>NW_022436944.1:23277114-23366864 GCF_009761245.1 Sapajus apella | reverse complement strand
AGAAAGAAAGGAAGGAAGGAAGGAAGGAAGGAAGGAAGGAAGGAAGGAGGGAAGGGAAGAAAGAATGAAAGAAAGAAACCTTCCTCTAGTAATCCAGGGAACCATTGCCATCTGCTACCCACTGCAGAGATAGGGGAGCAGGACAATGCCTGTCCTGACTGAGCTGTAGCTCCACTTGTAGGTTTGCTTTAGGGTCCAGTATGGGCTGTTCTTCCCCCAAGGAGTGCAAGAGGCTCCTGGAGCCCTGTTGTAGATAAAGCAGGTGCTCAGATCTCACAGTAATACTTCATTCATTTGGCCCACTCTACTTAGACTTTGTTCTTTCTGTTTAATTAGAAGGTTGTGGAGACAGAGGATGAAGGAGTCAATTTGATGGCTTATAGCATGTTAAAGGAAAGTAGGGAACCAGGTGAAGCCCCACTCAGCTCTGCTGTGGTGACGGCGAGCCCTCGTCCAAATCCTATATCAGATATCTTTAACAAGGATCCATGAAGACTGCAGATTTCCTGGCCTTAATCCTCTCTCCTCTGAAAGGAGTAGAGGGAGACAAGTTTTAGAGCAATCTCGTCCAACCCACAAACCATGGGCCACATACAGCCCAGGACAGCTTTGAATGTGGTCCAACGCAAATTTGTAAACTTTCTCAAACCATTATGAGATTTTTCTGTGACTTATTTTTAGTTCATCGGCTATTGTTAGTGTTAGTGTATTTTATGTGTGGCTCAGGATAATTCTTCTTAGAGTGTGTCCCAGGGAAGTCAAAAGATTAGACACCTCTGCATAGAAGGGGAAAGTTGCCTCCAATTTTTGGTCCCCAGTCTGAAAGAGGAGGCTGGTTAGTGAATGGGGTGGGGGTAGTGGGAAGATGGAGAGCAACAGTGGGAAGGTTCATTGTTAGGAGCATAAGTGAGTATGTTGAGGCTGGGAGATTCTGTGCCAGGACATTTGGCCACCCAAAATTTTGTTTGCAAGGGCCGTTACCCAAACAACTCCAACTCCATAGTTCTCTTTTTCCCTGGCCTCTACTCTCTTCTTAGCTGTCTTCTGTCCTCTAGTTCTCAAGACACTTATCTACCATTGGAAGAGTTCCGGTATTGACAATTTAGGAAGCCTAGGGTATGAATAAAAATACATAGGGGAGAGGGAGGAGAAACAAACATTTTTTGTGTCAAACACCATATTAGTACATTTTACATATTTTAAAATCTACACACACACACACACACACACACACACACACACACACACCCCAGCTGGGAAGCCATCACGATTTCTATTTTATAAACAGGTAAACCCAACAAGTGATAGAAATTAGATTTAAACAAACTTTTTTTTTCTACTTGTTACTATTTAATACTAAGTAGAAAATTTAAGATGGCTTTGCCTTTGTTTCCCTAATTTAAAGTTAATTTCTATGTTCATTGTTCCTGGTAAAATATCTTTGACAGAATATCATAATGAGATGGGCTCTTCAAGTGTTACGGATACTCTATAAGATATTCCCTTTGGACATTTAACTTGGCTGTAAGAGGATATGGAAAACATCATGTCTTTCACATTTCTCCTGCAAGCCAGTTCAACATCTGGCTTCCTGTGGGTCTAGAAGTGGCCACCATGTTGTTTTAGGAATAGAAAAGATTGCAGACAGGAGGTTGTGATGAAGTAAACTGTCCTTTAATCATGACGAGGGTCCCAGGGTCCAGGACCCTGAGACATTTAGAACAAAGTTAAGCGAGTGCATTTCCCACACACTCTGCTGCCCACTTGCCTAAACCCGTTGCCTTCCCTGAAGCCCTCACTCACCCTTGCATCTTGGGGCCCATTTCTGCTGCTATAGCAACCCACACAGCTGCCTGCAGGGGACCAAGCCTCCCTTCTGTGAAGTGCTTCAAGGTTCTCAGTGGAAATGAGATATAAATTCTAAGAATGAATATGGAATGAGTATAAATCACAATGTTGACAGGTAGTGGGAGGTAGATACCTGCTCAAAGATGAACTAAACATCGGCAAGAACTCGACTAGGCATCCTGATTGTGTGTCTATCATATCCACCATCTGGGAGCACGCCAGCCCATTCAGTTGTGAAAGAGGAACTTTTCCACAGAGCCCCACTTGGTCACTCTCTGACTTACCTAAAGCACACCCAGAGGAGAAGAATGAGAGGAGCAATGAAGGCAGTGCAAGACTTGGTCACATTCACTAAAGGCACCATGTACCTCAAATGACAATGTCGCTTGCAGAACTGGCCAGCCTGCACCGCCATCCTGGGATGTGTGGACACTAGAATGCTGTGAGTTAGCTCCTCACCTTCTTCTCCTCTCTGGGTATCCCATCTTCTCCCATCAGGAAACTATGTTTAGTACTCACTGGATATAAGCATTCCTTTCTCACCGCCATTCCTTTCCCAACTGGCATCCCCAGTCTCCATTCACTGACCAGTTTGTAAAGCCATCTCCTTTATTTCATTTAAGTCCTAAATTCTACTTAAACATCGTTAAAACCTTAGAGGATGATTCTTAGAATATTCTTATGTGACTAATTTGGAAAGATAACCCCATTTGGGCTATTCTGCCTTCTGTCTTTCCTGTTCCCATTTCCATTCCATGTACCCATTACCCAGTCCTGCAAGGTGCTAAGGGGTTCAGAAGGCATGGCTTCTGTCCTCTAGGACTCACAGCTTGGGAGGAGGGATAAGAAGCATGTGCAAATAAATGACTACTAAGAGAAAAGATGACAAGTGTAGTAGGCAAGCTAAAGCTAAAGTGATAAAGGGTTCAGAGGAGGGAAGGAGAGCCATGGTCTGGGGGAAGAAGACATTAAAGGTGAGTCTATCCTGCAGAGCAGACGAGCTCAGACATGAGTTATGGCAGGAGGAGAAGGAACAGAGGCAGTCACTATTGGAAAAAGTAACGTGGATCACCAAACACAAGTGAGTAGTAATTTGCAGATGTGGACAGCAAAAGCTGGGTAATTTATTGGTGAATTCTTCTACTGTGTATTGCTATATTGTATAATTTAGTCATCTCAAATTCTGCTGCATATTAGAATCACGTAGGGAGCTTCAAAATCATGATGCAAAGGCTGCACCCCAGATCAAGTAAATCAGAATCTCTGTAAGTTGGACCCAGGCATCAGTATATTTAAAAGCTCCTCCAGTGTTCCAAAACGTAGCCAGAGGCCAGAGCAAGTGCTCTAAATCACCACCTCTGGGGAATCTAATGTCCAGACCAAACACCTGGGGACTGGGAGGTCTGGGGTGGGGCCTGAGATTCTCCATTTCTAATAAGGTTCCAGGTAGTATCATTGTCACTGGTCCTAAGCCACTTTGAGCATGAAACTCCAAATGAGGGTGCTGTCTAAGCAAAATAGCTTAGCCATTAGTGTTCCCTGATGGTAATTTCCTTAAGGGGCAGCACTGTAAATTCACAAATGGAGACGCCTGAGATGCAATTAACACAGGTCCACAGGTAGATAAGCACTCAATACCCACTGCTTGCTGACTTGGCCTCCCTGCTGATTTGTGGATAAGTGACAATCATTATTGAATAGCATTATTACTGAACAGCATGTGAGGATCCAAGGCTTTGTTACCTCCTGACTCCAATTTGGAGCTCCTCATAGTAGAAAACGAAAAAAGGAGTGGGAGAGAGGGAGTGAAATAATGTGTCATCTGCTAAAATTAACAGACCTCCATTATTCCTTTGATCTGCAGCTCCACAAAGACTTGTATTTAGGGACAGAGACCCAACCTTCCCCGACAGTAGAGAAAGAGACAGATGATTGTTTTGGTGTCATCACATGTGATGCTCCGCACTGTAATGTCCTACCTAGTTTTCAAAAGTGGTAAAGAGAATCTTCAAGTTTCATATTAAATATTTAAAAAAATCCCAGCAGAAATTGCATATTCATTAAAGAAAAACAAGTTTCTTCGCTTTGGGATGAATTGTGTCGACTCAGAAGCTCTAATTGGCAGCACAAACATGGCGGGGTGTGTGTGTGCATGTATGTAAACACAAGCATATACATTTATATACACACATATAATCTTTCATTAATAACAAGTAAGGAAGCTTTTAAAAGTATCTCAAAGTATAAAATTCAGCCAGGCAAAAGCAGCAAGAGGGGATGCTGCTACCTGTGCACTCACACACAGCCCTTGGCCATGACTTTTCACCTTTAAAAACACATACTTGGTTGTGTTTTCCCAACCTTCCTGGAAGGTGAATAAAATTGAGACCCTTATTCTCCTTCCACAGATCAAGTAACCACCACAAAGGGCTTGGAGGCTTATCCATGACCCCACAAACCATGTGCTGCCATTTCTCCTCAAATATGAAGCTGAAACACTGTTTGGAATCAGTTGTTTAGGTTTTGGGAAAAATAACTTAGAAATTATTCAGTCCAGAATCCCTTATTTTAAAACTATAGAAACTAAGACCCGGCCAAGTTAATGGCTTGATCACACAGAGCCTGGTTGGTAGCAGAAAAAGGACTGGAATCTCAGTTTTCTCCTAAAGAGAGTTTATCAGAACTGGAAATTTTTTGCAGACTCTCTGCTGTCTGGGATTTCAGCAGGGGAATAAAACTTGTGATTTGAATATAACTTGTCTAATCTATCACACCAGAAAGATTTCCATCCCTTTTCATATCCCCTCAGGTATATTTATGTTCTTCAGCTGTAGCATTTGGAAACAGAAAGCCCACTGCTGGTTGCAGTAGAATGCAAATAACAAGAAAACGAAACACTGGATTTTTCCCAATCAGATCAATTTTCCAACAAGGAACAAACTCATAAATAATGTAGATGTTTTAAACATACTTAGCTCAAATTAGGGTGTTACACTATTTACTCTTTGATTGATGGCTTTAAAATATATTATTAGTGATAAGATAGAATGAACAATTTATCTTGTGAGTGATAAAAATCAAACATCAATTCCTTGCCCTGATTCTTGGTTTTCAACCATATAAATATATTTTTGAATCCTTTTAAATCTAGAATAGAGGGCTTCAAATGGTCTGTTTTGTTTATGATGCATGTAATGCAACTTGTTACTTGAAATTTCTTTGCAGTTGTAAAGTGAACTTCTTCTGCAATATTTTGAATCACTTTTCAGAGCACACTGACTTTTTATAGGCTTCTCTTATAATAATAGGTTTTACTCATCAATCAAATATAGGAGAAATCACTAAAATGCTTTTAAAAACAATAGACCATTTACCCTTTTATAAAAAAATTAAAGATAATTTTTTTTTATTAGGGACAGGGTCTCCCTCTGTCACCCAGACTGGAGTGCAGTGGTGCCTGCCATCTCCCACTCCTGGGCTCAAGGTATCCTGTCTCAGCCTCCTGAGTAGCTGGGACTACAGATGAGTGCCACCACACCTGGCTAATTAAAAATAACTTTGTTTGTTTGTTTGTTTGTTTGTTTGTAGAGATGAGGACTCGCCATCTTGGCCAGGCTTGTCTTGAATTCCTAGGCTGAAATGATCCTTCCCACTATGGCCTCCCAAAGTCCTGAGATTACAGGCAGGAGCCACTGGTCCAGGCCAAAACATTTACTCTTATAAAGTAATTATTTCCTTATAGATCCTCAGCTTTCAGATATCTACTCTTGTTTCTCACCACTCCAGCAATAGGAGTATCTGTTAAGGAAGGTAATTTGATTTGCTAAGCCTTGTTATTCGCAAGTGTCTCTGACATAATACTAACTGGCCAGACTCCAGGGCTCGATCTACATGGGGCTAGTTCTGAACAATCTATGGAAATATTTCTGACAATCACCTAGTCATCTGGTCTACACAATACCAGACAAATGTTATAACTTACTCTTTATCTGTGCCCCTGAAACCTGCCCACTAACCCTTACCACTTCGATATATGGACTGGCTTTATACTGTTAGGCATTGAACTGAAATGTACACAGTTCTGCAAGTCCCCATTTGATTTGAGTTGAATAGGCTTTGAATTCAGTTGTAAGGCAGAACCTGGTGTTATAAGAATAATAGAGATCAAGAATAATAAATGACCCAATAGTTGATGATTTGATTTCTTAACAAGTCTATTTCTCTAGGGAACAAAGCACCCTCTGTTATCAAGCTTGATTTGATCTTTAAGAATGCAGCACAGAAAGAATAGGTGCTTCTTCCTTTATGAAGCTGAGGTTCAGAGGAAGAGGAAAGAATCAAGTTTATTAAGCCATATAATATACTTTTAATTGAGTTACTAATATATGCCCAGCACTTTGGCCAGTTGCTTGGCATAGAATGAAAAAGATAATGGGCAATCTACCAGGGGTAACTGAGAAGTAAACAAACTATTACAATCCAGTGTAGAAAGCCACTTTCTACCTCTTTGACCCTAGGCAAGTTAGCTACTTCTTCTTTTCCTCAAATTTTTTATCCATAAAATGGGCACAGTGTCCTCCTTTAGTATTGTTACCAATCACTGCTGAATGACTCAAAGGATTCTTTAGTTTTTCCAGCTATTGCTTTCTTTGGAAAACAAAAGATAACATTAACCATCTCCCTCAAAGAACCAGTGAGTTGAGAAAGCTGTCGAGGAAACCCTTTAATAAGTTGTTTTCAACAAAGAAACAGATGTGTTTTTAAAAAATCTAATTGCACTACGGAAACTTGTCAAGACCTTGTTGGGAAGAGTTATTCCTTTAAATGATTCTTTGTATTGGATCTTTGGATTTTATGGGTGGTTTTGTTTCAGGCGTGTATTGGAGTGACCACTTTTCCCAACACCACCCACCACCACATTTAATCTTAGATCCCCCCTGAAGAAGGTAGGGGAAGAATCCAAACAGAAGATTGTAAAGGCAAGCTTTCCAGGAAGTCATAAATAGCTTAATAGGTTTAATTCTTCACATCAGAAAAATATTCAAATGACACAAAATCCCCAGGATTCAGTGTAGTGACAAGAGAAGATGCAGAGAGAAGGCAGATCTATGGCAAAAGGAGTGGGAAGATGGAGCAGAAGAGACTTGTATCAACGGCAACTTATTGTGCAGACCTTGGGACGTACTAAATCCACTGTATTCGACATTGGCCAGATCTCAGCTAACAAAGTTCCTTGTTCAAAACACCTGTTTGGAAAATGCCTCCTAAGATACAGGAGGTTGGAAACACGTTAGGTGGCAAGAGTTGTAGGACTGTGTTTGTCGGCTGGGAGAAAGCCAAGAAGGAACATGTTATCCAGAGTTTAGAACTAGAGGGTGATCATAAGGAAGAAAGAAAAAAGATTTGATCTATGTTGCCCTAGAAAGGCAGGGCGGGAGGAAGAGGTGGATATTACAAAGAGTCAGATGAGCCTATTGAAAAACTGTCCAAAGAATGCAGTAGAAATGGATGATTGTGAGAAGTAGTGAGCTTCCTTTCCTGAAGAAATTTAAGCATTACTTAAGTATTCTGTACAAAAGACACTGATTTATTCTATAGAACAGAAAACAGATACAGGTGTTGTTCTTGCCATGGTCAGGGGTGGGTGGGACAAAACAACAAATTTGGGAAATAAAACTAAATAACTTTTAAAGTGATTTTAAATTAAAATTCTATGGTTTTATGAAAAGCTGACGGAAGACATAACAGCAGGGACTGAGAGAGGAAGATGGGAATTGTATAATTAGCAATATTTCTAGCATTTAGTCAGTTATCAAAGCAAACATTTTAAAAAGGTTGACAAGACTCAAAGTCTGGTACCAGATACTGATTTTGTTAACCAGCACTATTTTTCCAAACTTGACAGTGGCTTCTTCACAAATTCTCAGTTTGGGATTAGAATGACAACAGATAAAGTTATTCTTGTCTGTGTCGAAAAATTCAACCTTCCCAGAAGATAGGAGGTGGCATTTGCAAAACTCATTTAACTCCTCTAAACTGGGACATAACATGTTTTACTTTCCCAGATGACCCTACAGAAAGTCTGGCAGCCTCCCCATCACATTCAACACATAGGATCCTTTTCTGACTTTGAGAAGGACCTGCAGGTACCTCAAACTAAACAGCTGTAAGTCTGAACTCCAGCCTTATCCAGACCCCTGCATTATTACAGTGTCTCTTTTCTTCATGAGGCACTAATTCCTGGGGTTTTCCTCCACGAGCTCCCTCTGCCTGCTGCCATCCATGTAAGATATGACTTACTCCTCCTTGCCCTCCACCATGATTGTGAGGCCTCCCGAGCCACGTGGAACTGGAAGTCCATTAAACTTCTTTCTTCTTTGTAAATTGCCCAGTCTCGGGTATGTCTTTATCAGCAGCAGGAAAATGGACTAACACATGTTATTTATTCTTTTTCTTTCAGTTCCCTCTCTAGGGCCTGTACCGGTTCGTTCCCCTTTGTCCTTTGTTCAAAGGCCACTGCTCCAATCCGGTGGTCCTGTCCACACAGTTCTCTTTCCAGGTTTCTAATAATGACTTCCTCCCTTTTGACTTCAGATATTAATGGTACTTCACTGCTGCTACCCCTGGGAAACTGAGCTACTTCTTATGGTTTTTTTCTTTACCCTGCCCATATCTTTTAAATAGTTTCAAGCATCACTCTCTTAAGGAAACCATTCTGGACTCTGCTGAAAGAGTAGTAACTCCTTATTCAAAGTTTTTATAATGCCTATACTTCTTCATAGCACTCAGCATAGGATAAATGATTAATTGTGTAATTGATTTTCTTGTGTCTGTCTTTCCTGCTAGGATGAGGGCAGGGAATATCTCTGTCTTAGCCATCTCCAAATCCCTGGATCACAGACACATAGGTGCTCAGAAGCTACTTGTCAAATGAAAGGAATAATGAGGGTGGGGAGAGGAAGAGTTAGGGAGGAAGGCCAAGGCAGGAATGAGACAGTCCTGATCAGAGTGACAAGAAACATCACAAGCCAAGGGCTCCCACACTGCAAGACCAAGTGAGATCTGCATCAAGCGTCCTTTCACTGTCATAGAAAACCCGGGGAGGTATGACACCAAAACACTGTTTTGTAGTTCACAGTTTCCAAAGAGGTATGATTTGCCAGAGAGGATATCTTCAATTAAATGCATTTTCAAAATGTGAGATCTATACCCAAGAGAGTAAATTGTTTTCTGTCTCAATATACACCAAGCCAACATGGGCCACAACAACTTGACTGTATTTTTGAGCCATTTTAAAATGAGAAATGGTGCTTTTTCTTTGAGACTCAACTGTCATTTTTTTTGAGACAGTCTCACTCTGCTGCCCAGGCTGCAGTGCACTGGCAGCACCATGGTTTACTGTAGCCTTGACCTCCTGGGCTCAAGCGATCCTCCTACCTGAGCTTCCTGAGTAGCTAAGACAACAGGTGTGTGCCACTATGCCTGGCTAATTTTTTATTATTTGTAGAGATGAGGTCTCCCTGTGTTGTCCAAGCTGGTCAGACTCCTGAGCTCAAGCAATTCTCCCACCTCGGTCTCCCAAAATGTTGAGATTTCAGGCATGAGTCACTGCACCTGGCCTTTTTTTAAATGTCAGTATTTTTTTAATGTCTGTTTTTTTTAATGGAAAATCACACTTCTTTTCTTATTAAGTTTTATCAGTTAATTATCAGTTAACACATCAAAGAAGTTAAGTGTCTTATCCCAGGCTCCTGTCAAGTAGAGAAGAGTGGCCAACATTGGTCAGGGAGATTAGGCAGGACTCAGGCAAGTTTCTCTTTTCGGGAAGTTGTGAGAACTAGCAAGAAGAAGGGCACTCAGAAAAAACACCCTAGGGAAGTAGTAGGTCGAAGTTAGGAAATCAGTCCAGAATAGGGTTGCCATTTCAAATGGTGATAGACAAAGTATTGATGCAAAAACAAAATCAATCAATCCTCAGATAAATAAACAACCAAGATGATGACCACAGAGTAGATGCTGAGTGAGGGAATATGCAGCAGGCAGCGGGAGAGAAAAAAGAGACAATTCCCAAGGGGAATGTAGGATGGTACCAATGTCACTTATGTGGCTCTTTTGCTGTTGCCTTGGACAACCAAGAGGTCTGTGGAAGGCAACAGCAATGTGTTCACTGACCACGACTAGTGAGATCAGGAATGGACAAAGGAGGAAGGGCAAGGAGAGGAGGGATGGAGAGAGAGGACAGCAAATGAATCACAGCCTTCAGCTGCTTCGCAGTCAGTAGCTCCTAGAGCTTAAAAATGCCTTCCGTAGAGGCTCCCAGGGTGGGTATGCCATGGCAGAACCCCCTCTGGGATATCAGGGATGTCCTTACACTAAACGTGACCTCATACAGATCAGTGCTTCTCCAACTCTGATGTGCATATCAATCATTTAGGTGTCTGGTGAATATGAAGACTGTAATTCAGTAGATCTGTTGGGGAAGTGGTTGCTGAGATTACGAATTCTAATATAGTCCCAGGTGATACTGTGTTGCTGGTCACTGGACCAGATGCATTGTGTCAAGGTTGTAAACTACATATAGGGTGGTTATTTCCCAATCAGTGGCTCTGAATATGGCTTCTTTCTTTAATTCCTCAGCTACTATAGAAGTTGAAAACTGGTTGGTGAGTGACAGTAAGTGTTTATGAAATTGTTAGAATTAGTGGCTGACAATAAAAAGATTATACATAAAAATTCAGACTATGAGCTTCTCTTGGAAAATAAGATCTGCTAATGTTGGGCCATTGTTTCCTCATGGAAACAATCCATTGGGGCGCAGTGGTGACTGCCTGGCTGCCTCATTTTGATGGGACACTTTCTACACTTGCCAGGCTGAACTATGTGGTTTCAATCTTTTTCATCACTGGCCTAGTCCCTTTTTGCATTTGTGTTTGTGAATTCTGATATACTAGTTCGAACCAAGATGCACCCCATTGGTTGGAACGGTGTGTTTTCTTCCAGTAAAGTCTTTTTAGTAGTCAATGCAATTCTCCATTTCAGAGAGAGCTGTGTCACTGGGATTGAGGATGGAAACAAGTCCATACACACACACAGACACACACACACACACACACACCACATTTTCTGTTGCAAGTGGCCTTGTCCATTTGCAGATAACGAAAGGAAAAATAAATTGTTGTACTGAGGCAAGGTTAGATCTACACTTCAAAATGTGGATGCAATATTCTCAAGTGACAAAAATTAATCAGCTGACCATGTTCAGCAACTGAAGAATCCAGATGGTGACAGAAAGTTCAAGCCACAGAAGTTGAAAATCAAATAGGTAATGTGGAGATAAACAAACAAACAAAAAAAGATAGTGCATCCAACCTAAGCCATTTCATAGGAATTGGCACGTTTACCAGCCTCTGAATTGAAGGCATTAAGAACAAAAAGAAACGTTCGGAGAGAGCAACATAAAGCTGAAATAACCCTTTTTTCCTCTTTGCAATCTTTGGATGTGCAAACTCACCTACTGGTTTGATTTGCACAGTTTATTTACATTTTTCTATTCCTCTTACATATTTCTCTCCCCCACACACAGGATTTTGAGAAGAAACTCAGGGGAAATTGTTTTCTTTGCATAATTGTTTCATGCTTTTTTTTTTTTTTGAAACAGTATCCATAACACGAACAGCATCCTCACAGAAAGAACATTTCTGCCTTTGTTAGAGAATGAAGGGGTTTGAATTAAAGGCACAGACACCAACGTGCCTGCAAGACAGGATCAGGTTCAACCATGTCCCAGCCATCCCAGCAGCTCTCACCTGAAGCTGAAACCCTCATGGAGTGTAATGCCTGGGTTCCATTACCTTTCTGCTCCTTCCCACGTAACAGCTAAACAGGTCGGTTCTGCTATTGCCCTTTAAGCCCTTCATAGTGCCTCTTACGGGCTTTTCCAGCTCAGTTCTGCAGCTGCTCACCTGCATCAGCCCATGCACGCAATATCTCGTGTGTTAAAAATTTCCTCTTTTTTCTCCTTTTATCAAAAATTGTCAGTCATGAATTCCGTTTCTTTAGGGCCCTGATTTCTGAGTTTTGAGGTAACAATTAAATATAAGGTAAAGAGCATTTGACTTGCAATCAGAAACTCCAAATTCAGCTCTAAGCACTGCTATTTAGCTACTTAACCCAGGACAACTTAGCCTCTCGGAATGTCATTCTCTTCCTCTGAGCAATGAAAACAATACCAACCTAGAGGGCTATTATGCTTACTGCACAGTAAGTAGCTCAATAAATGGTTGTTTAATCTTAAACAGATAAATGGAACATTAATTTCTTGATGTGTTCTATAAATTTGTATTTGGTTCTTATAGGACACAACACACACTTATTGAGAAGCTTTAACTGTGGACGTTTATGTTCCATGGTAGAAGGGTCCAGATTTTCCTTGTGCGGACAGATCTTTGAAGTTAGCTGAGTGACTTGCCATCTTCTCGTCTACGAACTTTGGGATAGGGCTTGCAGCTTCCTCAACACACCTCTATTTTTACTGGGAAACATATGGGATGCTGCAGCCCAGGGAACCCTGATTTTGCTTGGGGAAAATGTCACCTTTTCTTGTGTCTTTAATAAAAACCTGTGATGAAAGGCCCAAGTAGGGCCTTTCAGAAAGGGTAGAAATTTGTTAAAAGATAAGAGTTCTGGGTCCTCAGCATTTAATTGCCTTTGCCCTAATTCATCTAGACATTATTTTATTTGAGAATCTATTTGTTTTCCCTAAAAGGGAGATGGTGAGAGTTTTTACAATGACGTGCCCTAGGGCAGGCACCATATGTTATTCTTCTTCATATCTTCAACACTTAGGTCAGTGCCAGGAGTGTAAAAGGTGCTGAACAACGTTTTTGTTAAGAACATTTATAATAAATGAAAAAGAAGCCATACTGTGATAGTAGTACTGAACGATCCCTAATTCTCATCCCGCATAAGCTGTCCAATCTAAGTATTACCCTTCATCCTTCATTCATCAAACTGTTTGATATGCTGATCAAACAGGTAATACCTTTTGCTGGCAATTTGTGTAGAGGCCTGCCATCAGAGAAATCAATCAGAGAGTCAGAGACCCTCATACAGCGAGACCCCTTACAGCTTTCTCCTGGAAAACTGCTCCCACGATTGAGTAGATACCCGATCATTATTCAATTTATACAATAAATCTACTTTTTCTCTCATAATTTGCTGTAATTCCTAACTCTAATAGTTGACAGCATTTTAAAAAGGCTTCCAAATGAATATTCTAAACTAAGCCCCATTGATATCTGTAAAGATGCTGATACTACATATATAACATATATATAAGATATTAACATCTCATATCTTATATAGTGTATAAAGTAAAATGTATGTAGAGTTATTTTATATGAAATGTATATATCTATGTGTGTACATGTATGTGTGTATATGTATTACATATATATATATTTTTTCACACTTGCATTCTTTGCTGGAATTGTGAGGCATATGTTCCAAGATTTCTGTCCACGTAACTATACACATGACAAGTAATTTGAAAAAGCAAAACAGATTTCCGCCTAGATTCGGGTTATTCTCTTCTATTCTTTTCTTGCCAATCGAAGTCAGGACTAGCACTATGAGGCTGGGGCCACCTGAGGAGAATGCAGTTGGCTGCCAATGCCTCCAGCCTCACTTGCTGAAGAACGAACAAATGAGCAGGTGCAGAGTTTTATTTTTTCATTCACCCAGGTGTACTAAGGGTCAGGAAACCAAGCTTTCCTGCCAATATAAGCCTCCTTGAAATGTCTCCTAGGCTTATGGGTGTCCTGAAATACTCTTTATAACTGCAAAGAGCCAGTAGCCCTTCCCCTCTCCGCCTTCTGTTACTTCCAACAATCTCTCTCAGCTCCCCCTCCTAACCTCCCCAGTCCCCTGTCCCTAAGGAGTGCCTGCAGTCTTCAGCTGGGAAATGGACAGAGCACTGGAAAATGCCTGTCTTAGGTCCTCACATTCAAATCTCTTTTCTAGGTCCAGTTTAGGAAGGCAAAGGGATAACAGTGAAATATTGACTGTCTAGGGATGGGAATAACCAATTTACTATTTTAAAACTATTGCCCACGTGTAGTTCAATCCTTAAGTATTTTCCTTAAGCCTTATCGTGGTTAAAAGAACAAAGTCCAAGGCCTACTATCCCAACCCTTTGGGAGGCCAAGGTTGAAGAACCACTTGATATAAGGAGTTTGAGACCAGCCTAGGCAACATAGCGCGACCTTGTCTCTACAGAAAACAGAAAAAATTAGCCAAGTGTGGTAGTACATTAGCACATACCTGTAGTCCCAGCTACTTGGGAGGCAGAAATGGAAAGGTCCCTCGAGTTTAGGAGGTCAAGGCTACAGCAGGGTGTGGGCGACAGTGAGACACTATCCCCAACCCCCCCGCAAAGTCCACATTACCAGGTATAATCTTTGTACCCTAAAGAAGTTGCCTCTTTAAGTTCCTCTTTAAAATCCCCATTATCTCCTACCTGCAACCCCAGGCCAGGCCCTCACAGCACATGGGAGGAAGACATACAAATGAACCAAGCTAGAAACCCCTCATGTGGGCAGACAGGAAGGGTTCAATTGGGACTTCCATTTCTTTGTTTCTTTTAGGCATGGAATAAACACCTAGAAGTGGTGAATTTTCCAGTCTGTGCTACTCTGAAAATTCAGTGCTGCTTGCACAGGGGCAGGTAGACAGTCTCTGGAGAGGCGGTCATCAAGAGTAAAGGGAAAGATCTGGAGGTGAGCCCTGATAGTCCTCCCCTGGGCACTCAGGAGAGTGCATTATTGTGATGGGGCCATGCAGATGGGAAACATCCCCCTCAGCTACTGCCCCAGAACTTCCTTGAAGCAGTCTCGGCTTTACAGAGTCCCTTACAGCAGCCTTGGGCAGAAGTGACAGGTAGCTCCAGGAATACCTTGGTTACAGGCTCAGCTGTGGTGGAGACGGAGGAAGGAGAAAAATAGCCACATGGTAACAACTCAGAGCAGGCAGAGAAAGTGGGGAACCCTTGCTGAGGTGAACTCTGATACACTTGGAGTCCAATGGATATCAGACAGAAGCAAATGTGGAAAAGCCTAGCAAACACGTTATTATTTTTTTAAACAGAAGGTGTATACATTTCAGCAATCTGACTAGGCAGCATCTAAAACAAAAGCATTATTTTAAAGATGGCCTTCAAGAAACTTTTTAAAAAAGAAACACATTTATTTTTACCTTTTTTTTTTTTAATTGTACTTTGGGCTCTGGGGTACAGGTGTACATCCTGCTTCCTGCAGGATTGTTACATAGGTACATACTTGCCATAGTGGTTGGCTGTCTCCATCGCCCAACCCCCGGTCGCCTATATCAGGCATTTCTGCTGGTGTTATCCCTCCCCATCCTCCCTGCACCCCTGCTGTCCCCCCCCTCCCCTCCCCTCCACCCCACCCCCCACCCAGCCCTGTGAGTGTTGTTCCCTTCCCTTTGTCCAAGTGTTCTCATTGCTCATCACCCACCTATGAGTGAGAACATGTGGTGTTTGGTTTTCTATTCTTGTGTCAGTTAGCTGAAAATGATGGTTTCTAGATTCATCCATGTCTCTACAAAGAAAACGAACTCATTGTTTTTTATGACTGCATAGTATTCCATGGTGTAGATGTGTCACATTTTCTTTGTCCAGTCTATCATTGATGGGCATTTGGGTTGGTTCCAGGTCTTTGATATGGTAAACAGCACTGCAGTGAACATACGTGTGCATGTGTCTTTATAATAGAACAATTTATAATCCTTTGGGTGTGTACCCAGTAATGGGATTGCAGGGTCAAATGGAATTTCTCTTTTTAGGTCCTTGAGGAATCGCCACACTGTCTTCCACAATGGTTGAACTAATTTACCTCCCACCAACAGTGTAAAAGTGTTCCTCCTTCTCCACATCCTCTCCAGCATCTGTGTAGTCTCCAGATTTTTTAATAATCACCATTCTAACTGATATGAGATGGTATCTCAATGTAGTTTTGATTTGCATTTTTCTAATGACCAATGATGATGAGCATTTTTTCATATGTTTGTTGGCCACGTATACGTCTTCTTTTGAAAAGTGTCTGTTCATATCCTTCCCCAATTTTGAATTGGTTTGTTTTTTTCTTGTAAATCTGCTATAGTTCTTTGTAGACTCTGGATATTAGCCCTTTGTCAGATGGGTAGATTGCAAAAATTTTTTTCCATTCTGTTGGTTGCCCATTCACTCTAATGATTGTTTCCTTTGCTGTGCAGAAGCTCTTAATTTAATTAGATCCCATTTGTCTATTTTGGCTTTTGTTGTCATTGCTTTTTGTGTTTTAGTCATGAAGTCCTTGCCTGTGCCTGTGTCCTGAATGGTATTGCCTAGGCATTCTTCTAGGGGTTTTACGGTGTTAGTTCTTATGTTTAAATCTTTAATCCATCTGGAGTTAATTTTTGTTTAAGATGTAAGGAAGGGATCCAGTTTCAGCTTCCTGCCTATGGCTAGCTAGTTTTCCCAACACCATTTATTAAACAGGGAATCCTTTCCCCATTGCTTGTTTTTGTCAGGTCTGTCAAAGATCAGATGATTGTAGTTGTGTGGCGTTGCTTCCGAGGCCTCTGTTCTGTTCCATTGGTCTGTATCTCTGTTTTGGTATCGGTATCATGCTGTTTTGATTACTGTAGCCTTGTAGTATAGTTTGAAGTCAGGTAGTGTGATGCCTCCAGCTTTGTTCTTTTTGCTTAGGATTGGCTATGTGGGCACTCTTTTGGTTCCATATGAAGTTTAAAGTGGTTTTTTCCAGTTCTGTGTAGAAGGTCAATGGCAGCTTGATGGGGATAGCATTGAATCTATAAATTACTTTGGGGAGTATTTTTTTTAAGTGAATTAAGTGTAGCAGTATCATGTTAAATTTCACAGAATTTGATGGATCAGGGAGAAGGGTATCAAACTGCAAATTTGTCAGATTTAAAATTGGTTACCACTCCCCATTCTTTTTAATCCAGGGTTTTTTTGTTTTGTTTGTTTTTTGTTTTTTTTTTTTGCAGGTTAAAATAAGTCATCATCATCATCAATAAAAATTGATGGCGCACCCTAAGGCAAAGTCATTGTACCAAAGCCTGGTTTCCCAGAGGCTCATAAAAGCTGCAGAATTCACTTGTGACTTCCCTCCTTTTCTACTTAGTCAAAAATCCTCTGGCCTTAACTTTCTTTTCCTTTTGTTTCCCCTTCCTTGCATCTGGCAACATTTTCTTTTCACTCCCCAATTTTTTTTCATTCTTAGCCAATTTTTTCTTTTGGGGCCACTGATTGGTCTCTGCGCTACATTTTCCAAGACCATTTTCTGTTTATTTACCTGTTCTTTCTATATAAAGCTCAATTATTTCTGATAATTGCTATTTTAATATTTGTTGAGCACAAAAAGGGCTCAGGACACCAATAACTTGGCTGTCTCCTAATTCTCCATTTTATTTAAAAGTGAGTTCCTGTATAGCCCTTATCCCATATCACCAGCTGTAGCTTTTGCCAATGCTACCTATTGTTTTCTGTACAACTTCCAAATTGTAAATTGTTTCCGCTTAGTTTCCTGACTGTATTTTGATGATTATTCTCACTTCACTCCTCCCTAGTCAACCCAACAGGCTGATTTAGTTCTGGTACCCCTACAGATAAATAAATGCAACAACACATAAATCTGCTCTGAGTTTCAGCATCTGCCTTCTTTAGGTGATAAAAATAATGTCTCCTTGGGTATGTGATTGATAGAACAAAGATTGCTTCTAGAAATCAACAAACCAATAAGCAGGAAAAGAAAAACCACAAAATGAAACAAAACAAACAAAGTCTTATGTTTCTGAAAAGTTAGGTCAGGACAAAAATTTAAGACTTCTGCACACATGGAGTCAGACACCTTAGTGACCACGTGTCCTGAGTAGAGAGAACCAAACCTGCTATTGCCTCAAATTTAAGTCCACTAAGAGGCCAGAATGGTGATGGATAGCACCTCTACATCTGGTATGCGCATCCCAGGGAGTGGGGGTAGAAGATGATTTTCATCTTTTTCATGTTAATCCAAAGGATAACACATTTTTTAGCCAGGAGGCTAGACTAATGGGTTGGTTGCCCTATTGAAAATGTGTAGTTTCAGTACCATTTTCAGCACCATCAGAGCACTGATGTTATACTCACAGGAATTATACTGGGCTCAACTCACAGGAAGCATATTCCCTGAATACATGACATTTCTAAACTATATGCCTTTTAGAATACAAAGAACTTGAAGGAGCATGGCGAGGGGATCAGTTTTCCAGATCAGCTTGTTCCTCTGTTATTTCAGCACTTCATTCACTTCTCCAGGTGTATTCCCTGGTCCAGCAGCATCCTGGTTGTCTGGGAGTGTGCTAAAAATGCAGAATCCCAGGCTGGAGTACCAACCGGAATCTGCAGATTAACAAGATTCCCAGGTGATTAGAATTTGAGAATGTAACTTCAACTCAAAGTTTGAGAAGTTTTGCCTATTGAAGGAAAATAAACACCCCTGATGATCAGAGGTCCTAGAACAACATTTAAATAATAGCTCAATTATTTAGTTGGTTTCTGGAGATGGAAGTTCTTTCCTTGTCAGAACTGAAGCCCACTGCATAGATTGTTTTTCTTATGTTGACATGGTTTGGCTCTGTGTCCCCACCCAAATCTCACGTTGAATTGTGATTCCCAATGTGGGGGGAGGTGACTGCATCATGGGGACAGATTTCTCCCATGCTGTTCTCATGAGAGTGAGTGAGTTCTCATGAGATCTGATGGTTTCTCACTCCCCTACACACACACTCTCTTTCTCCTGCCACCATGTCAAGAAGGGGTCTGCTTCACCTTCACCTTCCACCATGATTGTAAGTTTCCTGAGGCCTCCCAGTCATGCTTCCTGTTAAGCCTGCAGAGCTGGAGAGATCCAAGATGGCTGATCACTAGCAGCTCGGGATTGCAGCTCCCACTGAAAGAGCAGAGAACGAGAAGACGCCACACTTTCAGATCAATTTTTGTTGCTCACGCACCAGGAGATTCCCAGTGGAGGAGCCCCACGTGTCGCCAGCGCGACTCTTGAGGCCGGCGAGGCGGTTTTGCCGCTGCCCTGGTGTGGCGATTCATGGTGCAGAGTCAGAAAAGCACCATCAATCTTAAAGCCGCTGTTTTGGCCGGCGCAGTGGGTTGCTCAGATTCTAGCACCAGGAATCAACAAGTTGGACGTCCATTCAGAAACCCAACTATAAAGACGGTAATTATAAAGACCACAGATGGATAAATTTATAACGAAGGGAAGAAACCAGCCTAAAAATGCTGAGAACACCCAAAATCAGAATGCCTCTCCCTCTATAGGGGATCACAGTTCCTCATCAGCAACAGAACAAGGCCTGATGGAGAAAGACTGTGTTCCATTAGCAGAAGCTGGCTTTAAAAAAGCGGATGATAAGAAACTTCTGGGAATTAAAAGAACTTGTTCTAACCCAATGCAAAGAAACTAAGAACTTTGAAAAAAGGTTTGACGAAATGTTAACAATAACACACAATTTAGAGATGAATATAAGTGAATTAATGGATCTGAAAAATACAACACGAGTACTTCATGAACTATGCACAAGTTTTAACAGCCGAATCGATCAAACAGAAGAAAAGATATCAGAGGTCGAAGACCAACTTCATGAAATAAAACAAAAAGACAAGATTAGAGAAAAAAGGATAAAAAAGAACGAGCAAAGTCTCCAAGAAATATGGTACTATGTGAAAAGACCTAATCTATGTTTGATAGGTGTACCTGAATGTGACGAAGAGAATCAATCCAAGCTGGAAGATACGCTTCAGGATATTATTCAGGAAAACTTTCCCAACCTAGCAAGGCAGGACAATATTCAACTCCAGGAAATACAGAGAACACCACAAAAATATTCCTCAAGAAGACCAACCTCAAGGCACATAATCGCCAGATTCACCAGGGTTGAAATCAAAGAGAAAATACTGAGGGCAGCCAGAGAGAAAGGTCAGGTTACCCATAAAGGGAAGCCCATCAGACTCCCAGCAGATCTCTCAGCAGAAACCCTACAAGACAGAAGAGAGTGGGGGCCAATATTCAACATCCTTAAAGAAAAGAACTTTCAACCCAGAATTTTACATCCAGCCAAACTAAGCTTCATAAGTGAAGGAAAAATAAAATCTTTTGTGAACAAGCAAGCACTCAGAGATTTCATCACCACCAGGCCTGCTTTACAAGAGCTTCTCAAAGAACTACTACAAATAGAAAGGAACAGCCAGTATGAGCCTTTCTAAATAATACCAAAAAATAAATAACATCAACATAATTAAGAAATTGCATCAACTAATGGGCAAAACAGCCAGCTAACATTAAATGACAGTATCAAACACACATATATTGTTATTAATTCTAAATTTAAATAGACTAAATCCCCCAATCCAAAGACACAGACAGGCAAAAAAAGCCAAGACCCATTGGTATGCTACATCCAGATCCATCTCACATGCAAGGATATACAAAGACTCAAAACAATGGGTTGGAGAAAAATTTACCAACCAAATGGAGAGCAGAAATAAATAAATAGAAAGCAGGAGTTGCAATTTTTGCTGATAAAATAGATTTCAAAGCAACAAAGATCAAAAGAAACAAAGAAGGATATTACATAAAGATAAAAGGATCAATGTAACAAGAAGAGCTAAAGATCCTAAATATATATGCACCCAATACAGAAATACCCAGATATATAAGACTTATAAAGAGACTTGGACTCCCACACAATAATAGTGGGAGACTTCAACATCAATATTAGACAGATCAATGAGACAGAAAGTTAACATCGATATTCAGGACTTGAACTCAGATCCGGAACAAGTAGACTTAATTAACATTCATAGAACTCTCCACTTTAAATACACAAAATATACACTCTTATCAGTACTACATCACACGTATTTACAGGTTTAAATGAAGTATTGGTTGGCTGCTTGTTAATTATTTTCTTCCCTCATTTTTTTTTTGTGTCTCTATTGTTAAACACAATTACAGGCATACCCAGTTTTGGACTGCATTCTAGCCCGGGCAATAAAGCAACACCCCTGTTCTCTCTCCCTCTTCCTCTTTCTTCCTTTCTTTTATTAAAAAAAAAAAAAAAAAAAAAAAAAAAAAAAAAGCCTGCAGAGCTGTGAGTCAATTCAACCTCTTTTCTTCATAAATTACCCAGTGTCAGGTATTTCTTTATAGCAGTGTGAGAATGGACTAAAACACATGTCTTCATTGCTCATCTTATTCCCTATTTGAATGTGTTATAACCTTCTGGAAATTTAACTTCGTGGAAAGCTCTCTTTGGGTAAAGGTGGCCGGCCAACATGGGAAATGATGGACAATTGAGGATGGCCTCATGTAGTTATTTCCTGGCTGGAAAACATCAATTAACATATTTCTGAAAACCGAAACATAAAGTAGCTCCTTCAAATTATTTCGAATTATGTAAATAGACTGAAACAAAGCTACAATGATTGCTTCTGATGAGAAGAGTCTGTGTTAAACATGAAAACAATTAACTTTTATGAAAATGCATTTGGTGAGACAAGTCAGACATTTTACCTAACACGGAGTATTTAGAGACTTTCTCATGAATGCCACTCCTACGGCTACAGCAGTCATCCCTCACAAATAATATCGAAGGTAGGATGCCAGGAGAGCCTATCAGTGTTAGGTGGCTCAAGCTCCTCATGATATAGGCACGAAAACCAAGACACAAAGTCAGAAACAGAGGTTGCACAAGAGCCTAGGCTTTGCATGGCTTGATCCAAACCTCCTTTGCACCCCTGTCCCCAGCCCCCAACTGCCTGAGCCCCTGTGATACATCCTCCAGACTTGAGTATATCACTGTTTTGCTGTCAAATTTCTTTAGTGTTCATTTTTTCCTCCTAATGTTATTTAAGGGCTTTGAAGACAGAAGAGGTGTCTTTTCCTTTATTCTAGCCTGGCGATTGGCACATAGTTAGAAACACAGTTCGGATCAATGGCTGCTGGTGGCCAAGGTCAGGGAAACTGACTGCACATGGGCTCCAAGGAAATTCTGGGCATAATGGGAAGGCTCTATATTTTGATTGAAGTGGTGTTTAAATGAGATATAAGTTTGTTGGAACACCTATAACTGTACACCTAAAATGGGTACCTTCTATTGTATGCAAATTATACCTCAATACACTTTGTTTTAAGGTTAAAAAAATAAGAAATACGACCACATATTAATTTTTCGTCTCATAATACATCATTAGAATTGTGTTATCCCTGAGTATTTTTTTTTTTTTTGAGACAGAGTCTTGCACTGTCGCCCAGGCTGGAGTGCAATGGGGCAGTCTCAGTCACTGCAATCTCTGCCTCCCAGGTTTGAGCCATTCTCCTGCCTCAGCATGCCAAGTAGCTGGGATTACAGGCACTTGCCACCACACCTGGCTAATTTTTTGTATTTTTTGTAGAGATGGGGTTTCACTATGTTGGCTAGACTGGTGTCAAACTCCTGACTTCATGATCTGCCTGCCTCGGCCTCCCAAAGTGCTGGGATTATAGGTGTGAGCCACCATGCCTGGGCATCTCTTAGTATTCTGAACATAGTCTGTGACACATCCCTTCAAGGGATAAGCTACTTCTCCATGAATAAGTTATAATATAATTATTTTTAGAGTAGGAGATTACCAGAGATGAATGTACATTTTGTGCCAGAGTTCTAAAATGTATTGACCCAGTTAATTAAATAACATCTTCATTGGCTAAAAAAAAAAAAAAATCTGTCTCTTTTCTAAAATGCCTGAGGGAAAAAATTATATTCTGGGAGGATATGGTTGATTGGAAATATAGTGACCAAGAGAGTAGTTATCTTTCCTTAATTCTCAAGGAATCCATCATTGCAAAAGCAGCAGCATCAAGTTTAAAGGACTCATTCCAGTGCCTCTATGATTGAACTTACTGCAACTGTGGGGCTTCTTAATAATCACTGGAGGATTGAGGTGAATCATAGATAATTTTTGAACAGAAGAGATTCCCACCTCCACCAAACGTCATGAGTAAATTGAAAAAAAAAATTAGCTGCAAGAAAAGGAGCCACTTTCCTAATTTTAAGACACAATGACAGAAGCCTAGGTAATATGAAAAGAGAAGAAACTTATAATTAACACCATCTGGCACATAGCAGGTATTTAATAATAAATACTCATTGATTGATACATAGAGATTAAAAAATAGTCTCTGAGTACTCTAAGAAGAGGAGACAACAGTTGAAAACCAAATCTTTTTATTTCTAATCAAAGTAGTGAAAATACATGACTACATTTCCAAATGTAAATGGTGCATGAAGAAAATCTTATGAAACACCTTCTGTATGAATACTACTTGGGGCATCAAGGGAACCCATTCTGATGGCCTGGTCCCCTTTTGATTATAAGCATTTCAATTTCAACATATCCCTATCCAAGCTGCATTCACCGAAAAGGACCACAATTTCTCTGGCTGCTCTTTAGGATCAACATTAGTTTCTCTTACTATTATTAGATTACTCTTTAGTGAATCATATTTTATTCACTACCGAGGGAAAAGCCTCCTGCCTTTATCCTGCCAACATTTTATGGCTGGCAGAGCTCATCTTCTCTAACAAAGTAAATCTTGGCTTCAAATTTGGATAGTAAAGAAAAAAGACAGCTGAGAAAGTAAAACAGATTGTTTTGCTGAGCGCTTTCCCCTCATGGATGAAGAAAATGCTTTTGACAATGACCCATCTATACTTGGGCTGTCACTTCTGCTTGCCACTGTAAAGACTGCTGCTACTGCATTATTTGTCTCTGTCAACTGAGTTAGTAAATCATTTAGCCAACATTAATGTGTTTGACAAATATTTATTGACATTTATTTTGTGCCAGACATGGTCCAGAGTAGCTGCCATGGCCCCACGCCTGCTAAGTCACAGTTATGGCCAGGCTTCCCCTTGTTGCCTGCACAGATTTTAATTTCGTCTCTATGTTCTTCTCCATTGAATATTTTCCCTGATAGCTGTTTTGGGGTGCTAGTTGTTAGTGGGTTGAGGTGTTATTAAACTATTAACAGAGGATAACCACATTTCTAGGGATAGCCACTCTCTGGGAGAGGCACTCGAGGCTGAGTGTGAACAAAAGAAACAAGGTGTTGCCCTCTTTGGGAGTTTACACCAAGAGAGGAGGCAGCCATGACTTGTGGTGAGGGCACTGGATAAAACAGCCTGTCAGTGGTGGAGCACAAACTGGACTGAGATGGAGGGCATTGGAGGTGGAACCTGGAGCACATCACTGAAACTGCAAGGGGAAGGGTGAGAAGGAGGAAGTCATGTGAAGGTCTAGGAGAGGAGCATTCCAGGCAGGGAGAGTGGATGGATACAGGCCTTTAGGCTAAAAGGAAGATGACATCTTCTGGGATCTGAAAGGAAGTGGAACAAAGTGGGCAAGGGGTGAGACGGATGGATGAGCTTGGAAAGGAAGGCAGGGCCTTTCCAGTGGCGCTAAGGTATTTGGATTTTTTCTGAAATGTAAGAGAAGGCAAGGAATTTCAAGCAGCCTGAGACGTCGTGTGGCCTGTTTTTTCAGAAGGTTGCTGTGGCTGCTGAGAGGAAGTGCAGAAGCCATGAAGGAGACCATCACCATATTCCAAGAGAAGAATGACAGTGCCTCAGCTTCAGGGATGGAAGTGGCAGTGAGGACATTACGGGGAACACATTAGAAATATATTTAGAAGGAAGGAATCTCCTAGAGTCCTGACTCACTGAATTAGTGGGTGGAGGAGATGGAAAAATCAAGTATGACTCTCAGGCTCTGGCAATGAGATGAATGGTGGTCACAGTAACTGATGTGTGGAGATACATAGAGGGGAGTGGGTGATGGTTAAAATGTCCCGTGGTTATCTTAGGATCGACAACATCCGAACCTCTCCTCCTAATCTAAAGTTTGTTAAGCTGGCCCCTGCTTCAGATCATCTTCTGCCCCTCCCTGCCTCATAATGAAAAGAAGTACTTTGCCAACACTCAGTTCCCCTACCACCAGGCAGTTCCACCGTCACGTCTTATTCCCTCTGCTTAGAACACTCATTCTTCACCTGGCCAACTCCTTCTCATTTTTAAAACTTCACTTATGCAACTCCCTAAGGAAGGCTTCTTTGCCCCCAGCCGAGTTAAACACCATTTCATCGAGCTTCCAAACTTCTATGTGGCCGTGTTGGCCCTGGAATCTGACAGACATGAGTCTGAACTCAGGCTCATCTACATTTCAGCTATGAAGTCCTGGAAAAATTACTTGACCTCTCGACACTTCAGTGCCTCTCTGTAAAATGGGCATAATAGTGTCTATTCCACTGGCTGATGTAAGGAATAGATAACATAATCTAGATGGTTTGCTGGCACAGGTCAGGGCTCGATACAAGCTAGCCCTTCTACTCCTGTCCACATGTCTGTCTCCTCCACTGGGCCCTCCATGATAGCAAGGACTGTGCCTTGTCTTTTTGTATCTGTGGATCCTAACACAGTTCGGGGCATACAGGAGACAAAACAAATATATAACAAATGAAACCCAGACTCCTTGGAAAGGCACAAAATACCTTCACTCTCCCAGGAGTCCACTCTGTCCTGTATCACCCCAGGCTCCTGTACACTCACTCCTCTCTGCCCCAACGCACCTTATTGTGACTTCTTACCCCATAGAAGATTCTCACCTTAGACATCATCTTCTGGGTTTCCATGTCATCATTGTGTCTGCTACTTAAGCCCTTTCCCAGCCTGGAAACCTTTACTGTTACTCATCTTTCAAAATCAACAAAAATATAACCTACTCTGTATTCCTGGGTGACTGCTCCCTACTGTATCCCTCAAGGATTTCACCTGGGTACATATATTTTATTATAATACTTCCTATTGTGTGATAGTTACTTGTTATGTGTATGTTTTCCATTGTAGCCTGTGAGCTAAAGTACAGAGTCTGATATCCATCTCTGTATCTTGTTCCTCAAACTATATTACACAAATAGCAGGTAGTTGTTTAAATAAATGCTTGAGGAATTGAAGTGTGCATGTCAAGGCCAAGTGGGGTAGAAGGAAATACTTATCTGATTCTGCCAATCAGAACCAGAGAGGAGGTCCTCAGGACATCAGGGAGTGTGTCCACTTGTTGGGCCCCTTTGAAAGGGTGGTATTTTGGGGACTTTGGCATGACTGTGAAACTTGAGGGCAAGGATTAGTCTTACAATTCATCTCCCACTCTTCCTCAAACCCACTTTCTCCTCCTTACAGGATCTAAATAAAGTTAACACATCTCTTTTTCTTGTTTACCATTCTCTGGGCTTTCCTTATGATGCACACAGTACATTTCTACAAGGTCTGCCCTTCTGCATGAACTTATGTCTGGGGATGAAGCCGTTTGTATTTCTTTACTCTCCTCTTTGCTTCCGTGGTTCCTACTGCCTAGAGCATCCTTTCTTCTGATCAAGTTCTGATCATTCTCTGCATGACCGGTATAACTTAACTCTGACCTGGAGATAAGAACTCATCACTTCTCACTCTGGATTACCGTGATATCTTACATATTCCTGTGTTAAATGACTTATTATATCATATTATCATCTGTTAATAAGGCATGAATGCTACAAAAGCAGGAGTTATTTCCAATTTATCTTCATAAATTTCAGTGCTTATTGAAATGCCTGGAACATATTGCAAACACTTAATAAACAATAGATAAATAGATGGATTGATGATGGATGGATGGATGGATGGATACATGGATGGATGAATTAGGAGAATATAAAGTCTTACACCCGCACCACTACCAAGCTTTCTAAAGAGTCAGCATGGGCTGGGCGTGGTGGCTCACGCCTGTAATCCCAGCACTTTGGGAGGGCAAGGTGGGTGGATCACGAGGTCAGAAGATTGAGGCCACCCTGGCCAACATGGTGAAACCCCATCTCTATTAAAAAAAAGAAAGTTAGCATGACTTAAAAAAAATTAAAGCTAAAGAGGCCATAGGCTACAATTCACAAAACATCTTGGCTCACATTGCATATTTTTCATCTCCTCCTTTTTCATCAATCAACAGACTGATGCCTTGTGGTCACAAGATGGCTGCAGCATCTTGTTCCAGCCATTATACAGAGACACAACAGCCTCCAGAAGCTAAAGGGTTATCTCCCCTAGCAGAGAGAAAGCCTTTCCCAGAAGCCCTTGGGAGACATTGCACAAATCTCATTGGCCAGAACGGGAGTACATGCCTGATCACAATCACTCTCTGCAAGGGGCCAGGTCCCACCAATAGGGATTTAGTATTAAGTGAGAGAAGAGCCATATGCATAACAGGTGAATACGAAACAACATAGGGGTTCTGTTAATAGCAGGGAGGAAGACAGCTGAATAGGCCTCTGATCCCCAAGTGTCAGTTCCCAATCAGTCCTCTTAATTCCATATACACACCTAGCTAAGGTTGAATTTGAACTCTGCTGCTCCTTCCTAGGCCCCTGTAGGGTCTGTAAAGGGATGGGGCGATGCTTATGCTAGCTATCAGCCCTCACTTCATTTCCTCTGTCTCTCAATTCTCCAGCTCCACAGCTGCTCTCACCACCTTCTCACCAGCAGGCTCAGCCTCCTTACATGTCCTCAGCCATACTTTTGAGCCAGGAAGTGCTTGAGTGTACCCATCCATTTCTAATACGAAGTATTCTTACTGTCAATATGATATTGGATGTAGTGCCCCATGACAAACATGATGCTCTTAAGATGTGACAAAGTGACTCTTGCTACGTTCCTGACCCAAAATATGTCCTGAAGGTCACTGTTTGTCCTTTTTTGATGCCTAAGCTGCAGTCACCCCTCTGTATCCATTGTCCTTTTCTGAACAAGTCCTACTATGTCTTTTTTCTAGGTTATCTTTGAGCCAAATCATATTTTTCTGAGAGGTAATATATCCCCATGATCTGTTTGCTTCTATCACTCTCCAACTGACAACGCTGTGAGACATCACTTGAAATTGTGCTCCAGTGACGCTTTAAGCACTCTTCTTGCCTGCCATCTGTTCAGCTACTGCAATATGTCCAGGAACTGCCTTGATGTCTTAGTCTGGTTCATTCTCAGCACATGACCTGCCCAACAGAGTTTATTTACATGGCTTATGTTCCTGAGGATTGGATCTGCTCCAGGAACCCGGTGTTGGTTAGTGACTAGGAGCTGTCACTTGATGTTTATTGGAGCATGTGCCACTGATTCAGAGGATGAACTTGATGAGAACAGAAGGCCCAGCTCTCATACCTCAACAGGTAAGCACGCTGTAACATGAATTTTAAATATTTTACATTGTCTGAAATTTGGTGGCAGTTTATGAGTCTTTGTCAAAAATCCACAAATTCCTTAATTTAGATTTCCAAGTCCTATTTAGTATTTAATCTGAAATGATCTTACTTGGGTTTAATGTATGATCTAATCATGGATAAAGTAGAGAGTCTACAGAAAAAGTGGAGCAGCTCTTCATTACCCTTTCCCCACATGTCAGAGATACCTCAAATACCATTAGCGACCTGTTTCCCACAAATAAGTGTGTGTTTATGGCCTTAACCTCAAAGAAAGAGCATTCTACAATGTTGCCGCAGTTGCACGTGTGAATGTCTCAGTGAGACCCATGGGAATTTCAAGTGGGGATTTGAGGACAGCCTCTAACCACTCTGACTTTAACTTCTCATTAACAAAACTATTGCTTAAACGTTTAATGTGCAATTTTACAATAGAAAAATCCACACTTCAGTAGAGTCCATCTAAATACTGTATTAACCTTTTCCCAGCCACATCTCCTCGGAGGGGAAGGCACTGCGGAGTTATCTTTTATAAAGAAGATTTTCTTTCTCACAGAAAATAATGGTGACCAGTTTGTGAACTCCAGAGAAAGAAAACTTGGATCAGAGAAACAAAAGTCGTAAAATATAGCATGATTATCATTAGGGAAAATTCAATCACAATATAAGTCTGTCTTACTTTGAATATGCCAAGTGACCCTAGCCAGTATTCTGAGCGGTGCAACTAAGGCCAAAAAGTCATCAAAACCATCAATGACCTGAGTATCATTAGTTAATAAACATACTTTGTCTTATTCTCTACAAGAACTGGCTGTTTGCATTTTCCCCAAGTAATTTCTTCCATGAATTATTATTACTTCCATTTAGTTTCATCTCAGGTCAGTTTTGGCTTCAAAATTCTCAGATTTCGGACTTTAAAATGGACAAAGGTTGGAGAGAAAATGGCTTTTGAGTCTTTTCTCAAAAGCCTAGGTTTTGAGTGTCAAAGCAAAGGCCATAAAGGACCAGGTCACAATGCACAGATACAGAAGAATAAGACTTCAGCCATGCCAAGTTTTCAAGTCCTCTCACCCTCAGACCCAAGCCCAGATCAGAAGCAGTTTTCCAGGGTAGAAGAGGAGAATAATGGGGGTAGGAGGAGGGTGAAGAGAAGATTTTACACATTGGTGTGTCCCTGAGCAGGGGGCTGAGTGTACAGATGGGAAGACAAAGGTCACTCCTCACATAAACTTGGAGCAATTTGAGAGCACAGGACTAATAAGTTGTTTTCTAGGTGAACCCCAGTTAGGGAGTCCACCTCATAGAGGTCATAGGTGGGGCTTACCTTGAGAGGAGAAGAGTAGAAAGAGGGATGTGAGTTTCCCACACAGATGAGCCTGAGGCAACTGTTCCCATACACTCTGGTGTGACTCCTTGGTAGAGAGACAGGCAAGAAAGCCAGCAGACCCAAGATGCCTTGCTGTATGCAAACCATGAACACATGGTGGCCATCTGCTTGGATCAAGGATGAGAAAGTATCCAGGATGTAGATCTAGCCTTGAACTGTACTCAGAGGGCAATGAGAGAACAGATGCCCTCACTTTCCACCAACACTGCAACACTTGGAACGTAGATTATCCCCAAGTAAAGAGAGAGAGAAACACTTTGAACTGAATGAGGTAACTCGAATTGACTAAGAAAACCTTAAGGCTGGGCACAGTGGCTAACACCTATAATCTCAGCATTGTGGGACACAAAGGCAAGAGGATTGCTTGAAGCCAGGAGTTCAAGACCAGCTTGGGCAACACAGCAAGACCCTGTCTCTACAAAAAATAGAAAAATTAGTTGGGTGTGGTGGTGTACACCTGCAGTCCCAGCTTCTCAGGAGGTTGAGGCAGAAGGATTGCCTAAATCAGGCATTGGAGGTCACAGTGAGCTATGATTGCACCACTGCACTCCAGCCTGGGCAACAGAATAAGACCTGTCTTTAAAGAAAATAGTAATAGGAAAAAAAAAAAAAAAGAAAACCTTGAATTGAAACTGACAAAGATTTTTTGTTTTGCCCCCAGGCATAATGATGATTTCAGTTGAAAAATAAAGTTACATGGCTTATACACTTGAGTTTGTTGACTGATTTATGTCTGTGCATGTGTGTGTGTGTGTGTGTGTGTGTGTTTATAAAATTTATAGAAAAAAAATACATGAAAATCCCTATAAAAATCTGAGTTGGGAGGTGATAGATAAGTAGACTCTTTTATGGAGAGATTCAGCAACATGTTTAAGGTCACAGAGGTGACAGAGCTGAGAGGTGATCTGAGGTCAAATAACATGACCATCCTGTTTATTCTATCTACTCTCCCTCTCTAGATGGCTAAAGAAAATCCCAGGTAAGTATCTTGTGGCTAAGGCATAATAAAGACAATCAGACTGTAAATTGTGTTGTCACCTGCACTTTGATTGAGATACATTGATTCAATCTGGCTACAGCCCAGTTGGATTCATCTAAGAAATGACAATAATTAGCATACTCAGATTCGAACACTTGTCGAATCCTCTAGGACACAGAATGCAATCCTTGACAGAATCAGCATTAATGTGTGTGACAGCCACACTTCCTGTCCTCTTGGTAAAATAAAAATGAAAATAAATTATCTTCTTTCTCTCTACCTTTCATTTGGGTAGCTTCTTTCTCAGCTACCTAAATGAAAATCTTGCTAATGGTAAAGCTTCTGCAGTCAATAATGTGAAGCGGCAGAGTGAATAACAGACCCCTAAAGTTCTAAAATAAAAAGGACTCTTGCCCTTTGGGGAACTCTAGGAATTACTCAGTGAGTAATATTTTTTCATTCCTGCAATCCTAGATTTAAAAAGTTATACTATTAGTAAAATTAGATTTGCGTTAACACTCCTGTGAGCATGGGAAAAGTAAGGTTGGAGAGGAAATCTTTTCTCATGGTCTGCCCAGCAAAGCCCAGGACAAAAAGTGCTGTGAGTCAATGTCTAGTATAGTAGCTGGCCTGCATGAACTCAGGAACTGCTGAATGAATGAATGAATGAATGAATGAAGCAATAAGCCAGATAAAAGTAAGAAGGAAAATAGGATTCTGTAAAATCATTCAAACCATAGGCTGCCTTTTGACTTCTTGGTAACCAAATAAGTCTTTGAATCACTAATTTGATTTCTCAGGTATAATAATTCAGTGAAAGGATGAATTGAGTGGATGCCTCACAAGTACTGCCAATGGTATAATGTTAGTGTGAAGGACTGCGGGCTTTAGAGTAACAGAGACATGAGTTCAAGTCCATGCTTTGCTATTTGCTACCATGTGACATTGAGAAAGCTACTTAGCCTCTCTAAGCCTTGATTTCTTCAATGGTAATTGTAACAGGGCCAGTTTCAGATTCTCCTTTTGGCTTATCCATTCTTTCCCATGTGTTATTATTTCCCTATTTGAGAATAACGACCATGAAATATCAAACAGTTATGGGTTATGCAAACAACTTCCCATGTTATATTTAATGGAAAATGCTCTTATAGAAATCCATGCCCTTATATGTGTTGTGTTCTTTTTTTGGAAACTTCCAGTTGGCTCACTGAGTTTCTAACAATTCTTTAAAGCCTATATATCTCTCTCTGGAAAGTTTGCTCTGTTCCTAACTCACTACCTCCTCCTGACGCTAAATTTAGTCTCTCCTTGTCCCACATTCTTCTTTGTACCTGCCTGTAATAATTCATCACCTGCTACCTTCTATCTATTTGTATATATGTTTATTTCTCTTCTAGAATGGGAGTTTTCCAAAACAAAATATAAAGGCAAGAACCATGTTCTTTTTGCCTTTATACACTAGCATTGTGCCAAGTGTTCAATAATTCATTAAACAAACATTTATTAAGCACCTGGTACATGCCAGGCACTATTTTAGGCATTTGGATTGACAGGTAAACAAGATAAAATCCTGACCTCCTAGAACTTATACTCTAGTGAAAGCAGATGTTTAATAAATTTTGAACAGGTGCAGAGCACACACTCAATAGAGTCCTCTGTGGAAGCAACTACCCCTCCTTTCTTTGTTTAGGTAAATTTGTGGGTATTTTTTTAAACAATAGTGAGAAAACTGAAGATGGAGAAATCTCTCTTCTATTTGTTCTGAGTTCTTATAATGTTCAAAATAAATGACTATGATAGATAATATTACAAAAAGAGAACATACCATAGTTCTGTGCTTCTGCATATGAAGGCGAGGGTAGTTAATTGGCTCATAATCAGTTCTTGAGCAAAGGGCTAACATGATAATGGGCCAGTAATGAGATGACTCTTCTGAGCTAGGCTGTCAGCTAATCACATCTGGTTTGTAAAGTATTAATCAGCTCTGAGTCAGTGGGTAGGGAACATTTAGAATGCAGTTACTTCCTAAATAAATTATTTCCCACTTACTCTGACAATCATAATTGGTGTATTTGAAAGAATTATTTTAATACACTAAGTAGAGCAAGGCTCTAATAATATACTTTGATTAAAATAACAAGTTACAATATTTTATATTATTAAAGATTTATAGTATTAATAACTCAGTAGACTTCATGCCACATTAATAATGTCAAAGCAGTCACATGCTAAGATTTGTTCTGCAAGGAGCATGCTTTCTAGATCTCTTTTGTTACAAAAACAACATTTTCTGCTCCAGTATTTTAATTAGTCCTTTTACTGGAATTTTCTCTCTTGGTTCATTGAAAAATTAGCTCTTTTAATTGTTCTATTAATCGTTGTGTTCCAGGTACATTTAGTGTGCTTCCTGTGAGTCATTTGCCTTTTCCAATTTTTACTATGATGTTCTCACAGGAATTGGAAGCATTTTTATTTTTGGAAGACAGAAGTTGGAATAATTAAGTTTGAATCATAGAAATAAAGACTTGATTCAATGCTCAATACCTAAAATAAGAACCCATGTAATGAGAGTTACACACACACACACAGACACACACACACACACACATACACACACCTCCCATGAATGGCAAAGCTGGAGAAGACTTCCCTGATAACAACTATTCGTCTTGAGTTTCAAATATGTCCAGAATAAAGCTCTATGTACCAGGTTTGTGTAGAAAACATATATTCCTTATTCACCTATTAGTTAATATTACAGTTTCTTCTAATATGCTGTTCTACAATAATGTTTTATATGCAGCTATAGAAAACATGATTTTCTAGCATTTCTGTTGCTGTTAATTTTCTTTTAAATAAGATTTTTTTTTTTACGGTAGAAAATTCAAAAGTATGAGAAAACAATAAAGCAAGACAGAATAGCCGGTCTCAGTCACCTCCCCCTAGACCTTACCATCACCATCATCGGCAGCAGGAATGGATACACTTATTAAATATGTAAGATGTGTCCATCTGCTCTGTTAATATTTTATATGCATTCTCTCATTTAATCCCCATAAAAACCCTATGAAAATATTTGATGAATTTAAATTTTTTTAATGTTATTAACATTTTATTTCATGTTTTTTGTTTTTTGTTTTTTTTGCTTTTCCCTTTATTTCAGGGGTTGGAAGACCAAAAACCACATTTCCTAGGCTCCGTTATCGCTTATGTTCTGCATGCAATTTATATTTTGCCATCCAGTGAGATGCTCTACTGCTAAACTTAGGAAACAGAAAGAAGTCAGAAGCCATTCTTCCTTCTGCAGTAGCAGACATGTGGGCCTTAACAGAAATTACTCTGACAATGGCCTCTGAATTCCCTTCCAGCCACTTGCTGCAGGGCTTAGGGCACATTACTGGATACTAACAAGTTTTCCTACAATCCTTTGCTTCTGGCTGGGATCTATAATTCCCTCACTCTCTGGAACACTGTTATAAAATCTAGTGGCCACACCCTGACTTCCTTCTCTAGCCCTTACAAAAGTTTTATAAGCTCCCAAATACTGTTACATCCTTTTCTGTTTGTGATACCTAGAGTGGATATGTTTCCCTGGTGAAACCCTTATTGTTATAGTTAAATAATAATATTACTCCTGGGCTGTTTTTACACCAGCAACCAATCCTCCAATTCTCTAGATACTAACTAGGTATCCAACAATTAAATTCAATTTAATTAAATTTAATACCAAGTTACAATACTACCTGGAGTTAGTGCCAGATTCCACAAGGTAAAGGACCCAGTCCCACAAGACTGCCCCCATTATAGACGCCAGGTGCAAGACCCAGACAACCTGTAGTTCTGACCCACTGCTAGAAATTGGAAGTCCCATGACCTACTTTTCAGATCAAACATTTTCTGGTATAGCTCAGAGACTAGGAAAGTGCATTACTTACAATGACTTGTTTATTGTAAAAGATGCAGCTCAGGAGCAGCCAAATGAAAGAGATCCACTGGAGAAGGCATGTGCAGGTATGGAGCTTTCATGCCCTCTTTAGGTACGCCACCTTCCTAGTACCTTGATGTGTTCTTCAGCCTGAAGTTCTCTGAACCTCACCTTTTAGGAATTTTTTTTTTGGCATCCCCAAGCCATAGGCATGACTGGGTAAATCACTGACCATTGGTGATTGAACTCAATCTCCAGCCCCTCTCTCTGCCAGATCCCTGCCCTGCCCTAGGGTTGAATGGTATAAGGTAAGTGGTAAAGCTTAAAGTTCCAACCCTCTAATCATACCTTTATCTTTCTGATGACCAGTCCCCACCTTGCAGCTCTCTAGGGGCCCAGCGAGTCACCTCATGACTGTAAATGCAAGTATAGGTGAAAAGGGATTGTTATGAATAACAAGTTTGTCATCGCCCCTATTACTCAGAAATGATTTTCTCATCACTCCTATCACTCAGAAAATGCCAAGGGTTTTAAGAGTTCTATGCCAGATACCAGGGAAAAGACCAAGTATCTATTTCCCATTATCCCATAACTTCCATACTTCCATACCACAGTGAAGGACACAAAAGGATGAAGAAGCTTGATTAAGACCAGTTGGCTAGAAAGTGTTAGAGCTGAGGTTTGTGTTATATGTGCTAAAAATCTGAGATACTTCTCTAGGAAAGAACATAACTACAACAAAGACGATGATGTTGATAATCGTCACTTATTTACAAAGTTAATACATTCTTACTAATCTTACTTTATGTTCAGTAACCACAATAAAAATAAAGTTCAAGGTCCAACTCCCCTCCCCTTCACTCCCCTCCCCTCTCTTCTCCTTTCCTTTCCTTTCCTTTCTCCAACAATTTTATTTGAGGCTTTTGCCCTCAGGCAATGATATTTTCTATAATAACATATTCAGGGTTAATCTGTCTTTTGCTTCCCTTAAGCCACTGCCCGAACGACTGGACCAATGGGTCTCACAGTGTGCTCTCTATACCCACAGATCCAGTATCTCCTGGGAATTTGTAAGAAATGAAAACTCTCAGGCCCCACCCCAGACCTACAGAACTTGAAACTCTGGAAGTAAACCCCAACAAATTGTGCCTTGATAAACCCTTTGAATTTGTTTGCTTGTTTTTATCAGTGTCCATATCCATGTTGAGATATTTTGGTCCTATCCATGCTGTATCCAAGATGCTATTTCTCCTCTGGGTTTTCATATGGTGAGTCAGAGCAAGAGCACTGCCATCAGGACTGTCTTATTAACGATGCTGACAAAGTCCAGCTTCTACTAAGAGATTCTGGAGATCCCTAGATCACACCATCTGAAGAAGCTGCCAACTTGGTTAGAAGTGGGTCAAAGTTAAGAATTAACTGTTGCTTCATGCAGTATAAAATATATGAGACTAAAGGAGGGAGAGAAGCATTGCTACGTTAGACAAAAAAAATAAGATATATCATATATATATATATATATATCTGCGCCAGATTATTGTTTTGAAATGCCAAGAATGATTAGGGATCTGAAGCTGAAGTAGGACTTTCAATGAGCAATGCATTAAAAGTAGATTTAGGTAGGATATAAATGGACCCTATGCATAAATTAATTCTGGATTTCCCAAATTGCAGATATTCCCGTTACTGTCAATTTTCATAAATATAACTCAGTTTTAAAATTAAACTTAGTGATATTTGTCCTGATTAATAATGTTCTTGAAATCACAGTTTCAGTAGGCTAGTTATATATTTCTTCTATTAAAATTAAAATACATGCATATTTCATAAAATAAAGAAGTCCCTTAAAAACATCTTGCATACAATTAGTGATATGCTTTATTAATTTATTTATTTAATAAATGATTAATTTATTTGATAAATGATCATACCCCCCAACTGGGAAATCCCAGGAAAGAATGCAGACTAAGGAGGGAATCTAACTGTACTACACATGTATGAAGCACCTCACTAAAGGGGATAGGGAGAAGACAGCTGACCTAAAAGATTTTGGAAATGCAGTCTGTAAGACTAAAGGCAAAAAGAACTACACATTAAGTACTATACTCTAGTTGATAAAGTAGTTTTCCACAGAGATGCAGGTTAAAAATTCTGACACTACTATTCATGTGAATTGGAGTTAAACAATTAAGTAAATGGCTTCTCACTGTTGGAGTGAAAATTTATAGATCAGCAAGGGGAGAAGGCTAGAATGTAGATTAGAGTTGAAGACATCAGCAAGAACTCATATTTAACTTAATAAAGGTGTAGATGCTTACATATAGGATGATTTATAGATATGTGTGTATATGCACATTAGTATACACACATATATTTCTTTGCTGTATCATCTGAGAGGGTCTAAAAGACACCACCAAAGATCCTGGTTTCTAATCTCATTCTCCAGTAAAAGGAATTAAATCTCTTTGGAGAAATGGCTGTCCCTACTACTAGATAGGAAATATACAGCATAAGCCTGGAGCATTTTGCAGTGCCAGAAAGTAAGAAAGTGACTCTTCCCCCCAAAAAATCACCCCATTATGTCAAAGGGGAACAGAAACCAACAGAAGGAACTACCAGTAGCCAAAGCTAAAATACTTGGAGCAACAAAATAAATAATATTGGATTATTAATCAAAATAAATATCCATAAATCCACAGTGATAGAAATAAATAATTGAATAAATTAATAAATGGATAGTAAGAGACAAATCTCTTTATGCAGATGTTTTTTAAATGCAGATACTCCACAAAGTTACATAGGGGAACATAACTTGTCACTTCTTAAGTGTGAGTTACGCATAATGACTTTTTTACAAAGAGTACAGTATGGAAAGGGGAAAATAGTAACTTTAGTTACTATTAGTAGTTACTTTAGTAACTTTAGTTACTATTTTTAGTAGAGTACAGTATGGAAAGAGGGGAAAAGTTACTATTTTTAGTAACTAAAATAGTAACAGTAGAGAAACCAAACACTACCTTAGCTGAGTGATCAAGGTCACATCAATAGTTATACATTATGCTGATAGTATGTAGTCTTGATATGATTGATGAAAATGACACTTTACTTTTGTGATCATCCCCCAATCCACTGCAACCACCTTTACCAAATTATGATTGAGACAGTGAAAGAGATCTAACTTAACTGACTCCATCTTTCTTCTAACCTCCAAGCTGTCCTTGTCCATTCCTGTGAGTAAGCTCAGCTAACTTTGAGAGAAACTTAGTTTATAGTTTATGGTTTAAACAAATATAGTAACAGCCCTTTCTCAAAGCAGACCTTGTTCTTGCCTGGAGACTAGATTGCCTTTGTAGGACTAACATTAGCCACAAGATTACAAATCATGGTTTAGGCATCATGCAGCTGGAGGCTACAAGATTTTGACACTTCCTAACTGTTCCTAAGATCACTGCATGAGATATTTTGCAGACACTGCACTTGATGAATCAGCTGGCACCACCCAGATCATCTGATCCTGTGACCCCCACCCAGGAACTGCCCCAGCTCAAGAAGACAGCTCCAACTCCCTATGATTTCATCTCTGACCAATCAGCATGCCTGGCTCACTGACTTCCCGCAACCCACCAAGCTATCCTTAAAAAACTCTGCTCCCCGAATGCTCAGAGAGACTGATTTGAGTAATAATAAAATGCCAGTCTCCCACATAGCTGGCTGTGCGTGAATTACTCTTTCTCTACTACAATTCCCTTGTCTTGAAGGATTGGCTCTGTCTAGGCAGCAGGCAAAGTAAATCCCTTGGGCAGTTACACCATAACCCCAGTCTAATCATGAAGAAAATATCATATATATTTCAGTAGAGGGCCATTCTACAATATATCTGACCAGTACTCTTAAAAATTATCAATGTTACCAAAAAACAGAAAATGGCTGAGAAACCGTTACAGCTAAGAGGAGCCTAAGAAGAAATGACAGCTAAATATAAGGCGGTGTTCTGAATGAGATCCTGGGACAGAAAAAACATTCGGTAAAAACGAAGAAAGTCAAATAAACTATTAATTAATAATAATATACCAAAATTTAGTTTATAATTAAGTACAATATTGGTTCATTAGTTATAGCAAATGTACCAAATTAATGTAAGATGTTAATAATAAGTGAATCTGTGGGGTGTGAGAGGGCGCGATGGGGGTTTGTTTATAATGGGAACTCTCTGTATTATGTGCTTGATTTTTCTGTAAAACTGTTCTAAACATAAACTGTATTATTTAAATATTGAAATAAATGCTTTACACCTCTCCAAGGAAGCTTGATGCCTTGTTCACAGAAGGTCCTCTTCAGATAATTTCAATAGGACTGCTGTGGGGGGCTGTGCCAGTTTATGCCAGTTTAGGAAAGTGACTGGGGGCTGAAATTCAGCCACTACTCCGCTTCCACAACCCATGGCCCAGGTAAGAGGCTCCATCAGTAGGAAAGGAGCATCTGTATTAGCCAGGGTTTTCCAAAGAGACAAATCAATAGGAAGGAAGCATGGATGGAGAGAGAGAGCGAGGATTTGTTAGGGGCACTGGCTCTGTCTGCAAGCTGGAGACCCTGGAATGTCCATATCATGGCTCTGTCCAAGTCCAAAATCCTCAGAAATGGAAGCCAATAGGCAAAGGATAAAGGCCTGAGAACTCAGCAGGCCACTAGTCCACCTAACAGCCTGGAGTCTCCATGTCCAAGGATGGGGGAAGAGTGTCCCTACTCAGGCGAGAGAGGACATTGGTTTTCTGTTTTGTTTTGTGTGTTGGTTTTTGGTTCTATCTGGACCTCTAACTGATTGAACTGTGCCTGCCCCAATGAGAGTGGCCGTCTTCCCCACTCAGTCCACTAATTCTAAGTATTCCTTAATCCAGTCAAGTTGACACCTAAAATTAATGATCACAGAACATTCCTGTGATTGCTATGTGCTAGGTGTGCATTAGTTTCTTATGGCATGCCTAATTATGTTACGTATAAAGGCATGAGAGTCAGGAGAAGCCTATTTTTTTTCTGCTGCACAATTCTTTGGATATGAATGCAAGTGAGAAATCCAGTTTAATAACTTCTGACATTTGTAAGCCCCTGAAGGCAGAAGTTTGGAGCAAATGACCAAACTTCTGCCTTTATAATTCTATGGATGCAGGCAACAGGCAGCTAATTGGATTAATAGTATTAATACTAGCTAATATCAATTAAAAATTTACCGTGTCCAGGATACTGATAACATAGAATTCAAGGTAATTTTTAGCCGTGAAAAATCCAGAATTTTTAGTGCTCCCATCTTTAAAGAATTTTAAAGCAAAAATAAAAAAAATTCTTGATTTTGCTTTAAAGTCTAGCTATGCACCAGTTGCATCTCTTGCTTCTGGTGTCCTTAGACTTCCTATTTGCTGGTGGAAACTGCTGATACCCCTGTGCTCTTTAGAAGCCTGGGCATATGACCACTTCACACCCCTGTCAAAGACATCCCTCATGGTGCCTCCTGATTGGGAGACTGACTCTCTAAGAGGCTTTTTAATTTTGGGTTTCTAGGTTTTGTTGATTGGAGATGATCGTCACCTACACATACCATTTCCCATGCAGGTGTCCTTCACTCAAAACGGCTTCAGGGCTGAAAATAGGATAATAAAATATCTCTCTCAGCCCCATCCCCACTCAGCAGCCTGCCCAAGCTCTGCTTGCAATTCTCTTATCAGTAAAAAAGCCTTCTGATTCCTTTTCTTTCTACCTTATCTAGATAATAACTAGAACTTATCATTTTATGCTATAATGATTTTAACAGGCTTCAAAAATCTCCACTGGTCTTGCTTTTTTTTTAGTTAAAATAATTAAGTGAAAAACAGCTTTAAATGTTTCCTGAATTAGGCAAATGAATAATGATTAAGTCTGATTAAGCGGAGAATCAGAGGAAAGAGGTGTGAGCCAGGGATAGCTCTTTATACCAGGTTTTTAGCATGCCAACATCCAGAAGTTTTTAATGAGGCAGGCATGAGATGACAGTTACCTGAAGTGTGCCCACTAAGAGGACCTGCCTTAGATATGGTGGACAGCCCAGAATGCAGAAGTAGGTATTCATTTTTAAATCAGTCCAAGTCTAATGGCCAATTAAGGCCCATTTGTTCAACTTCACCATCGTTTTTTGTTGTTTACTGCTTCAACTTTGAGTGCCAGAAGGTTTTTAAACAGAGCTTGACCTTTACACAAAGGAGCTTTTTCAATTTAACCTCTAATTTAATGTGACTGACATATGAAATATACTAGTTTGATGTTCAGGCAATAACTCAAAGAAAAGATAAGGCTTCTAGACAAAACACGGCATAGAAATGGGTAAATGACAAATACTGATCACTGAGTATTTTTTTTAAAACTTAAGATGTTTTTATAATAAGCTTCTCTGATTGCAAAGCACTTACAGATTTTTTTTTTATTGATGAAGTACAGCAAAAGGCTCCAGAGAAAGAAGGAAGAGACATTTTTGAAAAACTAGTTTAAATAGTCACCACAATTTTATCTCTTGGGCTATTCTCATTTTAAAGCAACACTATTTTTTAAAGTTCTCCATTTTTACTCCTATGTCATAATTCTAGCTCAGTGACTAGGCTAGGAGTCTGGAAAGAATAGAACACTAAAATCGTCCTTCACGAAAACTTTACAGCTGTGCACTGTGGCCTTTATGGGATTAAACGCTTAAGCCTACTTAAAGTCTCACGGTGCCAATGGTGCCAATGCCTAGAACATTAGGGCCACTGTGTATTGTTTGGAAATTCTTTTCATCAAGGTGCCAACCTTGAGCCACGTAGGTTTTGAATTTTCATATCATTCCAGGTGCCTAAGTTTACATCTATTGTGTGACAGGCACTGGGAATAAAATGTTGCAGGAGATTAACAGGGTCCTGCCTCACAGAAATTACATTTCAATGGAGGATGAAAGAAAATAAACAGAAAAGATCACTTTGAAAAATGATAATTGCTGTGAACAAAAACATGGACTGGGAATGTCTTTTGATAGGGTGGTCTGATGAGTTCCTTCTACCAAGGGGATGCTGGAGCAGAGACTTGGATGAAAAGAAAGAGCCAAGTTAGAACAAAGAAAACTATAGGAGTAAAGGCCCTGCAGCAGGAATGAGCTCCGAGTTTCCAGGAAGAGAAAGCAGGCCCGTGTGGCTGGAAAATGGTGAGCGCAGGCCAAAGTCAAAAGGTAGGCAGGGTGTAGGTCACGTCCAGCCCAGTAGGCCGTGGCAAGTAGACAGTATCTTATTTCCAATATGGTGGAAAACAATTGGAGGCAGAGAAGACATGCATGGATTTGGGGACAACAGTGGCAGCTGGGGGACCCATGTGGAGGCTATTACAGTGGTTCAGGCAAAAGATAATGGTAGCTTAAATTAGAGTTGGGGAAGCTGGGGAAGAAAGGGTAGCAGTTCATTTATTCAAATACTTATCAAGTGTCCCCTGAGTGTCAGATACTTCCAGGTTCTCTTTTTTTCTCCATTTGAAACTTCATCCTGAACATTTCAATCATAACCCTCACACAGTACTTACTACACTGTATTTTCATTTTCTTGTTTGTTTCTATGTCTCTCTCACATGTTAAACTATGAATTCTCTGAGGACATGTATGGGATATAATTTATCTATTCTCAAAACCTAACCCAGTGCCTGGCATCTAGCAGTCTCTCAATAAATGTGTTTTAGAGTTTAATTGAAAAGTTGAATTGAATTCAAGATTTCTATCTCAAATTCTCAGGATAAAAGATTGTCATCAGGCCCTGCCAACTTGAATACATTTTACCTTTTTTTTTAAGTGCTCGCATAATTTCTTTTCAATGTGGTGTGGTTTGTTACCTGCCCCTCAAAGACAAAAATAGCACTGATGGCCAGATGCTGTGGCTCACGCCTGTAATCCCAACACTTTGGGATGTCGAGGTGGGTGGATCACGGGGTTAGGAGTTCAAGACCAGTTTCAATATGGTGAAACCCCGTCTCTACTAAAAATACAAAAAAAAAAAAAAAAAACAAATTAGCCGGGCATGGTGGCACATGCCTGTAGTCCCAGCTACTCGGGAGGCTGGGGCAAAAGAATCACTTGAACCTGGGAGGCGGAGGTTGCAGTGAGCCAAGATCATGCCTCTGCACTCCAGCCTGGAGGACAGAGCAAGATTCCTTTCTCAAAAAAAGAAAAAAAAAAGCACTGACTAATATAAACAAAATTAGAAAAACATTTGGCTAGGCCAGGCACTGTGGCTCACACCTGTAACCCTAGCGCTTTGTGGGACTGAGGCAGACGGATTGCCTGAGGTCAGGAGTTCGAGACCAGCCTGGTCAACACGGTGAAACTCCATCTGTACTAAAAATACAAAAATTAGCTGGGTGTGGTGGGCACCTGTAATCCCAGCTACTCAGGAGACTGAGGCAGAATTGCTTGAACCCGGGAGGTGGAGGTTGCAGTGAGCCGAGATTGCGCCACTGCACTCCAGACTGGCTGACAGTGTGATACTCTGTCTGGAAAAAAAAAAAAAAGAAAAACATTTGGCTAAAATGTCTTGCTGTCTCATCATTCATTATCAGTTTTCCTCCTTAACCATAGAAAAAGGTGACAAAATAAAAATTTTTTCTCATCACTGATGGTATTCTTTACAATGTCCAAGATGAAGATATTTCTCTCTTCATCTTAAACCAGGTAGTGAGTTTAATTGCTTCTTTTCCTCAAAAATAACACATTTCAAGCTCCCCTCCTCCAATGCCATCATTTAAATCATCAGACAATGACAATGCTGTAGTATGCTGAACAATGGGCCCATAAAGATACAGATCCGAATCCCTGGAGCTTGTAAATGTTATCTTATATAAAAACAGGGCTTTGAAGATGTGATTAGATGAAATCTCGAGATAAGGAGATGATCCTGGATTATTCAGATGGACCCTAAATGCAATCACATCTATCCTTATGACAGACAGGCAGAGAGAGACTTGAATACACGCACAGAGCAGGAGATAGGAAGATGAGGCAGAGAGGGATTTAAGGATGTCTGCTTTGAAGACTGGAGTACTGCAGTCATAACCTGAAGAATGCTGGCAGGTATCAGAAGCTGGAAGAAGAAAGAACAAGAACCAGTTTTCTCCTACGGCCTCTGGAAAAAAAGCAGCCCTCCTGATACCTTGGTTTGGTGAAACTGACTTTGGCCTCCAGTACTGATTGTTTTAAGCTTCCACATTTGTGGTAATTTGTTGCAGTAGCTATGATAAATGAAAACAACCATGCTGTGCTTTCAGTTATTCATTTCTAGAATTCTCCATAGGGATCTGGCCTTCTGCCTATTTTCAGTATCTTCCCACTTTACCTTTCATTTTGCTGGAAAAGCAGCACTGCCCTGAGCTTGGTGAGATGGTCACCTACCTACTCTATGTCTTATACATTACAGTCCTTCTTAGGAATGTTGCCCAGTGATCCTCTCCCTCAGGGTAGGGAGCACTCCCACCTAGGCCACACTCCAGGTACTCGAGATCCTGAAATCTGCCCTGATGGTCCCAAGACTGCTCCTGTGTATCCATGAACCCTTTTCCTAAGTCTGGGATTGAGCCAGAGTGGATTGGCAGCTAGAGACCAGGGCATCTCAATCCCACTGCCTCTAAGTTAGTTGACACTGAACTTAGTTTCAAGAATTCCAAATTAAACTAGCCTTCTTGATCATTATGAATGTGTATTTGTCAAGACAGATTATAGAGCATGTTTATTTAGCTATCTGATGACTTGCTTTAGAATTTTAGATATTTAGGCCCATGGTATGTGGGCTTCCTTTGTGCTCTTATCCTGGGCCCCATAAAGATAGTTAGGTGGGTCTGTGGCTAGATCTGGGCTCAGCCAAGCTGGCAAAACTGATGCCATCACCAAAAACACTCAAATTGCAACCCAGGAAATCTGTCAGCCTGCCACAACTGTTCTCACTAAAGTGCTTCAAGCTCAATATGTAGACCTCGACTGGCTGATTTCTGGACTCCGAAACTGGGTTTCCAACTATTAATATTTGGTTTTCTTTTTCTTTTCATGGAAATTCTCCTCACTAAATGCCTGGTTGCTCTGACCATCCGGCAAATATCCTCTACTACCAAATGGTTCAGCTGATTCTTCATGAACAAAAGGTAACTGAAGGAGAAATGGACTTAACAATATTCAAAGGAAAGAAGGATGTCATCTCTTCTTTCTTTAAGCAGAGAGACTGACAGAGTCTCTTTTTGACCAAACTTTTTAACTGAATTTCAAACCTTTTTTTTCTAGACCTTAACTTTGCTTCATGAATAATATTAATAAAGGTGCAAATAGAGACTACTGAAGAAAATGTAAAGCATGTTAGAAACATTGTAAACACATGTTTATATATTTGCATAATATTTTAAATTAATATTTATAAATGCTGCTCATATCTAGCAATGGAGCATTGCTATTGTGTTAAGAACAAAAATAGCTATAGTATCATTCTTTATCACACAGAATCTAGATGTTTTCTTTCTCTACTCTTGTTTTCTTCCCATTAGAAAAATGTATCCATGGTTAACATTAAGAAGAAAATTAGCTGTAACATAACAAACACAACAGTAATTTAAAAGAGTCACAACCCACTAGAAAAGGCTACGACATTGAACAGCTAAGCTAAAAATTCCATGTCTGGATACTTAGTTGAAATTCTCTTGCTCCCACTCAGCAAAACATCCCCAGATGCCAAAGATAACACATGCTACTTTATAAGGGCTAATGTTAAACGCTCTTTAAATTCAAAATTAAAAAGCAAGTCATTCATAAACTTCAGTACTCTATCAGTAGTGTATCATTTGTGCCATATGGTAAAGCTAGAGTTGCGGAGGATGGTTAGTTGGGATAAAAGATTTCATGTTTAGTTGATTTCCAGGCGGAAGTGGCTCAATAGTTGATCTGCTTCTTACAATTCTCAAGTAGTCTAAATTGCCCTTGAAATTCTCTTAATTGGTCCATGAGGTACAGCTATCCTGGTTTCAAGAGTATATTCCTATATGGAAATCCTTGTGCACACTGAAGTTTGAGAACTGTAGGCTAGACTAAAATGAGGAATGGAAGGAAAAGTCTACATTCAGATGCTTAGGCATTCAAATCATGGCGCCTTTCGGATATGATTGAAACCTACCAGTGAGTAGGGGGAGAAATCTAAATTATGCAGGCTCCCCTGCAGATAGTACTGCATTTTTGTTATAAGATTAAGCCTCCATGATCTTTATTTGCGAGTAGGTTTATCATTGTAAAAATAAAAGCTCCTAACAGACACAGAAAGACTCCAAAGTCAGCTTCTTGGTTAAATGCATAACGTTGTACTGTCTTGATGCTGCAGTTCAAAGTGGCCCTAAATTCACATGGAAGAGGAAGACAACGCACCGAAAGGGCCTTACGATTCTAACTTCAGTTGTAATCATTTATTTTGAATTTTGTTCTACCTTTCAGTGGAGACTTTAATGACTGCAGTAAATGACAACGTGCTTGAATTTTCACTGGCACTTTCTATTCTCACAAGCTTTAAGTTTCTTCGGCTCCCCAATTCTCTTGCACTATATTTTTTAATACCTGTAATCAAGGGCTTAGCCGAGGTCCTAAGCAAAGCTAACAAATAATTATCTTTCACAATGGAGCTAAAAACAGGAACCTAATTAATTAAAGCACTAATTGAACTTCCCCATTACTGATACATTTGTTCCTGCTCTGACATAAACATTAATCAAATTCACTGAATAATTCAGCTCTCCATTTCCCTCACCTGTGTAGACAAATCTGTCTGCTGTCCTGTAATGGAAAAAGATGAAAATGTTTCATGATGTCATTGGTAATATCTTTATTAAGTGCTAATAACTAATAATATTGTATAGTCAAATGGGAAGAGAGTACAAAGTAATAACAAAATGCTGTTAAATATATATCATATACACACACATATAAAATTATATAGCATATATATTTATCACAATTTTTATATTTTCTTCTTTTAAAAAACAAACCCATGGAGGAAAGAACCTGTTGAAAAACTTTTAAAGCATTTCACAAGAACTTCTGCATTTTAATGAAGTGGGTTATTTAGATTGCAACTGTATGGGGCAGTAGATTTCCTTTAATTATGTGATTAGATAAATATTTATATATTTTTTCTCTGTTGAAATCCAAGCTTCCTGTTGAGTCTAAATGCTGGCTCTCCCCTCTCCAGCTGGCAGAGCTGCTGGGGAAGATGCCTGTCAGAGGCTGCTTCAGGGAGATAGGTATTCACTGCTAATGGGCAGTTGTATTTTTGAAGCCAGGCTAACTGCGACTACAGTTTGATACCGCAGGGTGAGCCAAGGGCGAAGCTCTTGGTGTTGTCTAAACAGGCTCACGCTGTGTGGAGAAGAGGTGGCGGACTCTCTAAAGGTATATCGCCTTCTCTAAGTATCTCACTTTGAAACCACTAGAAGGAAGTTATCTGCAGATCCACTTAATTGTCTAACTGGGAGGCGGTGGTGGATGATATGATGACCAGTCTTCGTTTCCCTTTGAAGATGTAGGATTTATTCCCCCTCCGGCGGCAGAGACAGCCCTTAGCTGTGAACTCCCTATGGAGATTTCTTTGGTTGAAGGAAGCCATCTTTCCTGGAGGGCATGCTGCCTTCCAGAGGCATCTGATGCTATAAATATATGAAGGCCTAGTCTCCTGTGCCAGTTTAGGAAAGCTCTGAGGGGCCAGCCTGGCTCTAAGGTCCCCACCCCTTGGGGTCAGCTAGGGCTTTGTGGGGGCTGCATTATATAGTTGAACTTCCTCTGCACCCTCCTACCTCCCTTCACCTCCTTCCACAGGTCTGATCCCAAAAGCACTCTCTAATCTCTGCATAAGAACAGTTGGCTTCCAAGGGAGCCTATCTGTGACAGAGATGATAGGAAGTAAATAGTATGATACTGTTCAAGGTCAGGCGGACATGGCTTTAACAGGCAAATGCTGAAAGTGAAGGAAAGCAATTGGGGGTGCAGGGAGAAGCTGACCACAGCAAGGACTCAAATGAAATAGGCAATGTTTGCCTTTCTCCTCAGCACTGAGTTGAGTGGAGTGTGATTCTGGGCCAGGGCCTGGGGCATCCTCAGTGAGCCTGACTGTCAGAAAACCTGTTCAGGCCAACATAGCAGCTGGGGAGAGCGAAGAACAGGGCTGGGAGGATAGGACTACTGTAATCGCCTCTCAGACACACATCAGATTCTTCAGAAACAGGTTCAGAGTTACTTCAAAGTAGACTTACTTCAAAGCGATGTTCCGAGATTTTAAACCACAGAGTTCTCAGAAATCTCCTTAGCTGCTACAGCAGAGTGGGTACCACCCCTGCTCTTATGTGGAAAGAAAATGAGATTCCAGAGATCTCCGTCATTAGCAGAGAGAACAGCAGTCCAGCTTTATCACTGGTGATATGGAAATAAACTATTCGCAGGCATCTGGCCCCCATTCCACCTGTGTTGAATTCTCTTTTTTATCATATTAGCCACAGGCAGCCTCGTGCATCTCCAGATGAGACTGTAAATTTTAGGCACCGTAGCCTGATAAAGCTGAGATGATTTAACAGAGGAAATAATCATTGTGCTTTCCCGACCAGTGAACAAAGAAAAAACATAGCAGTCTCCTTAGGCCTGCCCAACCCAAGGGAGGTGAGGGTGGACATTGCAAGAAAGAAAGAAGGTGGGAGCAGGAGTGTGGCGGCAACTTAAAAGAATGAGTGTAGTCATAATACTTTGTGTGCCTTTGTCCCCAAAAGCCAGCTCAAGCCTGGCTGCCTGCACAGAGCCCCAACTCTTGAAAAGGTACCAGGAGAGCTATGTGAAAAGGCTTCTTTTCTTTTCTTTTTTTTTTTTAAGTTATCTGTTAGATGCTCTGAAAAGGGCTTTTTGTGCTGAGCTTAAAGCAGCTCAGTTTAGCAGTAGAACATTGTTAAAATGGATAAAAATGGGAGATAAGCTTTGCTCCCACAATCTGCTTCCAACGGATATGGAAAAGAAAAGAAGTGGCTCCTTGGAGACATATTGTGGCTGCACTTACTGGGCTCAAAGGCCTTCCTCTGGAATTAATATTTACCTCCAATTACAGTTTCCTGGGGTAAGGAGTCCCCACTGATGATCCTGTTCTGAAAAGCTTTGATTTATTGAAGGAGTAGGCAAATCCACTCACTTAGGTACCCCATCCCGGAAAGCAGCCAATGGACAGATTAAAATTAGAGTCGGAGGAATGTTTTGTTTACATTTCTTTGAAGTTCAGACCTTCTCTCCTTCTCTGTCCCCACTCCCTTGGAGCAGAATGGCTCCAAGCTTTGCTCTGCTTTTAGAAAGCTCACATCTGCCTCAGGGTGTAGCTCTGCCTTATTGTACTTTGTGACCTTTGGACAGCTTTTCTGCCTCCTTGAAATTAGGATTTGGCCTGCATTAAAAAAAAAAGTGTAGATGTATCACTCTGTTCACACCAAATGCATACAAGTTGGGGAATCAAGGACTAGCCGGACTTTGTAGAGACGCCAAACACTGATTCAAAGCTCCGCTTTCATTTCCCCATCCCCTATTTTTGCAAGGCATACAGAGCTCCAGCCCCTTCTCTGGGTGGATGAAAGAACAGGGTGGAATTTTCTATCAAGAGAGGAAAAGAGAGGAAGCGAACAGAGGTCTTTCCCCTTGCCTAATGCAGCACAAGCATTTTGTCCTTTCCTAGGATCCTTTAGGACACTCAGTGGCTACAGTCATTGAGTTTCAGCATGGTGGCTATCTTGGCAACCCTAGAGGGTGCTGCGGGGATGAATGCTGTGCTGTGCTGTGCTGTGCTGTGCTTTAGCAGGCCAGGGCCTGATTACCCCTCACTGTAGATGGACGTGGCTAAGTGACTGAGCATGGAGGGGACTTAGTCCTCTGGAGCCTGAAGTCATGGCCAGCCCTAGCCTTTCTGGGATCACTTGCATTACCAGTGCTGCCCTGACGGATGTGTAATACCAATAGATGTAAGAGAAAGTCTTCAAATTAATGTTCCAGTACTTCACATAGGAAGGGGAAGAAAAGGTGGATTAAAAAAATGATTTTTAATAAAGAGCGAAGAAGTTTATCGCATTTAACTCACATGAGACTGCCTGCCGATAGGGGACAGACCAACAATATGTGCAATTTTTCCCTATAATCAGGCATGTCTGGACATCACAGCATTTCTCTTTCTCCTTCTGGAAGCCAGGAGAAGGGCTTGAGGCCCAGCCATCTCCAGTTTTGGATCAGCCTTTCAGAGATCACATCTAAGAGACTCTCCAGACAAAGGTATGAGAAAGAGACAACCAGCTGGTGGGATTAACCACCTGATTCCACAGCAGGGGGAAGTGAGATGGAGGGAATGGAAAACATGGCAAAACATAACCACAGCAATGATAAGCTAAGGAAAAGTGTTCCTGCAGCCATTCTCTGTTTCAGTAAAAGTTAGTCCCAGTATGGTAACCCCAGGGTCAGGATATGATGCCTTGGGACTTTCATTCTGCTCTTATCCCTCTGAACAGGAGTCAGGTCGATGGCTGGGAAGCGCCTGTCAGTGAATATTTTCTATTCTTTCTTTGTGATGGTTTTCCTTTTCAAGCTTCCAAACAGGATTATTTTGCCAGGGGAGTGTTTTCTTGTGTGTGAAGGGTTACAGGGATTGTTTGTTCTGAAAAGCATCTGTAGATGATAATTGAGGAATGTGTTAAGGCTGCCATCAATTTGCTTTATTGATGTGAGAGCCTCGGTGGGTCCCGGCACAGAACAGACTTTTCCCCATGTGAGCGAGCTACTGAAAAGACTAAGTTGCTGAAAAGGGCACGTCGAACAGAGGCAGACGCTTGAGAGGAAAGGACAAGGGAAAAGCAGAGGGGTGGAAACTAAGCCAGAAGTCCTGAGACAAAAACCATGATGATAAAAACAAAAGCGTCTGGAGACGTTCAAAAGGAAAACTGGTTATCACAGGAACTCCTCCAAAACAGATCTGTTCAGGCATTGAGCCAGTGGTGTACGGTGAGGAGAAATAAGAGAGTATGTATATCAAAAGAACCTCATTTGGGTGGCAGGATTCCCGTCTGTTTAGTTTTAATAAAAGTCTCCCCCTGTCCCCTAACATAGCATTTAGTTCTGCCATAGAGAAATCCAACCTTGCTTGACTTGGTTTATGGCACCCGGACAAATGGTAATTATCAGCCTATAATTCCCTTGAGGGGAGCTGATGTTTCAATAAATTATAAGAGCTGAGCTTGAGTGGTTTATGGCACCATCAAAACCTTGATATGGACATATAATCTTATAACCACGGCTTGCTAGGAAATAGGTGTTTGCACAACGGGTAATTTAGGAGTCTCCGGCACCTCTCAGAGAGCAGGAGGCCTGCCAGGATGATCCCCAGCAGCCCCCAAGCCACCTCTTAGTGGAACCGAAGACATTTCCTCTCTCAATAGTTGGCCAAGGTTTCTCCAAGTTGAACATATTTGGATCCACACTGGTACACACATCTCTAAGACTTGGCCATCCCCCAAAATAGTTATGTGACCACAGGTATTTTCTCAAGTGTGTAACATGTTCACAAGCATCTCAGAGTAAGGAGGAGTTTTATACTACACACCCAAGGACACAGAGGAAGAGGGGATGCCTACATCTATAGCAACCTTGATCACTGTCATTTAATATTAAAATTTATAAGATCTCTTGTTTTCAAAATGTGTTAGAGCCCTATTAGAAGCAAGAGGGCACAAGACATTCAACAGATATTTATTGCGAGGCTCCACTGCGGACACATAGAATTGTCCAGTTGAAAGATAGAAATATGACAGGATTGCTAAAAAACACTGAAAACAAATTCCATTATTTCTCGAATTTATTTATAACATATACCTTCTGACTTCCAAAAGGAGTTTGAAGTCACTTAGAATACAATGCCATGATTTAGATAAATACCAAATATATTCTATTATAAAATATGTTTTATTATATGTATGTGTGTGTGTGTGTGTGTGTGTGATTTTTTGAATGTGTCATAGGAGAAGTGGGAGAGAACTGTGTTGGCAGTCAAAAAGTAAGTTAAAGCAACTTGGGTCTAAATTTCTCCTTAAACTTCTTAGGAAAAGAAGAGAAAAGAAGATAAACACTATATAATTGTTGGGAAAACCGAGGTTTCAGTAAGAAAGTTGCTCAGTTTCTTACTGAATATGAAGGCCACAATCTCATAACTAGGCCTCAAAATTCAGAAAAGAAAAGCTGTTCTTCACAGCAGTGGTTGTGACCAGGCTTTATAAATCCCTGCAATAAACCAATTAAAGCGTTAGGCTGACCAGGCAAAGGCTTTAGCACAAAAGGAGGGTTACCCATCGGTGTCATTTCCACACACTACCTTAATCTAATGCCATATTTTTAATGTGCTTTCTAAAAAACATCTATGCCTCAAGTTGCTTCACAAATTTTGGCATCAACATCCATTTGCCTTATAATCTTTGTCCTATGTCTATTAAACATACGAATATCAATGTCCAAAGATTTTTTAAAGTACTTATTTTCAAAAGCATTTATTAGTCTTCCACACCCGTGCATAAGAGAATCCAGTACACTCTGGAGAGAATGTTGTTTTGTTAGATAATCTATTTTTATAGGAATAAATGCAGACAGGCTGAAAGTATTAATAGGAATAGTTGCATTATAAAAATTCATACAATAAAATAACCACTCTAACATATTTTCTGACTTCAATATCAGCTCAAGAGGTCTGTCCCACCAAGGGTGTATGCTTCTTTTAATTTAACAATAAGAATACACAATCCATCCTTTGGTTTAACCAAAGAAGCACAGAGCTAAATCAAATGTCTAACTGAAGTGACTAATTAATCCTGGTAGTTCTACTCCTCTTAATTGATCTCGTAAATGGTTCTGTTTTTATTTTTAATTGTCCTGTTACTGTAAGCTACCTCAAAGCCTTTTAGAAAAAGCACAAATCATGTATAAACAAATGTAGAAAATACAAATACTTTCTACAGGGGCTTAGGTAAATTGTAGGAGGAACCAATAAATTCATATCAGAGTACAAGAGAAATTGGAGAATGAAAGCTCTTTGTAATGTCCCAGAACTGCCCCTTTGTAAACTATGGCAGAGATGATCCATAAAGCCAAACAATTCACAAATGCCAGGGAGAGAAATATCAAACCAATACCAGGGAGAATTCAGGGTTTGCTTTTCATTTCAACAATATAGATTCATGGCACCTAAATTAAAATCACCAGACAGATTCAAATGCCTTCAAGTTCCAAGCAGGTAGTATTTATAAATAAGTGATGTGATTAGTAACAACAGGGAAATGCAAGGTAGGCCTTATGGAGAAATAGAAAATGTGCCTCTTCACCATTTAAATTCAAATTTTTCTCAAACATGCTTCAGGGCAAACAAAACACATCTGCCAGCCACAATCAATGGCTCAATGCCCATTTTGTGACCCCTGATTTAAATAATCAGTAGATTTCATTCCACTGTTTTCCCAAGAGTGAAACTACTGGCATTTGGAGTGTGACAATTTTTTACTGTGCAGGACTTTCCTGTGCATTGCAAGTCAATGGACGTCTGGCTCTCCCAGGAACCAAAAACTGTAATACGCTTCAGACAACTAAAAATGTGGCTTCTTCCAACCTCTAAACATGTGCCTGCCCCACCCCCTCATCCAGGGTAAGAACTAGTGTATCTAGTTCCTTGGCGAACTCACTCTATCTCTTGATATTTTCTTGTTTCACCTTGTATTTTTGCTTCTTCAGAATAAAGGTACAATGTGATTTTTAGGATTTAAGGATAGTGTATTAGGCGGCCCTTTCCTTTGTCTTACACTGGATTAGAAAGGGTGCGGTGGGTATGAAGAGGTTGGCAGAAAATGTGAAGATAATGAGATGAGGAGGAGGAGGAAAGATCAAAGGCAGTCAATGCAGTCACTAGGTAAAGGAAACAGCCGGAAAAGTATGTGGGGAGGTTCAAAAGTACGAACCTGTCATCTTTGTTATCGCTACCATCACACAGTTTTCCAGAGTTGTTCTCTTTCATTCTTTTCTATCAGCTTGGAACTTTCCCAGAATGCCCAATTTGCGAGACTCTACATTTTGTGTCTTTGGCCTCTAGATAAAGGTAAAACCCTGTCTTAATGACCATCATTTGTAACATTCAGTCCTGCATAATGAGGCCATTGCCAACTCACGGTCGATAGCGCACCCTAACCCAAGGTTGTTGGTATGGATATAATTAGCTCCCTTAAATGAAAATCTTACATAGAACAGATGTATTCTAAAGTCCTTGTTCATTTACTAGCCAACCTAGTTAATATGCTTATATAGTGTTACACTCAAAAATACAAATTACTTTAGAATGACCACGTGTTACAATATCCTTAGTAAATCTGGCATCAATTCTCAGAATCAGGCTTCTCTTGCTTTCTTTTTTTGAGTGGAGAGTTCTTGCTACCTATAGGTCTTACTGGCTGTCGGCATTCCCCCGATAGGGCAATGGCCCACACATTTTTAAAGAAGGCAGTAAGGTCTCAGGGATTTGCAGACTCGAAGCTGTTTGGAGATAAAGTTGTTAACAGAGAAGAGAAAAAGAGCCAAGGTGGGGTAGTGGGGTGGGAATGTGAGTGTCAGACAATTTCAAAATAGAGGGGAGTTAGAGATAAGTAAGGCAGAGCAGAAGACTCAGATTGGGGGAAAGTCAGGAAGTGTAAATGATTCAAAGCTTGGTTTTGGCAGAAAAGCCAAGACTAGCAGGGGTCAGGGGAATGCGAGGGAGAAAGAGTCTTCTGAACCTGACTCTAAGCCTTAGTATAAAATGGGCATTTGAATGTAATGTCCACACTTAATGACAGAAAGGGGAGGACTGCAAAAGAACAGGTTACTAACGAGTTTCTATAGCCTCAGAAATTGACTCAAGGTCACTCTGGATATTTTAAAATATCTGTCCCTTTTAATAATGACAGTACCAAAACCAATATTTATTAGTTATGTTCTTGGCACTGTGCTGCCAATCTTACATGGCTTTGCTGTTTTCATCTTCTCAACAATGCTATGGACACCCTCATTTTACAGCTGAAGAAACTAAGGAGGTGAAGGTTAAATAACTTGTCTGAAGTCCGTGAGTACTAAGGGAGAGAACGAAGATTTACATGGAAGTGTCTGATCGCATTAGGCTACCCAGCCTCCTTCCCCATCTAACATTGCTATTTCCTGGATGACAGACCTCTTCAGAGCTACCATGACAACCCCAAAAGGGGGCTTCAGAAGCCTTGTCTGTCCCGTCCCCTCCCCAGAACACAGTCCTTCAAATCGAGATGGGCACATGGCCCCAAGTCAGTTCACTCAGATTTGACTCCTCAAGAATTTGGGATTAGGAGAGAAATAACCAGTCAGTCAGTCGGATTGGTCTTATTTATTTTTCTTTTGTGCTGAGAAACTGTCAATTCAGGCGCTATGCAATATCCGCCTTGTTCTCTTCAGGTCAATTGAAAGGCAGGAGAGGAACAAGTGGTAGGACATGGAAAAGAGACAGGAAGTGAGCCTTTCTAAGTTCTTAACAGGTGTCCAGCTTCTTAATCTAGGTCCTACCTGAGGTCCAGCCCTTTTCCTGCCATCAGATGCAATGAGACATCCTCTATTCTCATAAGAAATACCCTCTTTTTTCAAGCTGCCCTGAGTTGGTTTCTGTCACTTACAATGAGAGTCATAACTAAAATACCATACAGACCTCCAATATGTGGTTTCTGTCTCCCCGTATTTATTTTACTGTCCTAAGCGCTTGTCCCTTTCAATAGCATTTTCTGTTGTGTTGCAGTGGAGAAATGCTTTCCTAAATCCCACTGAGATTTAGGCTTAGAGTAAAAACAATATTGTAGGTACCAGCGGACCTCCATCTTCTATTAGAAAGACTTACTTACTAGACTAGGAACAAAGAAATTTTGAGTTGACAGAATCCAATAATCTGAGTTAAGGTAAATGTCTTTATAAACAAATCAGTTCAAATAATTGATGTGTTATTTCGTCACTGTAATTTTAAAGAAAAGCAGAAGCCCTTTCCATTCCTCTTTGATAATAAAATACCATCAAGGATCTTTACACTCCTGGTTTCTGATATCAATTCAGCCTCCTGTGATAGGTGTTACTAAAAACCTTTGAAGGGCTTGTTTGTACGTCAAATTTTCCTTAATATACCAACTGATAAATAATTCTACTCTGCAATCTTTCAAGAAAAGCTGTGAAAAATAAAGTAAAAAGCGAAATTAAATGTTTTTTTTTTTTTTTTCACGTTTCTTTTTGTCATAAACCATGGAATATAGCTCAGGATCTCCATCTAGTGGAATCTTTAAGGTGATAACTCTGCTGGAAAAATCTCTTAGCACTGGAAAGTTGGGGATGGGGCTATTAAATAAGACAATTTTTTTTTTCTACACACATGCATTTATCGAGAGTCTTAATATGATAAAGTATGTTGCTTCTTTTTAACTAGGAGAATCCATATTTCCTGGGTTACCGTTATTAATAGGTCAGTCTCTACTAAGGTCTCCAAACCATGAAAGACCATCATTTGTCACTTGGTTTACAGGGATTGCTGGGATCTTTCTCCTTCTCTTTCCCAAGCCTGTATTACATAATTTCACTTCCTTTTAAAAAATCCACTCTGACGAGGTAAGTAAAGAGAAAGGAAAAAAACCTCAGGAAAAGCCATTTTTATTCCAGTTGTTAATTCTCATCAACAGTGTGATGGAGAAAGTTTTTGATGGTATGTAATATACAATGTGAGCTCTCTCAGGTATGATAAAGAGTCATAATAAGCCACACACTGTATGTCATACCCCCCACATCTGCTTCTCAGGGTGAACACAGCCTATTTCTGTGTAGCAGACTGAAGAAATTTCAATGATGGTGTGTTATTTTCCAGATAGAACATTCCTGATTCTTCCTGTCCTTGGAATGTAAGTTATGCAATGCAAGTTACATTCCCACAAGCAGTGCCAACTGCTGCCCTCAGAATAACTTCGAAAAACTGTTAGCTGCATAGTCACCACCTCATGTGGCCACCCCAGTGATCCAGAAAGCCTAAGAATTCCTTCCCTGAATTTTCTATCTTTTCTTCATTATGTATGGGTTTGTTTTGAGGCAGGGTGGTGCTCTGTTGCCCAGGCTGTAGTGCAGTGGTGTGATAATGGCTCATTGCAGCTTTGAACTCAAGTGGTTCTCCTATTCAATGCCCCAAATAGCTGGGACTGCATGCATGCGCTACCTCCACAGCCAACTAATTTATTTATTTATTTATCTTTTGTAAAGATGAAGTCTCACTATGTAGGCAAGACTGGTTTCTAACTCCTGGCCTCAAGAGATCCTCCCACTGTGGCCTTCCAAAGTGCTGGGATTACAGGTGTGAGCCACCAGGGTTGGCCATGTCTGGTATTTTGTTTCATGTGTGTGAGTCCATCACTAGTTAAACTAGAAAAGATTCCTATTTTTTTCTTTTTTCTTTCTTTTTTTTTTTTTTAAGATGGGGTCTCCCTACATTGCCCAGGCTGGTCTTGAACCCCTGGGCTCCAGGGATTCTCCTGCCTTGGCCTCCCGAAGTGCTAGGATTAAAGGCATGAGCCACTGCACCTGACCAAGATTCCTATTTTTGAACTTCTTGGGTTCAGATCATATGAGTGTCACACTGTCGACATGCTGTTGAGAAAAGATGGGGACCATTTGGAGTTCAGTAGGGATCTCTTGTTATAGTTATGCTGCTCAATAGGCTGTTTATTCATGCAACATATTTGGTAAATAAATTTTTATTCAATTGAATTAAATAACATTTAATTTATATACTGATTGTTCTTTTTTACAAAAGAAAGCATCAATTGTCGGGTGGCGCTAAAGACTGCTCTCTGTGACAAATATAAATTCGTGATTGTTGATATAAGTGACCAATATAAATCTACGCCTGAAAATTGCCCTGGGTTCTGTACAGCCAAATTCAATATTGCTTTCATGTCGTAATTAAGTCTTCATTCAGGCTATATGGTAAAATGCTTGCATTAACAGCCCCGCCTCCTTACCCTTCCATCATTTTACATGCACCTTCGCAGTGTCCTCTCACTCTGACTGTGGCCTCAGGCATGTAGCCAGCTTTGGCCAATAGGATGTTAGCAGACTTGGCTTGAGCAGAGGCCTAAAAGGCCTTGCGAATTTCTGCTATTTCTGTCACACCTCAGCCACAACCACGAAAACACATCTCTCTAGGCAAACCTGCTAGAAGATGAGCAGCATGTGGCCCAGTCACTCATGTCATACCAGCCAAATATTAGGCACATGAATGAAACCAACTGATACAAGGTGAATCACCCAGCAGAGCAAAGCCTAAAGCACTGACCCGCAGACTCTTGATTATTCTCTTCAGTTACTGAGTTTTGTGGTGGTTTGTCAAACAGCATTACTGAGGCAATAGATGCCTGATAGATGATGCATGCTAAGTTTTCGAATAGCATAGGAGGTTCTGTTGGAAACGGTGAGCTGTAAACAAAGAACAACTACAATTTAGGATATTTAGGATGTAGGATAGATGGAAGTCAGAGAGAGCAAAGGTGAGAAAGTGCCTCACATTGAGGATAAGTTGACATTTGAAGAAAGAAAATTTGAAAGGATGTAAAGTCAGACAACAAGGCCAGAATAAATGTAAACACACTTAGCTAATATGTATGCAAGGAAGAAAGTCCTGATGTTAGAGGATGGCTACCACATAAGATCTGCTCTCATCACACATTTAAATATAGTGGTGGTGACTGCTTTAAACATTAAGGAATTGCAAATGTGACTATTTCTACAACTGGGTCTGTTTTCGTGGCCGTAGGTGGAGAATAGACTGGAAATGTTTTTTATTTTTGAGACCAGTCTCGCTGTGTCACCCAGGCTGAAGTGCAGTGGCCTGATCTTGGGTCACTGCAACCTCCTTCTCCTGGGTTCAAATGATTCTCCTGCCTCAGCCTCCTGAATAGCTCAGACTACAGACACCACCATCACACCCAGCTAATTTTTTTTTTTTTTTTTTTTTTTGAGACGGTGTCTCACTCTGTCGCTCAGGCAGGAGTACAGTGGCATGATCTAGGCTCATTGCAATCTCCACCTCCCAGGTTCAAGTGATTCTCCTGCCTCTGCCTCCTGAGTAGCTAGGATTACAGGTGTGTGCCACCAGGCCCAGCTAATTTTTGTATTTTTAGTGGAGATGGGGTTTCACCATGTTGGCCAGGATGGTCTTGATCTCTTGACCTTAGCCTCTGTGATCCATCTGCCTTAGCCTCTCAAAGTGCTGGGATTACAGGTGTGAGCCACCATCCCTGGCCCTGGCTAATTTTAAAAAAATATTTTTAGTAGAGACAGGGTTTCACTATGTTGGCCAAGCTGGTCTAGAACTCCTGACCTCAGGTAATCTGCCTGCCCCAGCCTCCCAAAGTGCTGGGATTACAGGAGTGAGCCACTGCACCCAGACTTAGACTGGAAGAGTTCTAAAGCTCTTTCCCCATGTCCCATATCATTTAAGTATACTACTTTATTGTTTTGCAAACTTATTCTTAAAAAGTGTGGTAGTCACGGCCACAATTGCTGTAAGCAATAGGAAAGCAGTATCTGCAGCATTAATACCACTATGATCTGAGTGTGCTTGAGCTAGAGATTATGCCATGAGAATTCTGCTAACATTGTCGTTATGATGTTTAGAACACATGTTTCATTCAGGAGGTATGCTTCTTGCCTAGATCTCTAGGTATTTCTGCAGAGGACAGAGTGAAGCAACTGAGATTGGGCTAGAGTAACATGTCCAACTTCCTGCATGTGATTCATGCCAGCGTATCTTTGGGCAGGGCTGGGCAACAACAGCTTGGAAGATGAATTTCCCATATTGAGTAAATACATTTGCCCCTTCCCTATCACATACACAGGTGAGATGGCACTGCCCTTCAGGTGATTTGGTTTGTGAAACAGAAAGAGAAAAAGAGGGGGTGGGGAGAGAGAGAGAGAACAGACAATTAACTTCAAGGGTGACATTAACTGTTCATTTTGGAGGGAGGGAGGATTGTTTCATGGACAAATGTCTTATTAACCTCAACTACAAAGCTCTCTGGCCAGTGACTCATCTCATTTTTATATACCTGTGGCATCACACCTATTGAAAAGAACACTGTAGACTCCCTGGTTTATATTCATTTGCGGTAAGAAATTTTTAGTACAGTCTTATTTAAATGGAAGTACAATGGTTTAGAATTTCTTCAATAGCAAGTGTGTTAGTCTATCTTTTACAATATGATTTTTTAAAAGTTCAATACATGTTTTAAAATTGCCTATTTCCTTGAAGGAATGGCTATTTAGATGTCTAATTTCCAACCATCTTTATCACTTCATGCATTTTTATGATCTTTTTCCATCTTAGAACCTAATGATTATAAAAATGAAGTTTCATTATTTGGAATTAACTATACAGGTAGTCATTATATCTCTCACTTCCTCAGAAGTTTTTTAATAGTCAAAATACATTTTCTTGAAGAGAGCTGGTGTAAACGCTAATGTTTGCTCTGTTTGCTGTAAAATTTGGACAAGGCAATTGAAGGTAAATAGATGGGAGCTATTGAGATGTTTCTATAACCACTGCCTTTGCCCTTCCAGCCAGACTTTTCCATCGTTCCCACCACTGTCTTTTCCTCTTTGTTCTTCACACTACCTTCTCTTCTCACTGTCATACAATGCTCACTGACTGACTGCCAGACATGCAGGGGACACACGTCAGGGGCTCCTCACTCTCATTGATTCTCAGCAAGAAGGAAAATCAGAGAAACATTTCTACCTAAAATATAATAATGATTCCTGTGATAATAAGTAATCAAAAAATATCACTTATTGAGGAGGCACTGTGTATCTAGCATTATTCCAGGAGTGTCATGTATATTAGTTTATTTAATCTTCACAACAACCTACCCTGCATTTTACGCCCAAGTTATAGATGTTGAGAAAGATGGTTCTATTTTGTTTAAGGGATGAGAGCTTCATCTCTTGGCATCAGATGTACCACATTTCCCTGTGCATGTGGCTGTAGTGATAGAATACTTCTTACAAGGTATTAGAACTAGAGGGGATAGATCTCATATAAACATAGGAGGAACCTGTTTAGGATATAAAAGAGTTATTTTAGGGAAAAGAATTCCTAATTATGCATACAATAAGACACACAGATTCTATATGTATGGCTATTGAGATGTACAGGGCTATATGGATAATACGTACCTAACAGGTGTTGAACAAATGACATGGTATATTAGTGTTTTGTGCATGTGTCTTCATTCAGGAAAATGTGAAGCCCATGAAGGGAAATGGGATTTCTTGGGAACGTTTCCAGTGCTGACATCTTAATGCTATTTAATTTAAAACAAGATCAGAACAGATGCTGGAGAGGATGTGGAGAAATAGGAACACTTTTACACTGTTGGTGGGAGTGTAAACTAGTTCAACCATTGTGGAAGACAGTGTGGCACTTCCTCAAGGACCTAGAAATAGAAATTCCATTTGACCCAGCAATCCCATTACTGGGTATGTACCCAAAGGATTACAAATCATTCTATTATGAAGATACATGCACATGCATGTTCATAGCGACACTGTTTACAATAGCAAAGACCTGGAACCAACCCAAATGTCCATCGACAACAGACTGGACAAGGAAAATGTGGCACATATACACCATGGAATACTATGCAGCCATAAAAAATGATGAGTTTGTGTCCTTTGTAGGGACATGGATGAATCTGGAAACCATCATTCTCAGCAAACTGACACAAGAACAGAAAATCAAACACTGCATGTTCTCACTCATAGGTGGGCGTTGAACAAGGAGAACACATGGACACAGGGAGGGGAGCATCACACACTGGGGTCTGTTGAGGGGGGCAAGGGAGGGACAGCGGGGGGATGGGGAAGTCGGGGAGGGATAACATGGGGAGAAATGCCAGATGTAGATGACGGGGGAATGGAGGCAGCAAACCACATTGTCATGTGTGTACCCATGCAACAATCCTGCATGATCTGCACATGTACCCCAGAACCTAAAGTACAATAAACAAACAAACAAACAACAACAACAAGAAAACAAGATCAGACTCTTGCCACTGTGCAACAGTGACTATAAATGTTTGTATTTTACCGAATGTTTTATATTGACGTATGAAGAGCTAAAATATAATCAGGTCTTTTAGTCTGTCATAGAAGGTTAAACATGGCATAGTGTTTAAGAGCTTGTTTCTACTCAGGTTGCCCCATTTGCATTTGCTATCTTTGTGACTTTGGCCAAATTATCTACCTTTTCTATGCTTTAGTTTCCTCACTTGTATGGGGAGAAGAAACAACATGATAGCATTATTAGGATTAAAGGAGATAAATGCATGTAAAATACTTGGCAAGTGGTACACAGTATTATGGATAGTAAATATTATTACTACTCATAATTAAAAATGAAATAAGGAGCTGCCAAAGTAGATGCAAATAAAATTGAATTTTGTCATCTTAAAATACATAAAATGTTTCTCTAACCCTGACTACAATCTAAACTCACCTGGGGCCCTGCTCTGGGAAAGCAGTATCTGTATCATGTTTCCTACACTCAGAAATCTAACTTCTCTTTATTCCCCTTTACGGATTCATGTAATCTCTACCCATGTTAACACTAGTCAAAACAAGCCCATGTTGAATTCAATTGCACAAACCAGCCCAGTCTACTTAATGTTTTATTCTTCTTTCCCTAAAGTATTCTTCTGAAACAAAACCAACACCAGAAGAAAATATAAGAAAACTTGAGAACTTTTTCTACACTGTCATAAATACTCTGATTTGCTATTTTTTAAGAGTAGCCCTGTGGCCCCCAAATCTCCAGGAAGCTATGCTAACTTGTAATTCCATGTGAGCAAAAAAATAAAAAGTCCATACAAAAATAGAAGAATATGGCAGCAAGTTAGGGCCAATACTGATGTGAAAAGTTAATATCCCAGGAAAAGGTCAATAAAGCACGGCAATTTGTATTAGATAAAGAAGAGCACATGCTCTGGCTGCAATTCAAAACCTTTTCTCAGTGTGACTCAGGATGGATGATGTTTACATGCAGAATACGCCCCCTTCAGTGCAGAGGTAAAATAGGCCACAGGGTAGGTGGAATCCCTGGGGAGTTAACTGCAGCTGTGGTTCCTTTTTCTCTTGTTCAAGAGACATGTATCTGAATGCAGTATGAGTGCTTATAAATAGCCTGAAATTTATTCTAACCATATTAAAAATATGACTAATTCCCTCTTGTTGACACTTTATCATTCATAATAAATTGCTTATACCATGTCATATTTCTTGAATAGGGGGACGCAACCTGATAAATATATAAATTCTCCACAAGCTAATCTAGAAATGCAGTGCAATTCTAATGAAAATACTTAGTTTTAGATGATTTGGGTAAAAGATTCAACAGGTATATCCTTACTGAATACTGAAAATAAGCAAGTATAGGCAGAAAAATTTTTGGGAAAAAAGGAAGAGACAACAAGCAGTATTCCTAACAGATATTAAAACATATTTTACAGGCAAAATAACTAGGATAGTAAGATACTAATGCTTGAAAAATAAAGACAATCAATAAAACAGAATATATCATTCACGAATGGACCCAAATAAATGTCCGAAGATGGTATACAGCAGAGATGGTATTTCATACCAGTGGGCAAGGGGTGGATTATTCAACAAGTATTCCTAAAAGAATATCTGGACTGGGTGTGGTGGCCCATGCCTGTAATGCCAGTGCTTTGGGAGGCCGAGGCAGGCTCAAGAGGTCAGGAGATTGAGACTATCCTGGCTAACATGGTGAAACCCCGTCTCTACTAAAAATACAAAAAATTAGCCAGGCGTGGTGGTGGGCGCCTGTAGTCCCAGCTACTTGGGAGGCTGAAGCAGGAGAATCTCTTGAACCTGGGAAGTGGAGGTTGCAGTGAGTCAAGATTGCACCACTGCACTCCAGCCTGGGCAACAGAGTGAGACTCCATCTCAATTAAAAAAAAAAAAAAGAAAGAAAGAAAGAAAGAAAAGAATATCTAGGTTACATCACAACTACCATACCAGAAATTGAAGACAAATCAAATAATCCAAACATAAACAAACAGACATGTAAGTACTTGAGAAAAACAAGAGGAAAATGTTTAATTTTGATTCAGACTTGGAAAAGCCTTTCTGAGAAAGATCTAAACCCTGCAAAACAAAGTCTTGATAATGTCAATTATATGAAAGAAAATATCCCTGAAAAAAAAAAAAAACTCTCCATAAACAAATGACAAACTGGGAAATATATTTGCAAGTCTCATCACAAAGGATTAATCTCATTCATGTAAGAAGAGCTCCTGTAACTTAATAGGTAAAACACAAAAGGTTGTGCACCAAAAGGAAGTACAATTAGCTCTTAAACAAAGAGCTAGTTTCTTTAAAGAAACCTAGATGACAGGTTGATGGGTGCAGCAAACCATCATGGCACGTGTATACCTGTGTAACAAACCTGCATATTCTGCACATGTGCCCCAGAACTTAAAGTAAAATAATAATAAAAAACCCTCAGCCTTACAATAAGAGAAATGTAAGTGAAAACTACAGCCAGAGATTATTTTCTACATTCCCAAATGGCAAAGGTGAGATTAAAAAGTTTGCAGAAGGGAAAATGCCTCCCCTATAGCATTCTGCTTGGAGCCTTGATTCAGAGCACACAATATGAAGAAGCAAGGGGGTTTCCTAATGGGTCTGAATTGTAAGGCTGATGCGACCATCTGCCGGGAACAGGGGGGAGAGTGTTCTCTAAATAGAGCCAAAATTCACTTGAGTGCTAACTATTTAGGATGCAGTTATTCATTGTGATATTTATTTTCTTTCTGTGACATTTTGGGCAAGATTATGATTCAACTGCGTCTAGTGTATGATGTTAACCAAAGAAGGGCAGTGATGGAGTGATTAGATTAGATGAAGCCTGCCTTTCCAGATTAATAATATCTTATTAGTCACACCCACCCACACGTAGACACACACTCTGAAGTCACAGACAGAAGGTACCATGGGAGAAAAGTTAGAATCTCAAGCTCAAATACAGCCTAAGATACTGAGTGGGGATTTATTCTCTATATTTAACTGTCTCGTGTAAGCCTAACTTGTCATTTAAATTGCAGGAAACACCTTAATTATAACTGGGAATGTTACTGGCATTTGGAGTAGATTTGGTTAATAAGACATGATTTCCTCCCTGCTGCTGTCCCTCGTCACCTTTCTTGCTGGGAAAGGAGTGGAGACCACCCAGACTCTTTTGTCCTCATTTACCAGCGGGTAGAGAAGGGACCACAGCTCATTCTTGAGTGGATGGAGAAGCAGAAGCAGCCTCCTTTCCAGGCACCCTCCAGGTTGAGCAGGAGGATGGAGGAGGAAATGCTCAGGACAGTCAGAGGGACTGTTGAGCTGCAGCTGGGCTTTAAGGCTGTGCAGATGGGCATGATGGATACAAGACAGCCTCAGAGCACTCCCTGAGTGTGAGTGTGTGTGTGTGTGTGTGTGTGTGTGTGTGTGTGTGTGTATTAGACAATGGGGGCGGGGTGAGTAGAATGTTTCCCATGGCCTGAGAGTGGCACAGACATGCCCCAGCCTGCTGGCATCTCTGGTGCTGCTTTGCTGCCAGGACAAGCAAGGCTGTAGAAATGAAGTGTGTGGACACATGCCTGAAATCCAGACTATATCACCTCTGTGAGTCAGTATCAACCAAGACCAGAGGTTCCTGTCTCCGACACCTTTGTGCTCCAAGGCCTCCAGGAACTGAACACAGTCCCAGGGAAAGAGATTTAGTTTCAGTCACCCGCATAAAAAAGTATTAAAACAGAAAATAATTTTAGTTACAGAAAAAAGTAAGAAAAAATTTATTTCCAGTACATTCAGCCTTGAAGATTAAAATGTATTCAAGTACAGATATTTGGGAAGGAAGGTTCTAGTTAGAAGGGGCTTAAATTCCAAGCTAAAACATGTGTAATTCATTATGGAAGCCCAGAGACTCCATGGATGATTCTGAGCATTTTCTCTGCCTAGCTGAAGCACAAGCTGGTCTAGGAAGCACTTGTAGCCACTACCATAGCACTTACACACTATTAGATAAATACTGCAGATGCTTTTTCACCTTAAACAAAGATGTGACAGCTATTGTGAGGTGCTTATTAATAAGCTGAGTGGTTGCCCCAAGTCCAGTTTGTGAAAAACAGGTCACAGAGCTGTGATTGAAAACGTTACAGATGCTAATGCCAAAAAGTTCCACCTGGTTGATGCCAATCTCAGAAGTATCATATCAGCTCTGCATTTCCATCTGCAGATTTCAGAGAACACTGACAACTTTTGAGAAAACATGGAAACTGGTTTGATTTTAACTATGTTAAAGGACGAAACTCTAAGTTATCATTGTTGGACACAGGGGAAAAGAAATAGCCAAAGTCAAGCTGGACTGAATGAAATGCAAAATTCTATACAAAAGATCATTGTAGGAAATCATGGTGGAGTTATTAGTTATGTTCAGCCTTTAAAAAAAAATTTTGAGTGTATGCATTGTTCAAATGACTGGTCCATTAGATCAAGAATTCTATATTGCTAGAGGTTGTATATTAATCTTCATTGTAACTAGTGGTGTGCTGCTAAATGTTTAATAAGTGGCTTTTTGGGAGGAAGAGCCCTGATTTGCAGCATTTGTAAATTTCCATGGAGTAAATATTCACACAGTGGTCAATTTCAAACTACCAATGAGGTCTCTGGACGTGGAGCTGGAAAGAGATGCACAGTAGCACATTCTTACATTGCATTTCCACCATATAGCTACAATATATGTACACAACCTCAAAAGCATGAATAATAATAAAATGTAGAAAAAAACTGGGAAGCTATGAGTTTTCAGTATTTATTAACTTTGCTTTTAATATAATTTATTTATTGGTATGTTTATGTAATCTAATTTTTACTTTTCTGGTTTTTTTTTTTTTTTTTTTTTTTTTTTTTTTTTTTTAAATGGAGTTTCTCTCTTGTTACCCAGCCTGGAGCACAATGGCACAATCTTGGCTCACGGCAACCTCTGCCCCCAGGTTCAAGCAATTCTCCTGCCTCAGCCTCCCAAGTAGCTGGGATCACAGGCATGTGCCACCATACCCAGCCAATTTTGTATTTTTAGTAGAGATAGTGTTTCACCATGTTGGTTAGGCTGGTCTTGAACCCCTGACCTCAGGTGATCTGCCTACCTTGGCCTTCAAAGTGCTAGGATTATAGGTGTAAGCCACTGTGCCTGGCCCTAATTTTTAATAATGGTTGTGTTTGATGCCTCATTCACAAAGTTCCTGAAACATTAATGATTAGGTCTCATAAGTGGTACAAGCCAGTTCCAGCATGAGGCTCATTGTCTCCCTGTCTCCAGCATGGTGATTGCCACCCAGTAGAAGTTTTACATATGTTTGGTGAATTAATCCATTCATTAATTAATGAGTGACTATTAGACCCTAAAAGTTTTTCAAATGCAAATGCAATAATAGATATGTTTGTTTAACATCAAATAAGGAGGTAATTCCCACATTTAAAACAAAAAGACAAAAAGGCATAGAAGGCAAAAATTCTGTTTTATTGGCCTCAATAAATAATCAATGAACTAGTAAACATCTACTTATGTACTCATGCTACTATGTAGCATCCATACAACTCAGGAGTTGGATTTTAAACTCAGCAAGATATAATAACTAACTGTGGGTCAACCACATCACCTTTCGGGACTTGATTTAACCAAAAGGGATGTCTGGGAAAGGTGTGTGGGAGGTGCCTTTACTGGGGTCAATGATTTTTTTATTTTTGAAGTTGAGTCAGAGCTTTCCAGGTGTTTGATTCATTATTATGCTTCCTAACTTCATATAGGCACTGATCACTGTTTAGGGACACAGGTTGAAGTCAGATGGCCTGGGTTCAAATCCCAGCTCTTCCCATTTGCCATGTGATCTTTGGGATGGCACTCCTTCTGAGTTTCAGTCTCCTCATAGGTAAATTGAAGACAACACCACTACCCACTTCATAGGGTGTGTGTGATGACTGACTGGATTCATATATGCTGAGGGCTTAGAGCATAATACATAGTAAGTAGCCTGTGTTAGCTCTTATTTTATCGTGTGTATTATGTACTATATCTTATAACAAAGAAAAAAGTAAGATGATGTCGGAGAATCAAAAATTGAACTGTATAACTGTAACATCTTCTACTTCTAAACATTTTTGTATTCTACATATATTTCCTTGACCATTCTGAACCTTTCAAATTGACCTGGCAATATCTCTACAAGACCACAGAAGGTTGGGTGAAAATGCCAAGTGCACTCCCCTGCCCCGTTGGGACCCTGCTTCACCTCAACCACTCGGTTGCCTCCTCAGTTCATTTTCTCCTCAGCTTTTCTGGCTTCTCTAATCCCACAGTGGTGCTCCACCATGAACCTTTGTCTTCACCTGGTGTAGGAATAGGTAGCCTGGAGTTGGGTTTCCCAATCCCACTGCTGGTCTTTGTAACAGACTCCAGTTCTCAAGTCTAATCCTAGAAAGAACCATGCCTCCTGAGATAAGTTAGGTTAGAACCTCCCCCCCGCAAGGGGATCAGAAACAACATACTTGAAGCCTGAATATGCAAGGATCAGTAGACCAGAGATAGAATTGTAGCCCTGGGAAGACCTTAAAGTAACAGAAAATAAAGAGGAAAAGCATAAGACTAAAATCAGAATTAATGAGATTAAATGAACTAATGCTTATACAGTGTTTGGCACTTAGTAGGCATTCAGTCATTAACACCTGGGACACAAGAGAACTGAATAATAAATAGCTCACTTCTTTCAAGCCTCATTACTCATTTATTATCTCCATGAAAAATTAAGAAGTTGTGTTACTTAATACCTAAGTCAACTCTGACTGGAAAAGTTATCATGTACGTTCCCTTAGGTTGAAGTTTGATTTTACTTAAAGCCACAAAGCCCTGACGGGAGAAACGACAGCCTTACTGAGTCAGTTTAACTGTTAAAGTTGTGATTTATAAATGTTCCCACCAGAGGGCACAATATAAACGCCAATGGCTGCTGAGCTGCAGCGGGTGTACTCTTTACCATTCACCAGGTATAGCTGTTGCACTCAGTTGCCTTTGGAATGGAACTTTAGCCTCCTAGGTGGTGACAGTTTCCCCCTCCTGTTTAACATCCATTTAAATATAATCCACACTTCATTCTTCACATGTTTAGGGTGTGCTTGACTCTGAAATCCGCAAATAATTTTACCAAAATGGCTTTTCACATCTGCTTATTGGAACAGACCTTTTTTTTAAAGTTCCAACTTTTCTTTCCAATAGGCAAAGGGATTGTTAACTTTGAAACCATCTTGAAATTTAAACTTAAGATAACACACTGTGGTGCCTTTAAGCATCGTTAAAATCTACCTTCAACTCTGCATGGGTGTTAGTGGTTAAAAAAGCACTGGGATAATTGTATCAATTTCTTTCGTGCTATGAATCTGGTTTATATGCAAATACTTGGGACATTGAAGAAATGTCCATGTTCTTTTCTTTATCATGTTCTAAATAAAATATATCACCCTCAAAATTTAAAAGTGTATTCTTTATGTCTAAAATATCACAATTTTCTGGCCTAATTTTGATCTGTTTTCTGCTTTCTCCAAATAATGTGTTTATTTAAAATATTGGCAGTTTGACAAGATGTTAATACATATAATAACAAACTATGTATTACTGCTACTCCTAGAAGGGAATAGATATAAAGGTCATTATTAACAGTACTCTCAATCTTTAGGCCAATAATAGAATTTTTCCTTCATTACTCAAACCAAAGCTTGTTAAGGGCGTTTACCCTTAGTACTGTGATGTTCTTGACAGTGATTTAATGGGCTCATACAGTGGAGTGATAGACTAGTGAGAAAATGTTAATTCTAAACAGCAAAGCAGGTGATGAAAACAAACTCTAATGCACTATAAAACCAACTCTTTCATTCCAAGAAATGTAATTTCTGATAGTCTTTTACCCTTTTTTTTTTAAAGGGAGAAAGTGGGCAATATGCCATTCAAAACAAAAGTTGTTTTTATAACTGTAGCTCCCCCTGTACAGAGAAGGATTTTTATAAATTGTCTAATTGGAGAAAATGACTAAAATTAAAATTAATAAAATGAAAAAGACTCACAAATATGATCAGATGTTAATTTAAAAATCAGGGAGACTCTCTAAAGGCAGGTTATTTTTCTAGGACAGAATTCTTTTCAGCCATAAGTAATGTTCTAAAGCAATAGTTTATTTCCCCTTTGACATGAATGTATTTCACATATAATCATGGTTGGGATATTGCTTTGATGGAGGAGAAGGTATTTCTACATATATTTATTTTGAAAAGATAGTAAATTTTGAACATTTCCCATTGTAGGAATTTTGTAAACTCAATTAGAAGAATGTTATAATATATTCTCAATATAAAAATCAACTTTTGGGGAGGCAAATAATTTACATTTGGGAGCTGAATATCTATTTGGTGAAAGATTCATTAATTTGGGTCTTAGGGAAAACAAATAGGGTCGCTAAACAGCATTTTGTGGCCTCTTCTCGGACCCCATTCTCTTTCAGAAATACCAGCCTGGTGTTGGAGTACCCATCACAGACATTATGTATGAAACCCCGTTTTACTGGGCCCTTCCTGAAAACTAGCCATTTTTATTTAAAACTGGACAATCAGAGTTATTCGAAGTTACTAAGTTACAAACTTAGTCCACATGGAAAGCTTAAGACCGGAAGGAATGTAGGTAACCCAAATTCTAAGCATCAAACTCTCTCTTCTCCCTGACTCCAGTAAAATAAAATTTCGATCAAAGTTTATCTGAGTCGGAATCATTTTTTTAATCAAAAACTCCTTTCTATAGAAAAAATGCCATCCCTTAAAAAAATGTTTAAGTAGTTTTCTCATTAACTTTAATAGAATTAAGATTTGTTTTGAGAAACTGTTTACCTAGTGAACTACTTATCTACCTAGTGATCCACTTAATGAACTTTAATCGTTTTAAAGCCATAACCTAAAAATGGTTTTCTAACTGTTCTCTTTTTCTATACAAAATGCACCTACCACGAGGAAATCTTTTAACTGGCCTCACTCAACACTGTTTCTCAAACTCTCTGTGGTGAAGGGCCATTAATTAATTCATTAATATTATTATTTCCAAACTATTGTCACTGATACATTTATAAAATGCAAAAAAATGAGACGATGAATCAATGACATTTTACATTATACAAGATATAAATCCAAATCTTTTATTATTACATTTAACAGACACAGAATTATTTCCATCACTGTGAATGTTTTTGAACACTTATTCTCAGTCCGTGTGCTTATTCCTCCCAATCCGGTAGCACCAAGCTCACAGACTAGCACCGGTCTGCAGACAATTCTGTCAATACGATTGTACTAATGGCCTTTTTCCCTTTATAGCAAGACTGTAACAAAACTTTGATGTATGCTCCTAACTAAATTGTTTGAAATGTATTAACACTACTCAAAATATGTTTCAACTATCTAAATAGCTATTAACTACTCACGTTTTAACTGAAGTCTCATTTATTTTGTGGAATTTTAAAACAAATATCCCACAGCAATTTTACTATGGAGAATACTGGAATCCTTTAATATCAGAGGAATGAAAGCAAAGATGGTTTTCAGAACTGTGTATCAATGTAATCTGTGTAAGTACGTCCCTTGTAATCTCCTACAACTAGAAGGCAAGGAGGAAGAAAAAAGAGGAACGTTAGAAATCATCTGGAAACTATGTAAGAAAATACCTTTAAGAGTAGCTGTATTTTCCTCATCAGATATATGGAAAAATTAGTTAAATTTAGAAGGAAAAGAGAAAAACCTTTGGGGAGATTTATGTACCTTTCTTTCCAACAGGAAAACCAATTTCCTTACAAAAAGTTAGTCATTGGAAGTAACCAAGCTAAACTGCACATCAGTGGAAGTAATAGATCAGTTGAATCTAAGAAAAGATTCGAGAACCAGTTCCTGAAAAGTATAATTTGGGCTGCAATTGAGTGAGTTAATGCTGGTTGACTTGCATGCTCCGTGTATGTAGTTTTCTCTAGAGATTACCCACATTCAGTGCTCCAAACTTCTGTGAACAGAGTGCTATTTACCAATGTTAGATTCTTTCAATAACAAGAAGTTATACCTCTAGCATCCTAAACAATTTTACTGGATTTATAATAATTTCTGGATCTTGGTTATGGGGAAGCTTTGTATCCCAGCTGGATTAATGGGCAATTGAAATAATCTATGTTTAAAATTATATATTATACTGTTATTATTTATCACATCTACCATAAGTTAAACTTTACTGTTGTTTTGAGTGATTAATAGGTCAGTCAGTTTCAAGGCAGGGGTAGGCCTCTTAACCAGGTATGAAAAGCATTTGTAGAGATCTAAGAATTAGAATAAATAGATACTCTTTTCCATTTGACAAACATTAACTAATAGTATTTGAAAAAGTAATTTAACTTCTTTAATCTTCAGTTTTTTTGTTTTTTGTTTTTTGAGACACAGTTTCACTCTGTTATGCAGGCTGGAGTGCAGTGGCACAATCTCAGCTTACTGAAACCTCCTCTTCCCGGGCTCAAGCAATCCTCCTGCCTCAGCCTCCAGATAGCTAGGATTACAGGCATGCACTACCATGCCAAGCTAATTTTTGTATTTTTAGTAGAGTCAGGGTTTCACCATGTTGGCCAGGCTGTCCTCAAACTCCTGACATCGGGTCATCCATCAGCTTTGGCCTCCCAACGGGCTGGGACTACAGGCGTGAGCCACCGCACTCAGCCTAATCCTCAGTTTTAAAATGCACAAAGTGCGATGATTCCTGCCCCTGCCTATCTCACATAGTTGTGAAATGCAAATATGGTGACCTATGTGAAAACACATTGTGAAGAGGCCAAAAAGCTCTGAAACTCGTATATTTTGCTCATATTTCTAACATTAGTGTAGACTTCCTACGTATGCAGTAAGGTCTTGAAGTGAAATTATTTCCTAAAGCATGTACCATCCACAGGAAACACTTACATTCTTGCAAATGAGTTTCCATCTACTCTGTACTCTTAGAGGATAATGTTTACCTTTTCCTACACCCTTGATTTCTCTGTGCTGGGATAAGGCTGTAATTGTGTTTAGCCCTGTGGCGCTCAGTGGATAACCTGTAAAATAATCAGTTTATTGATTTCTGTGGAGGCCTTAAATTTGTAACCTAGAATAGATAGCTTTTTTGCTGTAAATTAAAAGTAACACCTTCCCAATCATGTAAGCAATTTATCTACATAGGCTGGAAGCCATAGATTTGCCTGGGTAGAGGAGAGCCCAGTAAAGGAATGCCAAATTATACGAAACCAATAGGAAAAACTAGACACATACGTACACTTAAAACAAACAGCATATAAGACCAGATAGAAAGAACCAATTAGTAACAGGAGATGACATGATGGTTAGTATTTGGAAGGAAGAAGATATTGGCACATTACAAGCAACCAAAAAGTGTAATGAAGATATGATCATAACCATGGAGAAAATTAGCTTCAGGAATAGAATTATTGAATTGTAGTCAATTGAATTGTAGTCAATGATACAAAATGATCACTCATGAAAAGTTTTTATCCCATTATTGCTTTGTTTATAGTGTAATTTGGACACTTAACAAGGAAAAACAAATCCCAAGAAGGCTAATATCTATTCTGCGAAATGGAATAAATAAGGTTAAATATGGGCAGTCAGGAAAGCATTGTCCTCATAACATATATTCTAAGGGATTGGAAAGGAAGCCACCATGTATATCATGTTAATCAAAGGGAAACTGTCCTCATAACATATATTCTAAGGGATTGGAAAGGAAGCCACCATGTATATCATGTTAATCAAAGGGAAACTTTCCCAATAGCTGTCTAGCGTGTCCTTCTACAGTGTTAGGGATGACTGGTCAACCAAGGTGCTGCCACTAAAACAGGCCAAGTAAACAGAGTCCTAGATTCAGAGAGGAACTGAGAATCTTCTAGGGCCATAGGAAAATCTGGTATATACTATTTGCTGTTTATTTTTAGTTGTTTTAGGCCTACAGAAAAATTAAGCAAAAAGTACTCAAAATACATTCCCCATGTATGAAGTTAAGCAAAAAGTATTAAAAATATGTCCCCATATACTCCCACACCACATTTCCTCTATGATTAACATCTTGCATTAATTAGTCTGGTATATGTGTTACAATTTATAAGCCAATATTGGTACCTTATTACTAATTAAAACCCACAGTTTACATCAGGGTTCATTCTTTGCATTGTAGCTTCTTGCTTAAGAATGCTGTTTCTAATGTAAATTAACAAAATATTCTGCAAGAGTCTCTTCTAGAAATAAAAACACCTATAAAACACCTTGCTAACCTCTTTAACATTCTAAAGAAAAGTTGATAAATTGTTTCAATAAAATAAATTGGGGAAATTTTTAGAAATAAATGCCTATTCTCTTGATGACAAAAATCTTTAAATGAGGAGTTAGGGGAGTAAATGAGGTCAGTGCATGTAAAGGGCACAGTAATTGCTGGCACAAAGTAAATGCTTCAATGCAAACAACTTTTATCATTATAGCCAATATTTCTCACAGGTTGTAGAACTTATTTGAAGAGGTGATATAGTAAACATTGAGTAAGCTACTTCGCAAACCACTGCAACAGAGGTTCCAAGAAAAATCCAGTAAAATGAGAACAAATTCATGTAGATGTTGAAATCACACATTTTTAGGGAAACATACGCAACCCCCGGGCAAATAGCCAATAATTATATGAAAATAGACTGTAGGTACCTATATCATCTAGCAGCAATGACCTTCAAGATTACAAGTGTTCATCAACACTAAGGCAATGATGTCATCATTCATGTTCATGATTCTGTTGATAATGTAGCTTGCCTTTTGGAAACTTTCTTTACAGCTACCTCTCATGCAGTGGGAATTAGTAAGTAAGGGTGAAATAGAGCAATAAACCATCACAGAGCTGTAGTTAAGATTGACTTCTATTCTTTCTGTTGGGGCCATTTCATTTCAATGACATTAGAGTGTAATTGCTAAATCAGGTTGAACACCTCCCACGCTTGAAGCGCTAAAATCCTTAGACCAGATCACTGGACATTTCTCACTGTGATGGTTCTAAGTGCCTAACTAACAGTATTCTACCAATTATCTTCTACATGATTCACATACAATATTTGACCCAGATATGTGCACAGACACAGCCATATAAATCTTATGGATATGAGTTATACAACTAATTGATTTGGTTTAATTTCAATGATGCCTGGATAGTATGGATTAAATGCTGGTTAAAATTATCTTCATTCCTACAGTCTGTCTGTACTAAACCCTAAGTAAGGTATTAAATCTCTCTACTAGGTTGGGAGTGCAGGATAGCAAATTTTAGTGTGCCTAAGAATCACCTAAGACACTTGTTAGTATATGCAGATAAAGATTCAGGAGCTCTGGGGTGAGGCTCAAAACTCTGCATTCCTAACAGGCTCCTGGTGCCGCTGATGCTGTTGGTCCAAAGGTGCAATTCAAATTGCAAGAGTAAGTTTAGCTTACAAGCTCTGGAGTCAGGCACACTTTGGAAAAGTTGCCTAAGCAATCTGAGCTTCAGCCTTCTCACTTACAAAAAGGGTATGATAAGAACTATCGATCTCTACTATTTATTGTGAAGATTAAATGAGATAATGAATGTAGACTGGTCAGTTTAAGGCCAAGCACACTTAAAAAAATGCACCTAAAGAGCTAGCTCTTACCACTTTTGTTATGCCTACTATCTCTTTGTCAGTGAAAAGATATGTATTTTCAAATCTTTATATGAATTCATTGATTCATTTGGCAATTAAAAGTTACTCATTAAAAGCAAAGAAATGATAACTAAGAGACTAAGCCTAGTAGGGAACATAGAAAAGGATGGAAATAAACAGTACATGAGGCCCAAATTGTGATATATTTGACAATCAAAGCCAGAATGAACTTATGGCTGAAGCCAGAAAACTGATAGTTGCCCATGAGGCCTTAATTGCTCTAAATCTTAGCCATAGCCATATTCTGTCAGTTCCATCATTCAAACAGCTCTCAGATCCAACTGAGTAGCATCCAGGTTCAAACTTTTATAACCTCCTGTTATTTTGATTCCTGCCTTGGCTACCTTACATTCATTTGCATCACCTGGTCAGAACGACTGTTAACAGTATATATCCTCTGTTTAGCAAACTACAACCTGAGGAGTAGGATGCTAAACAGAGGACATGTGCTTTTAAAGGTCCAAACTGCAGAACACAGGTCTCAAGTATGAGCTGACACCGCCCTCCACTCCATCTTTATCTCCTACTCCTTCGTACGCCTACTCTGGCCTCCTTGAACAACAGTCAACACTGAGACTCTACCTTGCTGCTGCCCTCCCACATGCCTTCCCTCTCCCTGGATGCCTCCTCTCATGTCTTTGTCTGGTTCCCACTTTTTGAAATAAACTTAAGATCTCAGATTAGGAGTCATTTCTCCAGAATCCTCTCCTAGCCCCCTAAGTGTCCTACCCTGGCACAGCACTTACTGACTTATCACGTGGTCAACAGGACAAGAGGTAAACTACGGAATATTCACACATTTGTATATTATTAACGTAAAGTGGATGAACTACAGCTAAAACTATAACATGGATGAATCATAAAAATCATAAATGAGGAAAAATGAAAATGGCTTAGTAACACAGAATATAACAGTATTTTCATAAAGCTCTAAAGCACATCAAAAAACTGTAATAAAATTCAGAATATGATTTACCTCTGGGAGTGGAAAGGAAAAGAGAATAGAAGCAAACAGTTATGGTGGACAGTTTTGGTAATATTGTAGTTTACAGTTTGCTGAAAGATTCATGAATTTTCATTTTTAAGTTACTCTCCAAGGCCCAGGAAAGGTGTAATAAAGGCTATATGGCATAGATCCTTAAACTTATCTCTCTTCAATTGTTTAAGAAAAGTGAATAAGATGCCAATGTCAAGCTTTCATAGTCCCTAAAGCTCCATCCTTTTCCAAAGCACCGGCACCAGCCAGACACACATAGGTGCAAACCAGACTTTACACAATCGCCCTTAATAAGAACAGTGCAGCCACAGAAGAGAGTCCCTCAGCAGAGATGTTGTTGCAGTTATAGCTAATATGGCCACAGCTCCACATTCCCTGCATCACTGGTGGTAAAAAGGTCAACTGAAGTGATCAACTTAAATAAAACTTTCCCATAATTCCCCATTCCAGCTGAGTGGAGGTCAAATTTCCATGAATATCCTTTGTTTTGGTAGCATGAAAACGTAGTGAGTCATGTTCTCTATCTCCTTTTCTTTTAGGTTTATGTATTTTCCCACACAAACTTTTTACCCAAACAAAGAACATTACAAAATAGTTCTTAATTTGCCACTTACGTCAAAAGGGGAGGAATTCACGATATACTGGTTCTGGAATGGCAGGAAGTCTAATGGAAGAGGCCAGTGAGTTAGCCCTTCTATGGTCAACCTGATTCTCTGCCATGTTTTACTTTTTGTAGCCATAGGTTTCATATCAGATTCTGAGTCTTCTTTTCTTTTCTTTCTTAAAAATTTTTAATTTTTTTCTTTTGAGAGAGGAGGTTTTACCATGTTGCCTAGGCTGGTCTCAAACTCCTGGGCTCAAGTGGTCCACCTTCCTCAGCCTCCCAAAGTGATGGGATTATAGGCGTGAGCCAGTGTGCCCAGTCCTGAGTCATATTTTCTAGTGCAAGCTCTTACCTTGATATCTGAAGATATTTTATAGTCCCTTCTTATGGTAGATTATTTGCAAAGATGGCTAATGTAATCAAATAAATGCTTGTATCACCCCCAAATTATTATATTGATAGCCTAACACCCAAGCTGATGGTAATAGGAGGTAGGGACTTCGTTATAAGCCCTCATGAATGAGATTAGTGTCCAGCTCCCTCACCTACTTTCCACCACGTGAAGATACACTAGAAGCTGTTCATCTGCAATTGCAAAGAGGGCTCTCATCAGAACCTTACCATACCAGCATCCTGATCTAGGGCTTCTAGACTCCAGAGCTGTGAGGAATAAATAGCTGTTGTTTACAAGCTATCAGTGTCTGGTACTTTGCTATAGCAACCTGAAATAATACAGCTACAATAATCCTTCTCCTCCCTGTATGCCTACCCTTTTGCAATGTGACATTATTGCACTTCCCAGCAAGAGGTGGAGTCTACTTCCCTATGTATTGAATCTCAGCTGCCCTTGTGATAACTTGACCAATATAAGGCAGTGAGAGCCATGTCGTCTGGTTTCTGACACTAGACCTCAAGAGGCCTTGCATTTCTGTTCCCACTATCTTGGAATGCTGACTGGTGAGCACCAAATGAAGAAACACCAGGGAATGAGAAGCTACATAGGTTAAAGATGAACAAGCCCACCTGTGCCCCCCCAGAACAATCAGCCAACAGTCAGGATCAACCACCAGACAAGTGAGTGGACCCATCTTAGGCCATCCATCCCAGTCAAGGAACTGGATGACTGTGGTCTCATGGGTGACCTCAGATGAGAACCACAGAACTGCCCAGCTGAGCCCAATCTAAATTGTTGAGCCACAGAGTTGTAAGCTAATGAAACAACTGCAGTCTTAAGCCATTAAGTTTTGGGGGTAGTTTGAGACATAGAAACAGATAACTGATATACTCCCGAATTATTTATTTATTTATTTTTACCTTTTATCTGAATGGAGTTGATGTGTGTGTAGAAGCAGAGTCACATTTACTGTAACTTGGTTGGACCAAAATCCATCAGATTTTAGTCAAATCAAGAAAAAAATTTGACTATGTTTGAGGATACTGAAGAATAAAGGTGAGCTGAGTAATTCCAAGATTTTAATATTTTATTTAAAAGGAATACCATATTTGGAATCCTTAGAATAGGTTGTTTAATAATAAGACTTCTCAGATAAATTCTCCTTTAGAATAGAGTACTCTTCCATTATTCTTACACATTTTTCTTTTTTTACACAACAATCTTACACATCATTTTTCGACATTTCCTAATTTGGAGTTAGTATTTGTTCCCCTTTTGATTCCCTCGGGGATTGCTTCATTTTCTCTCCCCTGTGCTGTTATTCTTATTGCAGCATCTTCAAGGCTGCGATAGACGGCTAAGTGCTGAATGATCACACGGGCTCAGGCAGCTGTGATGGCTTCACCTCTTCTACCTCTAAACTATATCTCTGATGTTCTCCACAGTCCCCTCCATTCTACCTTTTGTTTCTTTTTCCCAATACTCCACTCTCTGCTGCCAGAAATACAGCATGCACATGCTGTGATATGCATATGAGAAACCACACTGCTAAGCAGCTCAGGCTGTACTTGACAGATTAGAGATTATTTTTTCTTATTTGGCTGTGTCAGGGCAGCAGTATATTTATTTTTCTCTTTGACACCACTGACAGCCATTACTGTGCCTATTCAGAATCCAGAGAGTAAATTAATGCACAGAGGATGTATGGGGTCTTCCAGTCTGACTCAACACAGCTTCCCTAAGCTCTGTTGTTTTGCAGTGGCTGAAAATGGAATCACAGAGAGCAGCAGCCCAGATGTGGGCTCCAGGGGCAGTGAGGAAGACATGGTTTGGAGAGAATGGAAGGGAGAGGGGAGAAACAAGAGAGAAGGCGAAGACAGCTGGGAAAAGAGAATGAAAATATGGTGGCTCTGCAGTCGATAAGAACTGACCCAGGCAAACTGGCAATATCACTCTTGGCACTTTTCCCTCTCTGCTGCTGCCTGCCAACCCGAGTTGTTCTTATTAAAGCACACAGACAAAAACAATAGAAGAATCAGAGTTTCCCAGAAATAGAAGTAAGCAGCATAATCAGAGTTTTATAAATCTACTAAATGGCTCCTTTCACTTGTTGTCTCTTATTTCCTTTTTAATATAATTGATACATGCAAGAGAATAGACAGAAGATATACAGTTATAAATTGTAATAATATTTTGAATACCTAGAAACACACTCCAACCTATGAGCCAGAACATTATCAATCACTTATCTTTATTTGTTTCTTTTCATTCCATTCTTTTGCCTCTCCCCTGGAAATAATCATGCCATTGAATTTTGTTTTAATTCCCTTACTTACTACATACATGCACATATACCTTCATACCTCCATACGTGCTTGCATGCGTAAAGAAAATTGATTAATCTTGGTCATCTGTGAACATTTTGAAAAGATATCATACTACATATGATATTATAGGACTTGATTTATTTTACATTGTTTTTGAAATTTATCTACGTCATCATAGATGACTTTATTTCACTGTTTTTCACTGCTGTGTTATATTATTTTATGTGAATTTATTTGCCTATTCTGTTAATAGAATCTGAACGTTTCCAAGCTTTTGCTATTGTGGATAATGTTGCTACAAATATCCTTATACATGCCTCCTAGTGCTCATATGCAAGTAGGTCCCCAAGAAAAATACTTAGAAATAATAGAGTTATAAGGTATACAAATATAAACAAATTTTATAAGAATATATTTATGAATGTAAATATATACATACTCATATAAATTGGATTAAATTTATATGAAACAGTAAAGAAATATAGTAATAACAGACAAGGCTCCTGAAGAAGATCCTCTATGTCTTATCCTACAAGATATAGACTTATTACAAAGTTAAAATAATTGAAAGTGTCGTATTGGTGCAGGAATAGATTATAAACCAATAAAGCAAAATTAAAAGTCTAGAAACAGATACCGCAATATATTACAGAAGAGGTGTTGTAGATCCTGGGAAAAGGCAGGGCTAGACAATAATTAGTTATCCATTGGAGGAAAAATAATTAATTGGATGCTAACTTTGCATTATATACAAAAATCAGTTCCAGGAAATGAATTCACTGTGAAGGGCACAACTTTAAAACACTTTAGAAGAGATTATCTTTCTGACTTTGGGGTGGTGAGAACATATTAAAAGAAATACAAAAATTCCAACCTCACAGGAAAACATTGATAAATTTGACTACATTAAAATCAAGAACTTCTGTTCACTAAAAAACATCATATATGGGGTGGATGCGGTGGCTCATCCCTGTAATCCCAGCACTTTGAAAGGCCGAGGTGGGTGGATCAACTGAAGTCAAGAGTTCGAGACTAGCCTGGCCAACATGGCGAAACCCTGTCTCTACTAAAAACATTAAAATTATCTGGGTGTGGTAGCGCATGCCTGTAGTGCCAGCTACTCAGAAGGCTGAGGCAGTAGAATCGCTTGAACCCTGGAGGCAGAGGTTGCAGTGAGCCCATATTATGCCATTGCACTCCAGCCTGGGTAATAGAACAAGACTTCACCTCCAAACAAACAAACAAATAAACAAAAATTAGCTGGGTGTGGTGATGCATGCCTGTAAATCCCAGCTACTTGGGAAGCTGAGGTAGGAGAATCACTTGAACCTGGGTGGTGGAGTTTGCAGTAAGCCAATATTATGCCATTGCACTTTAGCTTAGGGGATATAGTGAGACTCCATCTCAAAAAAAAAAAAAAAAAAGACATCATGTATGAAGTAAAAGTACAAGAGACAAACTAAGAAAAAATTTGCAAAATAAATGTGAGTATAGATTGATATGAAGAACATATAAAGAACTCTGGCAAATTAATGAAAGTATGACAGAACAACTCAATAGAAAAATGGACAAAAAGCTTGAAAAGGTATCATAGGAAAATGTAAACAACTTTATTAACAATGGAAATACAAATGAGGACAACAATAAAATTTTGTTTCATACTTACTAGATTGGCAAAAATTAAGAGGGAAAATTGATACCAGTACTTTGGAAAAAAATTTGGCATACAGTATTTTGAAAAAATAAATCCATTTGTAGACCCTAAAACTAAGCACATCCACTATTAGGTAAGTGTACAGGATGGCCACCAAGTGGCCACCGAGTGGCAACACAGATAGGTACATAATAAGTAGTTTATTGTTATTACCTCACAGCACATAGTAAAATCATAGCATGCATGTCTCCATGCTTTATAGCCAACATAGAGTGCAACCTAGAGAAGCCTTTAGTTCTAGCTAAACAAGGAGATATGTAATATTCTCACTGTCCTGACTCTTCGCCCAGGCTCCCGAAAAACATGCTGTTTCTGTGCTTTTGTGGATTGCAGCTTCCTAGAGAATCTGATGAACTGGTAGAATCTATGCAGACTCTCTCCCATGAAAAATTCTCTGCTTCCTTGAAGTCCTTCTATGAAACATCTCAGGGTATCTCTTCCCTGGGTTAGCAGCCCTGTTCTAAATCATTCTGTTTCTAAGGTTAGAACTTAAGTAAGGCACTGAGGTACAGACTGGCCTTCATCTATGAATAACACATCCTCAGGTTTGGGTTCTAGACAAGCAAACATGTCCTGTCATCCAGTTTTCGAAGTCAGCATTTTGGGACCACTGAGACTCACCATATCTATCCTAGTTAAGAACAGAGCAACTCCAGAGCAATTCCACAACCTGTTCCAAGGGCACTTAGATCTTAAGTTCCCCAGTTGAGCAGGCACAATGGAAGAAGAGAGCAGAGGGAGAGCATCCACAAGGCCCCCTCACTCCTATGCCTCATGGACAGATGGGCAGAGGTGTCAGGTACAGTTCTATGGTGTGTATATTGAAGAAGCCCAATGAGAAGTCAATACTTTTCAGGAATCTTCATATGAATAATGTAAACAACCTCACATTTATAAATCGATGGTTTCCCGAGTTCTAGCTGATACGGTTTGGCTGCGTCCCTACCCAAAATCTCATGTTGATTAGTAATCAGAATTATAATCCATACATGAGATCCGATGGTTTTATAAAGGGCGTTTCCCCACTTTGCTCTAATTTTGTCTCTTACCACCCTGTGAAGAGGTGCCTTCTGCCATGATTGTAAGTTTCCTGACGCCTCACCAGCCATGTGGAACTGTGAGTCAATTAAATCTTTTTTCTTTATAAATTACCCAGTCTCAGGTATGTCTTCACTGCAGCATGAGAATGGACGAATACACTAAGCAAGTAAAATGGATTCCAACCACCTTCAGTAAGAAAAGACAAGTTTGATTTCTTGTTTGCAATTATATTCACAGCCAATTCTGAAATATTTAGATTTTTCATAATTTCCAATCATAATGATAAATGTAAAAATCTGAAATTATTGAGGTCTTGGTTTGTCAGACAGATATTATTACTGATTGTAAAATACTGCAGGACACATGAAGTGTCATTTTAGGAGGAGGAGAAGGACAAGCACATTCTAAGAGTATGCGCTCTAGAGTCAGACTGGCTCTGAACTTACTACCACTTACTGTATGGCCTTGGACAAGTCTGAACTGCAGTGTCTTCATATGTAAAACAAAAATAATAACAGTATTTGCCTCACAAGGGTAGTATAAGTTAAAATGAGATAATACATGTAAAAGCATAAGTCAGTGTCTGACGCAAGGAAAGAATTTTTTAAAATGAGCTATTCTTAAAATTAATTTTTCATTCCTGATCATTTAGACCACTGTCCATTTCTTCACATATTTTTGAAACTGTGGAATTTGTTTTAATTCCTCATTAACAGAGAAACTAGGAGAATATAATTTGTATTGCTCTTTAAAAAGAAGCATTTTGTAGATATTGATGAGTTCTTAGAACAAAACGTTATGTGCTGACAGTGAGCTTCTGCTAGGCTGTCATTGTGACACATCGGCCTGGTGTATAGGGTGGAGACACAGAGTCAAAGGTCAGAGACTAGTTCCCCAAGATGGAGGCCATGACTAGGGAAAGATTTCAAACACACGGAATTTTCTTTTTAGAAAGAGGTGGATGTAAGATACTACTTCTCAATTGATAAAATGGGAGAGGGTACTAGACAAGGTAGGTGAATTCTTTCACAGCAATCCATCATTGAAATAAAAAACGTTTCTTCGACGTTTTTTACCAGAAGGAATATTGTTAAACTTTCCCATGCGATATGAAAAATGGTTTACATCTAATTTCTGAAATGATATGAAATTAATAAAACTTTAAAAACTCATTCATGCAAATAAACCCAATGATCTCCATTCCTGTAAAGCATCTGAGTCCAGCTAAAACCAATAGTGCTTAGCGACAGAAGATCACAGTCCACTAGCTGAGTTTCATTCATGTTCTGCAATCTCTCTCCATGGCCTTCACATTCTCATACATTTCGGATGCTGGACTTCATGGCCTTTTGTTAGCTGGCTAGCATTTTCATTCCCACAATCTCTGGCACTGCTATATGAAGCCTACTCTCCATCCTGGAACCTTGCACAATGTTCCCTGCACCCACCAGGACTAATGCACTTAATGGCATGGAAAATCTGACTTCTTTATCCTTCTCCATTAAATGACTGCCCAGGATCCACTTCCTCTGTGAAATTATTCTCAAAGAGTTTGATCTAACTTCTGTTCTGAATCCCTCCCCCTGCCCATTTTATGCAAGTTTGAGTCTATCTACCTAAACTCAGGCATCCCTTAAAAATGTGAATTCTTTTTGGATGGATTTCCCAATAAAAATTTCCCATGTCTATGAGAACTCCTACTGGGTTAATGATGAAATGTGGTATGTTGGCAAATACTGATTGATTTATACAATTTCTTTGTTTTTAGTGCTAATATTCAACAAACAGAAGTAAAGCAGGTTTTTGGTATAAAGAATTTGACTCTGGACCCAAATGATTTAGTTACTAATTCCAGCTCTATTACTTACCACTGTGTTACTCTTTTTAAACCAGAGTTGTTTCATCTGTTAAATGAGAGTAATAAATAGTATCTACTTAATAGGATGATTCTGAGGATTAATTGGATAACCCATGCAAAGTACTTTTTAAAAAGGCATGATATGTATCAAGAACTCCATAAACTGTTGTTGTTCTTATCATCATTTATTTATAAGAAAAATATAGCCAGTCATTTTCTACAGTTTGATTGTATCTAATATAATGGAAGTTACCAAGTTATGAAAGTGTCAGTTTGATCTGAATTTAAGCATGTTTCCTCTTCCTCAGAAGTTCTGAAATTATATATGGAGACTGACAGCATAAAAGTAAATTATTTTTTCTTACTATGTGGATCCCCAAACAATTGGACTTGCCAATACTCTTCCCTTATTTTTGCCCACAAGACAAGTGTAAAGTCACCCATTACCTCCTAGGGGTCAAATCCAGCGGTACCACAATTCCTATCCCATGACCTCTCCTGTCACAGGTTTTGTGGACCCTCCCTTTTCTTCTTCCTTTGACTTCCAGAAAAAACGCCTGTTGGTTTTCTTCCTGTTTTGGGGGTCCAATACACTTTAGTGCCTTGTAAGCGTCTCTTCCCTTTCTTCAAAATAGTGGTGTTCTCTAGATCTCTTTCCTTCTCACTTCATGTACTTGCCCTGGGTGATGTCATACTCTCCCAAGATTTCACCAAGCTAATGACTCCACATTTACCTTTTCTGTCACTGCCTGAGTCCAGACCCTTATCATTTCCAACCTGGCCCACGTAAATTATCTCTTAAATAGTACCCACTTTAAAATTTCTCCCCCACACAGCCACCAAAATGACCTTCCTAAAGTATGAATCTGACTTTTCATCTTCAAGCTAAAACATTTCAGTGATTTTCCTTACCTCACTAGATAAGCTCCTAAAATGTTTAAGCTATCTATCCCTTTTGTACTTTAATGACCCACAATAAGAAAGTATCTACGTGTTTTTGTTGCTCAGATTATACCCAGTTCAAACTAAGAACAGTGTTCTAAGATTTTTGTTAGGATTACTCTTTTATTCAAATCATTTTCCATTATAAGTTGTTGGACAACCAACAATTTAAAATATTGCCTTAAAATAAATCAAAATAGGTTCTCGACTCCAGTGAATGAAAATCGTTGGATCTCTTAAATTGAAATGTTTTTGATAAAGGCAATTACATATAATACTTACACATACACACACACACACACACACACAGAGTGTATATATTGGTGCTTTTTTCAAAAAGGATATTGAAAGATCTAAGGAAGAATTAAGATTTTTCATGACAGTGAAAACATATAAATAAATGCACCTAAGTATACTTAAAACCAGTCATATCAAAGAAACGAGGTAATAATAAAAACTCACTATTCTATAATTTGGCAACATTGTCCAAGAGCTTAGAATTTGGATCCATTATAAATTTCAGTTACCCGTATTATACAGCCACTAAAATAAATCTTTAATATAAACCAAGGAACATTTGTTTTGAGCCCAAATGTCTCAGAACCCTCTCTCAATGTGTAGAAACTAGGTAAAGGGATGTAAAAGAATTCAAGAGAAATTGCTAGAGGAAGAGGGGGTAAAGCCCTGCTGGGTCAGAAGCGGAAGTTCTGAGTTCTATCTTGACCATGGCCCTGATCCTCAGAGATGGTAACATTGAGACAATTATTTCACTATTCAAGGTGTCTCATCTTCAGAATGAGAGGCTTTAGTTACATAGATCTCTTAGGCCCCTGACAAGTTTAGAAATGTGAATATTTAGCTACTGCATACTCACAGAACAGACAAGCCCTCCTAGAACATGCTTTGAGAAGGATCAAGTACCCTGTGTCTCTCAGGTCACTCATAGCCCAAAGACTGCTTAAGTGTCCAGACTTAATGGAGCTCCCTTATCTACACACTTGCAAACCTCCCTTTTCAGGTGCTAAAATCTTTAATTTTCTCACTGTGTTAAACAATGCTGAATATTTTTATATAACATAGCCTGACTTGTTCTAGGCACAACTCAACGGAAATTTAGCAGTACATTCAACACAAAATCCCTCTGCTGACAGACACAAGTAAAGACACCACTTGACACCTCCTTGGCCTTCAATTGACCCACACTAGAAACTCCATAAGAGAAGCAGTGGAGGCATGAACAGTTGTGTAATTTTAGCATCAGTTTCTTATGTTGGGTTATAACAGCTGTAGGCAGTTATAAAATCCAGGGTAGAATTGACTGTATCAGACAATTGAAGACATCTGCATCATCACAGTCATAGTACCTGAACTTTTTTTTTTTTCTAGTGGAGCTCTAATGTATTGGATGGGATTATCAGTGGACGGATTGCCTTCACCATTCGCGACCACATTTTGATTTATGATGAGCTGCAAGCCAGAGTATGTAAAGTTTGACTCAGGGCACAGTAGCATAATCAAGAAAATATAATGAAAAAAAGAGTCTGTATTCTACAGGGTATTAACTGAAAACTATCCCAGTATTAAGCAACTCTGTTGATATTTGGACGCATCTGTTTCAGACTGTTGTCTTGTAAACTTTCCTTTAGAAAGAAAACCCTTGGCATACAGTTACTTTTGCACCCCTGCCAAATATAGGAAAGGTCCCTCAGAACATATGAAAAAGAACGCAGTGAGTATATCTGCATTATTCAAACTAAAAGAAGCATGCAATGTGCTTCATACAACTCAAGGCAAGTAATCCACATTCCCTAAGTCAGAAGTCTGGAACTCACAGAGAAAAATCCAGCAATCCTCTAGTTTGCTTTGATTTGAAGCCTTGTATTTGTCAGAAGCCTCAGTATTAAGTCAGAAAAATGTACAAAGATGTGACATACTTAAAAAAAAATAGACAATTTTCCCAGCCAGCAAGAATCCCTCAAGTATGAGATCCCTCACACAGATCACAGACCCCACGGTCACCTGCAACTTGAGCTCCAAATGTCACTTACCCTATGACAATGCAGGAGATGGCAGTTCCCAAGAAGGCATATGTTAAAATAGATCCTAAGTTTTGAAAAAAGTGTCTCTGGAAAGAAAAGAAAGATATTTAATAGAGTACATCAAAATTTTTTCCTAGTGCAACAGAAAATAAAAATAAATGCATGCATTTCACAGGCCCCTCACTGCTTGGCAAATTTTGGTTTTGGAGCCTCATTCCTGGCCTTACTGTGCTAATAGAGACTTAACTGATTATCATTGCAAAGGAGGGGGGAGGGGGGAGGCAAGAAGGGGGAGGTGGGGAACCCACTGGAAGATGAGTAGGTAGGGATGAGAGAGGCAACTCCCAGAACTGGTTGGACCTGAGAGGGAACGAGGGACTAGGGCAATGTCTATGCCGGACTCACTGCAATAATGAAGACACAGTTTTCATGAAGTTTTGTTGTAAATGCAGCTCTTTTAGCATTTAAAAAAATACTATTCTAAGAGATTTAAGTTGCCTTTAGATTTTACTGGATCTCTGACTTCTCTTTTATGTCTTCTGAATGTGTTGAAACTAAACTTTAAAAATTGACAACAGCCTGGGTGGGGTTGCTCACGCCTGTAATTCTAGCAATTTGGGAGGCTGAAGGAAGGAGGATCATTTGAGTACAGGAGGTTGAGGCTGCCGTGAGCCATAATTGTGCCACTGTACTGAAGCCTGGGCAACAGAGGGAGACCCTATCTCAAAAACAAAACAAAACAAATCCCCCAAACCTATAACAATTCACTTTATTTTAATGAGTCAGCCACAAAATGATGCTTAGTATTGGGACTGGGAATGAGGAAGGGTGACCTGAACAAATCCAACCTTCTAAACTTTTTCAATTGCTTGCTTAGGGAAAACTCAGTTCCAGTTTTTTCAATGGGATCTGAGTAGCCAGACCTGACAGCAAGAGGGAGCCTGGAGTACACACAGGAAAATCAGGTCTGTAGTGAACAAGCTGCCAGGCTGCTGAAGATGACTGGTCAAAGGGAGAGAAGCCCCAGGAATCTCCTGGAGGGGGAGCTGAGCAGCAGAAGAGCAGCTATATCACCTCTGTATCTCAAAAACCATTCTGGAGCCTCATTCTGCGGCTCAGGGGATGCCAGCACTTAACCAATTATGTGAATTACTAATGTACAAAATGTGCATAGTCAGGCTGTACTTAAGTATTGTTAGACAAGTGCATAGAAACTGCAAAACTGGACTTTCCTCTCTATAAGCATCAACAGCATTCTTCAATTTTCACTTTAAAGGATAAAGAATGTTAATTAATAAGCAAAGTCTTTGGTTACAATCATCCAGAATAGTGCTCTCCGATAGAAACATAATGCAAGTCATATATTTAAAAAAATTTTAATTTTCTAGTAGCTATATTAAAACACTTTTAAAAGGTGAAATATGTTTTGATAATGTTTTGCTTAATCCAATCTATCCGAAATACTAACATTTCTACATGAAATCAATATAAAACATTATGGAGATATTTTAGATTCTTCTCATAAATCCAAAGTCTTTAAAATCCAGTGTATATTTTACACTTAATGAATATCTCGATTCAGACAAGTTGCATTTCAAGAACTCAATAGCTACCTGTGGCTAGTGGCCTGTATTGGACAGAATAGGTTTAGAAGAATTCTAGAATTCTAAGCATGTCAGGTTTAAATCTATAACACAAATGTAAGATAATGATACTCTTATCGAATACAGAAGCCTATCAAAATAACTGTTTCTCATTAGTGCTGGTCTCTACTTAATGATAAAAGAAGAAGATGATCATTATATATTTACCTTCTTTAGACTATATCCTGCATGAAATATAATTGGTGGCAATAAAACATTGAAGAAGATTTCTGGATCAAATGTCATCTGCCAGAAAGGAAAAGAAGTATAGTTATAATTATGCTCCTTGGGGTCATTAAAAAAATATGTTTCAAAAAATAGTTATGGTTGCTTTTCCTAAGCCTGTATGAGGCATATTAACTATTAACTTTGCAGAAATGAAGGTAAGAAAAATGCAAATTTGGAAATTCATAAATACAGTATAACTAAATTCTAAATGTAAAATCTACATACTTCCACATTATAGCTAACAACAACAAAAACTCAGTGAAATCTCTCTGGAGGAAAATGTCTTATTGCAATTAATTATCTGTTCCTCATATTTTAACATCTTTTTATTTTATATATATATAAAAATATATATATGTTTACTGGGTTTTACTTAAATGTTAAAATAAACTTG
>NW_022436944.1:23090381-23277014 GCF_009761245.1 Sapajus apella | reverse complement strand
TTTTTTGGAAATTAGGTTTTCACTTTATTTTGTTCCACTCCAAAATTTAAAACACTTTCCAGACTACATGGAAAAACACACTTGAAATTGAAAATTGATTTTTCTAGTCCTTGTTTACTGGGTTTTACTTAAATGTTAAAATAAACTTGGCCATAAAGCAAGTATGACTTGGTATGCAGTACAGTGAAATGAAGTGGAAATTCTTGAATCCAATATCTATCCGGTCTTTGGAGGGTAATCTGAAAATAAAAACTCACTTGATCTCTAAAATTTTCTTGGACTTATTTTCTTATTTCTCTACTTCTCTTTATCCTGTATTCTTTTCCCTCCCTAGTCTCCCCCGCCTTGCCCCCTCCCCCACCACGCACAGGCATTCATTATTTTATCACTAAGGGTTTCTCATGATTGGGCTACTCATCAAAATCAAATGTATGGGTTTCACAACACTAACTTACAATTTTCTTCCCCTTTTAAGCCTGAATTCTTACTCATCTCTCAAGCTGCCTCTCAAAAGTTACTTCCCTGTGATATTTGCCTGATTCGCAGTTCCCAACCCGCCACTGTCTGTTCCATGCTTTTTTCAGCACTTTGGCCCCTCTTTTGTGGCATCTGTGTTTCATCACGTACTTCGAAATTATTGGTTTGTGTTTGACTGTTTCTCCCATTACACTGGGATCATATTGAGGGTCACAGTGATGTCTTAGTCTGCACTACCTTCCCTTCTGCCAGTGCCTAACACATTGCTCAATGTACATTCGCTCAATTGGGGGAAAAAAAAAGCCTTACTTTTGAGAGTCAAATGTATTAAAATAGAATGAAGTATACTGACATCCCAGGTAAGGATTGTTTAAATAAAAATTTAAAAAAGCGGAAAGACAAACTTTGCATATTTTCACTCATTTCTGTAGCTAAAAATAAAAACAAGTGAACTCATGGAGGGAAAGAGGAGAATGATGGTTACCAGAGGCTGGGAAGGGTATTATGGGGTGGGGGTGGGTGGGGGACAAGTAGGGATTGTGAATGGGTACAAAACATAGTTAAATAGAATGGATAAGATCTAGTATTTGATACCACAACAAGGTGATTATAGTCAACAATAACTTGTTCATGCCTGTAATCCCAGCACTTTGGGAAGCCGAGGCAGGTGGATCACGAGGTCAGGAGTTTGAGACCAGCCTGGCCAAAGTGGTGAAACCCCATTTCTACTAAAAATACAAAAAATTATCTGGGCGTGGTGGTGGGCACCTGCAATCCCAGATACTCGGGACGCTGAGGCATGAGAATCGCTTGAACCCAGAGACAGAGGTTGCAGTGAGCTGAGATCGAGCCACTGCACTCCAGGCCAGGTGACAGAGCAGGCGAGATCCTATCTAAAAAAAAAGACAAAAAAACCTGAAAGAGTATGATTGGAATGTGTGTAGCACAAAGAAATAATAAACACTTGAAGAGATGGATACATTCACCACTAAAAAAATTTAAAAGCTTCTCTTGGTTTCATGTTTTACTCTGGGCATGGCTGGGCATTGTCAAAGCCTCCCTTCACCCTTCCTCAACTGGTCCTTCAACTTTGCCCATCTAATTCACATTTGGAAAGGGGAAGGTAGAGGAAGTCGAAGCCACCTAACTCAGCCTGGTTCCCTCTGACAAACCTATTTAGGCACCTTTTGATACCACAGCCCCTCCTACAAGCCTTCAGGCAGGTCAGCTGTGGCCCTCTCCTTGACCCTGAGCCCTCTGCTGCATTCTCAGCTCCCCCAGTGGCTTTGCTCTTATGGTATCTTTTGGCCTTCTAGATCCCCTGACATCAGTTCATCATGATTCAAACTCATGAGAAGTGGGCTGTGATGGGCTCAGCCCATCTATTCATATCAGGCCTAGGGGGTCCCCTGGCAATTGCATGAATATAGATTGGCTGATTTTGGATAGGTGACAATTCCTTGACCCAGCAGCCATGGGCTCTGGAGTCCATACAAGTTCTTCCTTCTGGAGGAAAGGACGTTGTGGCAAGATTTCTCATTTAGTGCCCTATATACTCACCTTTGATCATTTCGCATGATTCTCTGCATAAAGAAAGAGGGAGCATGATAGAATTTGTCCTACCTTGCCCTGCTCTTGATCAGCAATGGCCCCATGCCTTCTTGTCTTGATAACTGTTTTACCCACATTACTCTAGTTGTTCTTAATAAGAGGTAAGCTTTTTCAGCTAAGAGCATGTCCTTATATTTATTTGTTTCTCCACATACCAACTAGTTTATTACCTGACAGGGGCTGAATACATTTTTCAGCTTCTTAATTGAATGGAGAGGGTGCTGGGGAAGATCTCAGTGTAAAAGCATCCCTCAACTCTCTCAAACCTTTCCTTGGCTTATCCAAAACCAAGATCATATATGAGTGCCAGCATACTACCTACGATCAAATACCTCAGAAAAAGAGAGAGGTTGGCTAAAAGGAAGGAAGACATGCTTTTTTAGCCAGTGCCTATTCTGCCCCAGGCACATCACTGGATGTTTTACGCATGGCGTGGCATTTCATTCAGTCCCCACAGGAAAAGAGGGAAAAATTCATCCATTTCACTGGCGTGGTCATGAGGTCATTCATTCCAGGCACTGGGAATCAAATGGTGAATAAATCAGTTTTACAGAGGAGAAAACTGATGCTTAGAGAGGTGTTGACTTGTTAAACACAGGCAGCTACTAAATGATGGAGCTGGGATTGTAGACCCAGGATTTTGTCTCCAAAGACTGCCTATATTTCTTTTACACAATCATGCGCCACATAACAACATTTTAGTCACAGTAAATGGCATAAGTGACAGGGATCCCATAATATTATATCACCTTGTTTTGTACCTTTTCTATGTTTAGATGTTTAGATACACAAATACTTACCATTTCATTACAACAGCCTGCAGTATTCAGCACAATACCATGTTGTATAGGTTTGCAACCTACGAGCAATAGGCTATATCATAGAGCCGAAGTGTGTTATAAGGCTAGAATATAAACCCACATTTAGGTTTATGTAAGAACGCTACAATTTCACAGAAGGAAATCATTTAATGACACATTTCCCAGAACATATCATCTTCATTAAATAATGCATAACTGAATGCTCGCATACTGCAACCTGAGAAACAGGGAAAGTACCCCCTGTATTTTGACATCATAAATCACTGAAGTTTTACTCTGCCTACACTTTACTCTCGTTGGGGGAATTTTTGTGATCAGAGCTGTAAACAAACTAGGTTGCTCATTCTGTGACTTTAGACAGTTTACCTCAGGGTCATTTTCTAAAAATGAGTAGATCCTATCAAATGGGAAAATTCATTTGTTTGCAAAATAGTCATAACGAACCTCTCTGGGCCAAGCCCTTCATCAGACACAAGAGGCACAGTGGAGAACCAAAGTTCCAGCCCTTTGGAGCTTTCCTGCTGGTTGTAAAGACAGATTAAGCTACCTATCTACCTACTTCCTAACTAAACTGACCAAGAATCTTTCTGAGTTGTAGTAAGTGCTCTGAGGAAATGACCAAGGGGCTGAGACAGAGAATAACATTAAGGGATAGAGTTTAGGTGGGGTGTCCAGGGAGGGCTCTCCAAGGAAGTGAAACTTGAGCTGAGATTCAAAGGCAGAAAAGGGACCAAAACAGGAGATGAGTGGAGGAAAGAGGATCCCAGGCAGAGCATAACACGCATGGATATCTGAGGTAGAAAACAGCTGTGTGTAGGCTGGGCACAATGGCTCATGCCTGTAATACCAGCACTTTGGGAGACCAAGGAGGGTAGATCACTTGAGGTCAGGAGTTCGAGACCAGCCTGGCCAACATGGTGAAATCCTGTCTCTACTAAAAATACAAAAATTAGCCAGGCATGGTGGTGGGTGCCTGTAATCTCAGTTACTAGGGAGCCTGAGGCAGGAGAATTGCTTGAATCTGGGATGCAAAGGTTGCACTGAACTGAGATCACGCCATTGTACTCCAGCCTGGGCAACAGAGCGAGACTCTGTCTCAAAATAAATAAATAAATAATACACACATACATAACAAAGAAAGAAAGAAAAACAAAGCAGCTGTGTATATTCAGAAACCCGAAGGCCAGAGGGACTGGGTAGAGTAGGCAAAAGCCACAGCATGGGGAGATGGGGATGAAGAAGACCAAGGTGGAATTGGGCAGTACTGGGAGGTGATCTTAAATGGAGAAGGTGCTGGTAAAGTGCTGGGTGAGGATGAGAGAGCATCTAATTGATGCTTTAAGAAAGCCACTTGAGGGGCTGCTGCAGAATCCTGATGAAAGAGGATGGTGGCCTGGGGCTGGGGAGAGAAGGCAGTGCCCAAGTATATTGGGGAGACGGAATGAGCAGTCAACAAGTTAGGTGTTGGGAATAACAGGAAAGGGAGAAATCACTTCTAGGTTTTTTTGCTTAAGTAGTCAGAAAGCCTAAGGTCAAATGCCTACTAAATTGTAGCTGCTCATCAAATGTTGGTTCCTCTCACTATCACATATTCTACACGTCTAGAAAAGTTATATTACTTACATTAAGAATCAGACATGATTAAACTCCAGTCATTTCTTTTGTTACTCTGACTCATTCAGAAACTTGAATAAAAATTTTTTTTTGGACTGCAACAATCAACACAGAAGCTAAAAACGACGATCTGCTCACCCTGTATTTAAAACCAATGTATTACATTAATTAATTTTCAGAAAATCAATCTAATTCTACTTTTTGTGTTTTATAATTGAATCTGGGCTGTGAATACATTTGACTTTTGGTGTACAAAGCTTTTAATTACTTTTTTTGTGTGTGTGAGATGGAGTCTTACTCTGTTGCCAGGCTGGAGTGCAGTGGCACGATCTTGGCTCACTGAAACCTCCCCCTCCCGGGTTCAAGCCATTCTCCTGCCTCAGCCTTCTGAGTAGCTGAGATCATAGGCATGCGCTACCACACCCAGCTATTTTTTGTATTTTTAGTAGAAACAAGGTTTCACCATGTTGGCCAGGATGGTCGTGATCTCTAGACCTCATGATCTGCCCGCCTCGGCCTCCCAAAGTACTGGGATTACAGGCATGAGCCACTGCACACAGCTGCTTGTAATTATCTTTTAGAGAGATGTATCAATGCTTTGGTTCTATTTTTACCTCACTGATCTCTGTCTTTTAATATGTAAAAACTAAGGTACTAAGGAGAAAAACAAATCATTTTATTTCATGATCTAGGTTCCTTCTGTTATATAAATTACTTGGAGTAGTGTTTAAGGGCCTGGTCACTCAGAGGCAAGCTTCCTGCATTCAAATCCTAAGCTGTCCTTGACTTAGACAGCTATTTAACCTCTCTGTCCTTCAGTTTTCTCATCTTTACAATGGACATAATAATCTTGTACCTAATGCTAAGATGGATATAAGTATTAAATGAATTAACATTTGTAAAGCCCTCAAAGTATTGCCTGACATCTAGTAAGCACATTGTATTTATGACAAAAGAAAATAAAATATTCGAATAAGTATTTTCCAAATATGTCATTTGAAGAAACTGCGCCATTGTCAGAAACTCCTAAAGGTTACACAACGGTGCAAAATTTGAGGATAGATCTTAATTTTTCTTTTAAGTTTACTCCTTTCTAAGAGTATCAGGAACACCATTACTGATGTATTTTTATGGGGCTTCTCTGAGAATATATCAATGCATATTTGAAAGTTTTTAGCACAGAGATATATTTCTGAGTGCTTGAGGGATGAAGCAAAGCAGCTGCGATCATCTGGAAGACAGAAAGACAGTCGCTCACCCTCCTGGACCGAAAATCCCTTGCATCAGCAGTTTTTATGCAAAAATTGGGTTAATCACTCAACCAGAACATTTCAATAATGAGAATGCCCCATTCCCTGCATGCGGGTTAACTAATATGCTATAGAATTATATTTTCTGGAGCAGCCAGATGAAACTGGCAGGCTGAGAATGGCATGCAGCATGAGAGGATTTATTTGTATATACAAAACAGATTTGTGTTCCTTTCAGACTTGCTGTAAGCTTAGGAACTGCTAAATCAGAGTTCTGGGAGTAACTCCAAACCCAGACAATTTCTCAGAAATGGCTGGATCTGCTGCTGTACTAACCTCCAGATGGGAATTCCACGTGTCATTCTCTCTAGACTTTGTGTTCAAATTGTGGCCTTGGAGGTGGGCTGTTTTTAAGCCCCAAATAGTTAAAAAAAATTTTATTGTAACATGAGGGAAAAAAAAATCTAAGCAAGGGATGGGTGAGAAAAGCAGAAAGATAAAAATGTTCCAGCTTAAGCCCTTCATTAGTTTTTTAAGATACAAATCTTATGGACAAGCACTGCCTAACAGAACTTTTCGTGATGGTGGAAATGTTCTTTCCGTGTACTATACAATGTGGTGGCCACTAGCCACATGAGCTATTGAGCACTTGAACTGTAGCGAGTGCAGCTGAGGGACTGAATTTTTAACTTTAACACTGGTGGATAGTGGCAATTGCAGGGTACATTTATAGATGGTTACTAGAATTTAAAATTTATACCATTTCCTTTTTAGATGTTTTATGATACTACACAAGGTGTGACAACAGACCTGCAACTCTGAGATGGAAAAATTATGTATGTCTTATGAAAGCAGTGAGAGTTTTAACTATTAAAATTCAATTCTTAAAGATAATATGGGAGAGAGAAAAACATCAATATGTTCACGAGGATATCCGCAGCAAATTTTAAATATTATCTCATATGTCCACCAGTATTGGCTAACAATGGCCCAGACATATACTTACAGAGATAATCAACTTGAAAACTTTCAAGAGTAGAAAGTATATGTACCAAGTTAATTTCCAAGTTCATCAGAAGGTTATGGGCCTGAGTATTAAGGAATTCATTGACTCAATATGACTTAACTGAAATATCAGTGTTCCACTGAACTATTAAATAAATAAGCACTAAAATAACCATCCTAGTGAGGGAGGGTGATTTATATAGTATATTCCCTCCAAAGTGGTCTTTTAAAAACATTGTTTCATCAATTCTGACAACATTCCCAAGTGGTAGCTGGCAAATGCAATTATCCCCATTTTCCGGAGACAGGAGAAGAAATTAATGGCTTACCCAGTGTCAATCAATAAGACAGGACTATCACTGAGAATTGGATATACATGCATGGGCAAATGAAATGTGTGCTTTCCAAGGAAACACGAAGCTAACACAATCATTTTAAGCAAGATTTAGAAGTGTTTAAGAGAAGCTGGAACTAAGAAGTTGGCTTTTGCTATTTTGCAATTGCTGATTTTTTTTTAGAAAAGTAAAAGTTGTTAACAATAACGTGTTAATTATCTTCAATGCTTGATTCATTAAAAATTTAACAATCCTTTTCTTGCTGCAAAGAACTTGAAGCTATAGAGAGACTGACTCCATGAATAGTCCAAGAAAGGAAATACCCTGTGTACACAGTGTAAGGCACTGGGATAAGCTGTAATTCAGTTTTCTATGACAGAGACACCGTTCTGGGCTTGCTGACCCCCCAGGAAACTTTGGCATATGAGTTGGATTTTGAAGAATGGGTAAGAGTCTGTTTGTGGGGCATTGACATGCAGAATCATGTTTTCCTCCCTGCCCTGGGGACAGTGGGCCAGAGTTCCCCAAACCAGAGAACACTGGTAGCTTCCTGGGATTTCAGTTACAGTTGGTAGCAAGGAATTTAAAATATTAAAATTTACGCAGATATGTTAAAAAGTGAAATTAAAAGCTGTATTTTTAGACTTTAAATAGACTTCAAAGAAAATATCTTGGCGCAGGCAGCTTTGAGTCACATGTAGAGACAGCTCAAGTGTGTGTTTCTTTTCCTCTGCCCTAAGTTATGCTTTGGTTTGAGAAGCACCAGAGTGAGCGAAAAAAGAATAGTCTCAGAAAACCTAATGAAAATATACCACATACTAGTTAGATGATCTTGGTCTATTTACTTAACCTCTCTGAGCCTCAGTTTCCTTATTTGTACTATGGGCATGAAAATGCCTACTTCCTAGTTGCTTCTGAGGATTATATGTAATAATAAATTTAAAGGGTTCTGCTTGGTACCCAGCCCTATTTTTCAAGAAGTGTTCACTGGCCTGGCATAGTGGCTCAATCCTATAATCTCAGCACTTTGGAAGGCCGAGGTGGACGGATCACTTGAGTCCAGGAGTTCAAGACCACCCTGGTCAACATGGCAAATCCAGTCTCCACTGAAAGAAAAAAAAAGTTAGTCAGGCACTTGGGAGTCCAAGGCATGAGAATCGCGTGAACCCGGGAGGCAGAGGTTGCAGTGAGCCATCATCACACCACTGTGCTCCAGCCTGGGCAAGAGAGAGAGGACAGAGAGAGATCCTATCTTAAAAAAAAAAAAGAAAACAGTGTTTACTAGTTCACTAGATCTGAATCTAAATGAAAGAGAATATTGACACAATGGTTTGAGGATAAGAGGCACAAGGAACACTTGGGGAACAGAAATAGACAATGTCGGGTTCCTAAGGAATGGAGGGGAAGGTAAAGCCCAAGAGGAGGATACAAGCAAGATTGTGGGCCTCCTTCAGAGCCACTGGATTTAACTATACTTACTCAAACATGTTGAGATATTTTACACAAGCAGAATTAAATAATAAGATGGCTATTGGGAGTATAATTTGTATGACTCCAAAGAAGGGTAATTTGGCAATAGCTATCAAAATGCTAACTGTTTACATCATTTGATTCAGCAATACCTCACCTGAGGATTTATGCTGCAGCTATGCTTACACACGTGTGGAATAATATAATTACAAGAGTATTTATTGCAGATGAAATAATGGAAGAAACAAAGCATTGAGCACGATTGGACCATAGCCTAGTTAAATAAATTGTGGTATCATGCATAAAATGCACCTGTTAGAAAAGCTGAGGAAACTGCTTGCCCATGAACGAATGTGACTGTGCTCTAAAATGTACTGTCAAGTCAAAAGAGCAAGGTGCAGATGGTATGCCTGGCATGTGTAACAGAAATCTCTATGGCCTTACTACATCTATTTCCTTTTTGTCCTGGTCAGACATGTAGACTACATTTCCTTGTAGTGAGGTGGGACCATATGACTGAGTTCAGACCAACTGAATATGGAAGGAAATGATATTTATCACTTTCTAGTCCCTAAAATTCCCCCAGATTTTCCATGCTTTATTCCTTCCCTCCTTTTTCAGCTCATGTAGATCATTCAGCAGCAGTTGTGAATCTCTAGAGACTAACAGAGACACTAGATTAAAGGAAGTCGGAGCCATGAATGGCTCCAGGAGAGGAACCCAGTGCCCAGTTATTGATCCAAAAAGCCACGCTGGATTGAGACACAAGAAATAAACATTTATTACATTAAGCTGCTTAGATTTGATGGTATTTTATTAAAGTATTTGGCCTATCTTGTGATTTGTGATTACTTTTTTAAAAAAGAAGGGCATAAAATATTCACCTGTATATAGAAAGAATAACTGTGGTTGCTTTGGGGAAGGCTGGGGAGAACTTGGTGGCAGGAAGAAGGGGGTTTGCCTGAAGAATTTTCTGTGTGTACCAAGTAAAGGGCTGGGGTGATGTTCTTTGTGCTGGTTTCATATCTATAAATAAGGAAGTGACCACTGCTTAGAGCAGTACATTCCAGAATTTTCCCCAATATGATACAAACAGAAAAAGATAACATTGGGTTAATGAGGCTAAATTGGAAGGAAATTAGGGTTCTGATGAAGGTGCTCATGGCTGAAGAGGACAAGTCTGGGGCTCTGCTTATTTTTGGTCCAAGGATGAAAAGATCTATCTCTCATGACACACCTGTAATCCATCAGCACACCAGCCTGGGAGTACTAGAAAGGCTTTAACACCCTGATCCTGGTCTCAACTTTAATTCACCCCTTTTTAGAGAATAGAGAGTGACTAGTCTGATTGGTGAGCTGGAAAAGGCGAATTAAGTGTGTGTGCCTGTCAGCCTCCTCCTCTGTTCACATTGGAATTTGCCTGCTTAATGAGTGAAACCCCACTTTCCTCCTCACACCCCCAAGCTTTGTAAGAGCAGAGCCCAGCATGGAGGCCAACTCTGTCCAGCTGGGTCTCTCTGGGTATGTAAGTCTTTCTAATTCTGGTGTAAAGATGAGCAAGGCAGCCCCCAGACCAAGCCCCATTATTCTGCATAGCTTTTGATTTCCATCTTTCTCATTCTTGTGTCTATTTATCCACTGGCTACAACATCAGGTAGGCAAAAGATATGACAATGAACGAACCCTTCAAGAGTTCCACATATCGGTTTTTATCTTTTGAACATTAGGCCATGTGAATGTATTATCTAGTCATATATATATATATATATATATATATATATATATATATATAAAAGAAGATGTCTGTGCAGATTAGTTTGCAGAGACCTCAAGATTGGCCTGGATGAAGGGAAACCATTGTCAGGCTGCAGTTACCAGAATGAGAACAAGGTAATGACAGTGTGAATGAAAGTGGCTGTGATAGCATGGAACGAAAGAAACAAGCCCAGGAGACATTCACTCACTCGACACTTGTTTCCTTAAAATAAGCCAGGCATATATGGTAGGGAGAACTAGCAGGGTTTGTGGGTAAAATAGAGGAAAAAATGAAAAACTCCACAAAGAACCTATGTTTTTGCACCTGGGTGAGTGGCTGAGAGAATATGGCCAGGGAGGAGCTGACTCGGCAGGAACAAGAGGGGTCAGAAAGGCTTAGGGCTTATGGAGGCTTCTGCTCACTACGTTGGAGGTGCCTGTACGCCCTCGGAAATAAGCTTGAGAGAGACGGAGGATGAGAAGGAGCTGCCACTCCCTGATGCAGGGCTGCCAGGTTTAGCAATACAAACAGAGGACACGGAGTGAAACTGGAACTTCCGATAAACAACAAACACTTTTTCAGAATAACTCTGTAGTACTGCATTTTAGATATAACTTTCCCCAATCATTGATTATGTATCTGAAATTCAATAAACAGAAAGAGATGCAAGAATGCCAGCCCCCAAAGTGGACCTGTTTTTGCGCCTGGCTGACCAAGAGAATGGCTGGGGAGGAGTTGACTCCACCTTCCCTACCCTGATGTCAGCTGCTGAATAAAGGAGTTTAAGGACCAAGGGGAAATCCTTTGGGTTTCATAATTAGGAAGTGATTTTTGATCATTTCTGACTTACAACAAGAAGTGGGTAGGGAAGGTTAAGGAAAAGGAGAGTGATGGCAAGGTTGGAGAAGTGGGCTCTGGGCATTTTCATGGCGCAGGCTGAGCAGTGGCTTTTTCAGGAACCTGATGAATGGCTCTTGGATGAACAGGAGGAAAAGGGAAGGAAGGAGGCAGGAGAGGACATCAGGAGACAGAGTGGTAAGGGCCAAAATAATTAAGATGTGCTAAAAATAAGTTAAGAAAATTAAAGAAGTGATAAGAGCAGCAAAATTAATACAATGGGGAGAAATTTTACCCAAGACATTCAAATCTGTGGACTAGTCAAATTAGGGAATGGTTTCATAGTAAAAAGCATTCTTCCATATCTCCAGGTGTTTGCTGAAGAGCCCTGGTATGTGGCAGGCACTCGTCAGGGAAATGGGTGATACCTTGTGCAGACTAACAGCCAGTGCCATTGACAGCTAGGCCATTAAAGGGAGAAGCTGCCTTAGAGGCCACCTAGTTGCAGAGAAGAGTGGTGGTAATGGAAGGTAGGGACAGCTGCCCCATCCCCGTTCCTGCCTGAGCAGTTTCAACCTCACCTGTATGACATACTGTGAAGCCCTTTTATTGTTAGATTTTCTTTGAATGAAGCGCTTTTTGCTAAACAAACAAACAAAAATGGTTTAAAACCTGGACCTAATATCCTCCAGAGAGATGGAGAGACATGTGTAAGGTCCAACTTGTTCTGAGGCAGCAGCGAGCTTGGAAATTCTAAACCAGAGATGTTTTTCTCTTATTATACGTATGTGCTTAACTTCACCTCAAACAAGTTTTAAGTGATATGCCAGAGCTGAAGTTACTCTTTCTTCTCCCCCAGTCCCAGAAGTAATCAAGGCCCTGAAGTCAGTGCCCCTTCCTTCCATTACTATATTTACAAATTTCATATGTGTGTAGTCATAAACCATAATTATTATTGTGTATTTTTACCTTATTATATTTGAGCCAGGGTCTTGCTTTGCCATCCAGGCTGGAGTATAGTGGTACCATCGTAGCTCTTTATAACCTGGAACTCCTGGACTCAAGTGATCCTTCCATCTAAGCCTCCCACATAGTTAGGACCCCAGGGGCGTACCACCACAATCAGCTAATTTTATTTATTTTTTTATATTTGTGTATTTTAAAATTTTATCATAAATACCCTTTTACATTTATTGAATATAAAAGGCATCCTCTTGCCTTTTGCATTCAACATAGTTTTTGAGATTTATCTATATTAATATAGGAGTGACTCTCATCCATTCACTTAAACTGCTGTGTAATGTTCTATTGGATGGATATATCATGATTTGATTTTTTCCGTTCTCTTGTTACCATTACTAAAAATGCTACATTGTATGTTCTTGTACTTAAGTCTGCCTATACATGGGAGTTTCTCCAGAAGTGAAAAATATAGAAGTGGGCCTGCTGGGATATGAGGTACATAAATCTTCAACTTTAGTAGGTATCACTAAAATTAAAGTGGCTACACCAATTTACACTCCCACAGTAAAGTGTAAGAGTATTTCCCCAGATTTTAGCCAATACTTAGTATTGACAAATGCCTAATTTATGGCGATCTGTTAAGTATGAAATGATATCACATGATAATTTACCTAAAATTTTTTCCCTACTAATTAAAAGAACATGTATTCCCCATTTATTGGCCTTTGTGGTATCTCCTTAGTGAATTTTCTGATCTCTTTTACTCAGTATTAGTTTTCTTAATGATTAGTTCTTAATATAATCTGGTTACTATTCTGCTTTATTTAGATTTCAAATACATTATTCTATTCTCGTGATCTCCTTAAGCTTTTAAACTTTGTCTTTTAACTTTGTTGATGGTGTCTTTTTCACGCAAAAGTTTATTTCAGTGTAGTAAAATGTATTCCATTTTTACTTTATTATTTGTGCTTTGGTGATATCTTTAAAAAATGTTTTCCTATCCTGATGTCATATTTTCTCCTAAAGTTGTATAGTTTGATTTTTGCTTAGGTCTCTAGTCTACCTCATATTTATTGTGATATGATGTGAGATAGGGATCTAATTCTTTTTATGCCATGTTGATAGCCAATTGTCCCAGGAAAATTCATAGGTATTTGGTAATTAATCCTTTTCCCGTTTACTTCAGTTGGCTCTTCTGCCATTGTCCAGTGCTGTTTCAAAGACCCAGAAGATATTTATTCTAATAAATATTTTACATCTGTTATCTGATAGCCATTTAATGTTTAATAGCCTATTTAATGTTTCAAAATATAGGAAAAGTTTTATACAGGTAGGTATTCACTGAAGCATTATTTATATTAGTGAAAATTTAGAAACAACTAAAAAATCGAGCACATTTTCATCTATTACATTTAATTTTTAAAAGCCTGAGAGAAGGTTTAGGTTATGATAACAAGTAAGTAAATCAAGTTACAAAGCTTTAGAGACCATCTGATTTAAGCTACACAGAAAAAATATATATGTAAAATGACTGGATGGAAATTTACAAAATTTATAGTGGTTATATAATATTGTGAGATCATTTTAATTCTTTCAGATAAAACACTTTCCTGTCATCCTAAATGAACTTCATGTAAAGTTACCATTTACGAAGCTATTCTACAAATGTAATGGAATCATTAATGAAAATTACATATATTTTTAAAATTATCTTTTAAAGATCACAGAATAATAAAAGCTGAAAAATAGAACATAAGAAAAAGTTAAGACTGGAGGCTCAGACTTGTTATGACTTTTTTTTTTTTTGAGATGCAGTTGCTCTGTTACCTAAGCTGTAGTGCAGCGGCACGGTCTTGGCTCACTGCAACCTCCGCCTCCTGGGATCCAGTGATTCTCCTCCCTCAGCCTCCTCATTAGCTGGGATTAGAGGCATGCATCACCATGCCAGGCTGATTTTTGTAGTTTTTGTATAGATGGGGTTTCACCATGTTGGCTAGGTTGGTCCTGGACTCCTGACCTCAAAGGATCCACAGGCCTTGGCTTCTCCAAATGCTGGGATTACAGGTGAGAGCCACCCCACGCCCAGCCGTGATTTTTAAGTGTGATAAAATATCTGAAAGGGCCTAATACAGAACCAAGCAGGTGTGCAATAAACACTCATTGAGTGTCCAAAACCTATTCAGCTATTTTCATTCTTTTCAAAAATTACTGGAAGTCTACAGCAAGTCCCTGCAACTAGATATGTGCATAGTTAAAAAATGGAGGATCACTGAAATATATACATTTTCATTGAAATTCACAGAAGCAAAACTAAATTACAGAGAAACAGTGACAGGAGAGCAATGTAGAGAAAAATAACAAATAATCATTGAGAATTTGTGAGAATAGAATACCACAAAACTATAATTACTTTTCAAGTCATTAAAATGCTACAAGTTAGAAATGTCCTACTGTGAACATTATACATGAAAAAATGAAAATATGTCTAAACATTTTTAGACATATGTAAATGTTTCACAAAATTAAGTGGTGAATTATGACCAAAACATTTACATATGTCTAAACATTGAACTTGGCAGCATGGAGTTGTAGAAAGAACATTGAACTTGGAGTCAGAAGCCCTGGTCCTAATCCTAGTTCTGTTGTAAGTCAAACTTGACCAAGTCACTTAAACTTCCAGAACTCTGGTTTCCTAGTCTGTAACATGGATCATATCTGTTTGTCTTATGGAATAATGGTGAGATTGAATAGACAATGCAATAGGAGAAGCCTTTGTAAATAAAAAATTTCCATGGAAAAGAAAATGCACTGTTGTTATTATAATTTGGGCAGGGCTGAAGTTTAGGATTTGACTTTCTCACATATAACCGGGTACATTTACTATTTGCCAATTAATCATAATAGTAAGTAATAAAAAAAATCTTTCCATAAGGCTGTTAACGGTTTTAAAATTTCCTTCATACAGTGTCTCATCTTTTTCTTTACAATATCCTTTCAGTTAAGGATTTATGTGCACCTCATTTTTACAGAGGTGAAGGCCTTCGTTATTTACAAGGTATGTTACTTGCCCCAAGTTACCTACCTTGTAAATAACCAAAGCCTGGACTCAAATCATAGCTTCTAATTGCAAGTCCATTGCTTTGTTGATAACAACAGCATCTGATTAACAGTTAATATACTTTGAGCACTTCCTATGAGCCAGACATGACTCTCAGTGCTTCACATGAATTTTCTCATTTGCAATTCACAATGGCCCTACAAAGTAGTTAGGAAATTGAAGCATAGGATGGTTAATTATCTTACCTAAGATCACACAGCTGGTAAGCGGCATTTGATCCAAGTAATATGGCTCCAGAGATTGGCCTTTTAACTTCAGCATCCCATCTCCTATTCACAGATGGGTTCAGGTCACTCACTCAACTGATGAACTTGTCCTCATTGGATGCAAATACATCAAGGCCATATAAGTTTTCTAGATCATTGCCATGGCAACAAGCCACCAATGGCTAGAAACTCTCCTATGTTTTGTGTAAGATTCTTGACCCATGAACTCATCTTTGCTATCTTTGTGACTCTTTGCTAAGGTCAATACCTTACATCCTGGGTTTCCTTTCCCTGGACCTAGATGCCCAGACTCTAGGCCTTCTCGTTTTCTGTACACGTGGATCGGCTGCTGCTGGTCCCCTGTGGGCCTGCTATTCGTGTGGGGGTTGCCCTACCACCCCTCACTAGCTGTGGTATTGACATAACCATGTGACTCCAGCCTAAGACTGACATGATACCAGCAGGAGAAGAGAAAATAACACGTACATGTGACAAGGCCTGGTCCTGCATCTCACCAAGAGCTATTCATTCCTCAGGAGTCAGGAGCCAGGCATCCAACACAATTAAAACCTTGCATATCAACAATAATTTCTTTTTTTCCAATCTAGAATAGATCTTAATCTTGTTTTTTTTGTATAACAGGCAAAAGAAAGTGCTTTCTATCACTTCAGGATATACAGGAACATTTCAATCCTAGAGTTTCTTTCTTTGCCTTACAATTTTTTTTTTTTTTTTGAGTTAGCATTATCTTTTTCAGACCTTAGCTTTGAAGTGTGTATGCAGCTTCCCCCATCACATGACCTTACCAGGGAGCAACTGGCCTGGGGAAGCTGGCCTGGGAAGGGTTGAGTCATCAAGGACCACAGTCACAGCAGGCACCCTTGAAGGTATGGGGGCGAACAGGGAGCTGTGTGTGCTGAAATCAGCAGAAAGCATGATTTAAAATTAAAGTGATACGTATTTTTTTAATGCACTTTAAAAAATGCATTCCCCTTTAGAAAAACGGTATAATAAAAAGCAACACCAAATTTTCTTCATCATGCCCTCCTCAGACTTCTTACTCCAAGGGGAAATTCATGCCCATTAAGGGCAGACATTATGGAAGGCAAAAAGGATGTAGACGAATATTTATAGCTTGCCTAACATTAAACATAACTTTTCTGTTTAGTTCTGAAAAGTAACTCTCTAGTTATCAACAATCCCTTCTTTATTGATAAGAAAAAAAATGCTCAGAGAAATTAATCTACCAAAGATCTCAGTGCTAGGAGTGGCAGAGATGGGATTCAGTTAGGTCTAACTGTAGAACCTTATGCACGTCACCATGTGACCTTAGAGGGAGTCAGAGTTTGAGCTGAGGATGTGATGCTCTAACAGTAAAATTTCAAGACAATTGTCAAGTAGGAAAGGACTTTCTGGGAAGGTGTAAAGTGAAGTGGTTAGATATTTCCAACTCTCCTAAAAATGAAATTACGTAAGCCTGTATTTAGTGATGGGCTTGTAAACCATCTTTCTGGAGAAAAACGAAAACAAAACCTCACGAGCCCTGATTTGTAGCATTTGCCATTTTCTATGGTATAAATACTCCTATCATGGCCCATTTCGAGTTTTCAACAGGCTCTCAAAATTGTTGAATATTTAATAATCAGTTCTCAGAAGCTGGGACAAGCCTGCTCCAGCACTCCACTGCATGTGTTAACTCATCATCTAGGTACTCTTCTCAGGAGTCAAATCTAGATAAAGCTTCCCAGCATGCCTGGCACTGTGCTGTGCCACTCTGATCCCCTTAGATGAAGGCTGCGTTGCCCCTGCTGCAGGGAACCCTGTCAGTCTCTTCAGGGATTGCCAAGACTGCAGACAACCACCTCACCCAAGGTCATGCCCTTTCCAGAGTGACCCACATCAAAGAGCAGAGGAATTTGGGGTTTTACAGCCTAGCCTTCTGAGTTCAGCTGAGAATGACTCTGAAGGCTCATTCTAGCTCCATACCTTTTCAAGGAGGCAGTCACAATCGTGAGGCCTGCATCTCAGCTTCATTTCTCCCTCTACCCACTCAACCTTCTTTCCTCTTCTGCCGAAAGTTGTCAATCTCAAGGCACTTGACAAACATCCTGCTCACTACACTCTACCTCAGGGTCCACTGCTCTTCTGGGAACCCATTACGTGACAGTTAGAAAGAAAGGTGATGATCACCTGAATTTGCAGGACATTCGTGCTCCATACACCCCAACCTGGGGCAGAACTTGATAAATCAGAGCCCACTTAGCCCTGTGATCAGAAACAGATGTGAAGGGAGCAGCTGGGAGACTTCGTAACTACAGACAAGCTTAAAAGGCAACAAGAGACAACCAGCTGAACGTGCAGCTTCGTCACGACCCGTCCCCTCCTGTGCCCGGCTGTCTGCGGAGCCTACCTCAGGCTGTATCCGCTACTAACCAGGAGCTTCCTAATGACCTCAGGAGAGAACAGGGAAACGCAGCTGGGCAGAACTTTAAATAACTACTCGCTGGAGACCAGCAATGATAAATGTGCACTCTTGCCACAGTTTAATATTTTAGAAGGAGCAAAGCAATGGGGAAAAGAATAGAAAGATCCACTTTAAATATTATTTACTCAGACTTACGGTACAATGGGAAATCTCTTGTTTTCCCTTCCACTCTCTCTCTGTTTTCTGTCCTTTGCTCAGCCTCCCTCCCTGCCTTGCATCTCTCTCTGCCTCCTTCCATCCCTACACAATTATTTGGAGATCAGCCCGCTGAATAGTAAACAACCATCACAGACTACACATAATTTACCCTGAGAAGGAATCTGTGGTAAATGCTTGGTCACAAAATAGCCAGCAATTAAGACAGGACAGAGTAGGAGTGAGAAGGAGCGACTGAGAAGCAGAGAATGACAGATACGTGGTTACATCATCCACTCATTTACAAAGGTCCACAGAGAATTCACCATTTGCCAGGAATCGTGGAATAAATGTAACCACAAAACAGACCTGGTCCCTGCCCTCCCGGAGCCTACAGTCTAGTGAGACTGTAGACAAGTGACATTGAGAAGACAGACATTAATCAAAGGATTATATAGGTAAATATTAACTTCTGACTCAGCTAAAATGCAGTAGGGGAATGAGAGGTGGAGCTATGAGACTGCAGGCCTATGACACAAAAGACCTTAATACTGTAGTAGAGTAGCATGGGGACATTTGGGCTGAAGAGGAATGTTCTCACAGAGCTAATCAGCCCCTAAAACATCCTCATGTCCAACCAGCAGCCCATGCATACTGGTGCTGCAAGACTCAGAATACAGAATTTAAGATTTCAGAAAAGAGAAGAATAAATGCATGAGGGGATGGCTATCCCATACTCTATTATGTGATTATTTCACATTGCATGGCTGTATCAAAACATCTCATGTAACCCATAAATATATGTCTCTGCTATGTACTCAAAAAAATTAAAATTAAAAAAAAAGATTTCAGAAAAGAGTGGAATTTTTAAAGACAGATGTTATAAAAAATTTAATAGTTACAATAAAATTTTAAAAAATATAAGATGTTATATTGATATCTAAGATGAGGTATCCATATCCTAGAGAGTGGAAAGGATGATTTGGTGTGCAAAGGACACACTGGAACTTCTGTTTATATTTCATTTTATCTCCTTTAAAAAATTCTAGTTTGATAGCTGCTTTACAATGTATAGAGTATATTGATATAGTAGTACTTATATCCGACTTGTAAATAAAAAGGCATATATTAGGTACATATGCTCAAAGGTATTTTACTGGTGGGGTGCATAATCAAAATTTGGAAGTTAATATTTGTGTGATATATTCTGAAGGCAAATTTTCAAAAGTGGCCATGGTACCTCATGGCACCTCATGCCCTAGAAGCAGAGTGCCCCTGTGTTTCAAGATTCAACCCCTATTCCAAGTTGACCCCTCTCTACTTCTCTGCCCTTCTCTACCGCAACAGCTATATAATTTCTAAAACTTTTTATATAGACTAAATGATCTTGGAATATTCATGAATAAAATGGCAAAGATCTGGCAACAACAACAAAAAAAGCCTTCCAGAAAGCAGCGGGCACTTACTGTTATTTAGTTTTGTCCTCTGCTTTGAAATTCTCTTCTTCCAAATTTCTGCATGGCATAGCCCCACTTCATTTAGGTCTCAGCTCCAACTTCACCTCAGTGAGCCCCCTCTCTGCAGGGCGTGTCTAAAGGCCCTTCATTCCGAATCCTCTCATTCTGCTAACTTTTCTTCACAGCACTTGCCTGCACTTGGCTCTGGATCACGAATGCTTGTGCTGAACTTCCTTTGCCTATCCCCCTCTAAGAAGCTAAACTCCACGAGCACAGGGACTTTGTTTTGTTCACTGCCATGCTTGCAGCACCTAAAACAAATGCCTGGTGAATGGCAAGTGCTCAAGACGTAAATATTTTTTAAATGACTAAAGGAATGAAGAAAATCTGTGTTGTTCAGTGACTAAATTAAAACCATGTGGAATTTTTAGAGTCTTTAAATACATTTCTGAGGTCATCTCACAGGCCAACATTTTGCCAGGAAAGTTGAATGAAAGTGGAAAAAAACAGCTAAAGCAAATAAATTTTTAGTTTCTTTACTAACAGCAGATCTCTTAAATAAGGTTTAGGAGGAAAGCAGCTAAGTCTGCCCAAACAGCCTCATCCCATTTACTGCCAAACTTAAGATTATCTGGAATCATCTCATGTGGTAAGAGCCAAGACTTGTCATGATAGAGAAACACAAATCTTGAAGCCCTATTCTCCGTGGAGAGGAAGTATAATTGATAATATCCTACAAATGCTTTTCCAAAGCCACAGTGCTGATTTATCATCATGAAGCTTGCTTTCTCTTGGTGTGCCTAGAAAAGTTTTTATTGTTAATATTTCTTTTCAGTCCTTTCTTTATCCTCCCCAAGAGTGTCCTAGTGTTAACAGTACATATTTATCTCACGGCCCATTGACTCTTTCTGCACAAGCCATTCCTGTTATAGGAAGAGCTTTGCCTCTGGCCTTATTGAAGCTCAAGTAAAGGAAAAAACCAGAAAATGCAAAAGTAGTTTACAAACAAATATATAAGAATTGAAACTCTCAATGCTGAAAAATCAGAATTACCATTAGGAAAAAGTTAGATGGTGAGGAAAAAAATGACTTTATTTATTTAAATCTACAAAGCAAAATTAATGTATTTATTTAATGCTTCAAAAACAAAATTACTTTTAAAAGTCTTATGGTTAGCTCTTTCTATAAGAGCTTCCTTAAAATATCTCTAAAATATATAGTATTATCAACACTATTGAAATGAGCTCTGATGACCTATTTTTAGCTTTGCAATTCTCTTTATTGAAACAGTAGATAGGACAGAGTGCTCAGCAACGTAACTTACTTCGAAATAACTTCTTTTACCAGGCAATAGTATCTGCTTGTCACACAGGAAGTGAAGAGTTGGCAAAATTTTTGCTGGGTAGTTTCCTTTGACTTTTTACATTACAGGCAACTTATTTATGAGTGACAGGAAGTATAAATTTAACTGTGTTAACAACTTTTTGAAAAATTACTATATCCGGAATACCTTTCCAGCCAACTGGCCCGCTGACTCTTCCAACTGAGTATTATAAACACGTAATGTGCGAAATCAATGACGAGGTAGATTGATTCATTCATTCATCAGTTTAAAACCATACTTGTGGTCGGCACCACGGATCACACCTATAATCACAGCACTTTGGGAGGCTGAAGTGGGCAGATCACTTAAGGTCAGGAGTTCAAGACCAGCCTGGTCAACATGATGAAACCCTATCTCTACTAAGAATACAAAAATTAGCTGGGCGTGGTAGCACATATCTGTAGTCCCAGTTACTTAGGAGGCTAGGGCACAAGAACTGCTTAAACCTAGGAGATACAGATTGCAGTGAGCTGGGATCGTGCCACTGTACTGCAGCCTGGGCGACAGAGCAAGACTTCATCTCAAAAAACAAACAACCAAAAAAAAAAAAACAAAAAACCCCCACCATGTTTGTCATTTCTGATTTTCTTCTACAAATCAATTCCTTCTTCTAACTTTTAACTTCCACATTTCTGCCTCACCACACTTCCCACACGACCAGGGTAGCAGAGGAAGCTGTTTTTCCTCTTCTGACTAGTTGGGCCAAGCTCTTCACAGCCTTCCTTCCTTGTTTTTCTTGTATCTACCTCTTGGTTGCCATCCAAGTCTAGACTTCATCTGTCTCGTTGACTTCACTCTTTATCCTGTACACAGCAGGCACACTATGCCTTTGCTTTTGTCAACATTACACTGTTCCTCTGACTACAAACAGAGTGGGCATTACTCAGCCTGGCATTCAGGGGCTCCGAAATCAAGGTCTGCCTTCATTTTCAGCCATAAGTTTCACTGGTCTTCCACACTTCAACACAATAGAAATGCTTTTTCTTTCCTGGAATGCTATCTACCCCCTTTTCCCACATTGATATCAAGCTTTTCCCTCTGCATGGAATGCCTCCCCATCCCCACACACCACACACACCCCTATCACCAGAGTCGGTCAACTGCCCTTCTTTGAAATCTTTCCTATTACTCCTAATAAGAGACCATATTGTCCTGTTCTGGGTGCCCGTGGTTCTTGTCCCACTCCTTAGAAATCTGCCTTTAGTGTTACTCATTCATTTATTCATGTGTTGTGTTTTTCTCTGATTTACTACTAAACGCCTTGAGACCACATCTTATTTCAGAATTGAAATTGACGGGGCTCAGTTCATTTGTATTGAAAGAATAAATGAATGAAAGCATGAGAGAGAAAGTTCTTTTATCATCTCTTCAAGAGCAGGTTTGGAACTTCCTGTTGACATAAAATTCAGGAATATTTGGTAGACATTTTGGTATTCCTAAGTATTACATAACAAATTAATGTTTGCAAAGCCATCATGTAATAGGATATAGGCCCTAAAGGGTTAAAACCAGTGCAGGTATCTTGTATACACAGAACAATTTGACAAATAGTGTTAGAAACATTAGCTGAATAGATACAGAGCAACACAGTCTAGTTTTATCCACTCAGAAGGTTGTTCTGAGTATATCATCTGCTGATAATATACAGAAGAATACTATTTTTACCAATCTTTAAGTGAAAATATTTTTTTTCTTTTCTACACTTTTATCTGTGTTGAGCATGAACAAAACAAATTTGGCATGTGGTGTTTCCTGAAATTTTTATATGTTTACACGTAGCATAAAATCACAGTACGCTGCTGTTACATAAATGCCAACAGCTCTCATGTTCCAGTTTCATACCTTCCTATTGGAAAGAACTCGCAGAGCCATCAGGCCAGTTCTGTCTCTAAGCACATCAATGCCTAAGCATCCCAGAAATACACGTGCTCTTATAAAATCTTCTAAGAGGCAATTACACAGCACAATAATTCGTTCCAGCCTCTCCAAATCTTGAAGTCAGAAATTTCATGCAAGATGCGAAACAACATTTTTCTAACAGTAAAACCCATTTTCAAATCATGTAATGTTTAGAAACAAAAGCCAAATACTCCCTGTAAAATATATCACAAAGGAAAAGGACCCAGTGTGGAACCACACTTATGGCTTCTGTGACTGCTGAGCTGGACCTCTTCCTCAACTCTGACCTCCCTGCACTCTTTCCAGCTCTGGTCATCTTCTGCCTGTCTAACTGTGAAACTCCCTAGGTCTCAGCCCGAGGTGCCCTGCCCTTCTCTGTCCATGAGGGCTTCCAGAGAGCCTGTCCACTAGTGTAGGGTAAAACAATTTACTCAGGACTCAGAATTAAGTGCTATAGTCCAAGTTCTATCTCTGCTCTAATCAGTAGTGGGACCCTGGACTTGCCATGTATTTTCTCTGGACATTAATGTATCATCCGTATATGTACAGCTAAGATTAAAGAATGTCTCAAGTATCTGTAAGCATTAAGCATCCAGGACACTACAATTCTACCAACTCCAAGAATGATGATATTTTCCAAATACTGTACATTTCTCCAGCCATATGTGCTCTGCCAAGATCTTAGATTCATTCAATTATCTATTCATGCATTCACTATTAGCAGTTATGAGGCACAGAGCACCAGGATAGGCTTTGGGGATACATTGGTCAATAAAAGAGGTATAGTCCTTGCCTTTGTGAAGTTTGTAGTCTAGTGAACAATAACCAATGTAAGAATGCTGATAAACAAAAAGCAAGCAAATACATGTATAATTTCAGATGGTGTCAATTACTATGAAATAAGAGAGAAAGAGACAGCCCCCCCCAACACACACACACACACACACACACACACACACACACACACACACACACGGGGGGGGGGAGAGACAGAGAGAGAGAGAGAGAGAGAGAGAAAGAGACAGAGAGAGAAGGGAGGGAGGACACAGCATGAGAAAATGGCAGGGGCAAGCCCTCTCTGAAGGATGGTATTTCAAGTCAAAACTCTAGGGATGTGAAGGAGGCTGATATTCAAAGAGTAGAAGTGAGGCCACTTTAGGTGAAAAGAATGACAGGGGCAGAGGTCCTGAAGCAAGGAAGCTCTTGGTGCGTTGAATGAACAAAATAAAAGGGACTGGTACATCTGCAGCAGTGGATGTGACGTAAAGAAGAACAAAAGTGGCATCTGTCTCCTCACCATTTCCCCAGGACTTGAAGTAGGACTTAAATCTCCAACTCATTTTCCCTTAGAATCACCTTGGTGATCTTCAAAAAATTCCACACATCTTGCTACCCCCTAAGTCAGTCAAACCACAAACCCAGAAGCAGAACACAGTCATCAGTATGTTTAGAAGCTTCCCAATGATTCCAAAGTGCAGACAGTTTGGGAACCACTGACTTAAATTGATTTTAGTGCTTAATTTCTTGTTTTGCCCATCCATAAAGTGATGAGATTCAATTTAATGGGGTCAGGTCTCTTTCTTGCTCTAAATTACGTGATACCAATATGCAGATTCAGGGCATTTTCACCCACCCCTTCCTCAAACCTTCTGTCTTCCCCAAACTTTTACCCTACAAACATCTTCTTTCATCCAGGCTTAAAATCCTGGAATCTTAGACTCTTCTCCTCACACTACTTCTACAAATCAAGCAGGCTCTGATGGTCCAAAGCATCCAGGACTTTCATGAAGCCCTCTTCAGTTCTTACCTAGACACTCACTCACTGCTAACCTCACCTTCCAATCCACCCTGCCCTGACAGCCTTTCTGAGTTCAATTCTCACTGCCTACCCAAAGCCCTTCTCAAGTGCCACCTCCCCAATAAGCCTATGTAACAAGCTCAAGTATCTGTGACAACTAATCTGTGAAGTTTCATAGTCCTCATCATTCATATGATACAACTTAGGACTGAATTACATACCAGTATCTATCATGCATTGGTCTTATCTCCCCAAATGAATGTTAAATAAATTAATAAAACAAATACACATTTTATTAATTCCTGGCATATATTAAGCATTCAAACTTTACCTAATAGTAGCAGCGGTGGCATTATTTTTGGAGGTAGTGGAAGCGGCAATGATGTTGGCAGTGGTAGTGCAGTGGCACTAGTACTGGTAGCAGCAGTGGTGGCAGTAATCACAGTGCAATGTGAAGGTCCCAAGTTAGCCAGGCACTTTATATACATCATCTCATTTAAACATTAAAACCATCCTGCAGAACAGGTTTTAAGCTCCCCACTTCACAAGTAAGAAAGTTGAGGATTAGGAAGCTTAAGAAACTTACCGAAGAGGGATGGCAGATCTGTCTAATCCTAAGTTTTTTTAACCATTACTCAAGTCCTTATAAGCCTCCCAAAGGAGAATTCCAAGTAAGGAAGATAGGCTATAGGTTGTTCAGTTTTGCAGGTTAACTAGTGTCCCCCAGCATTGGCACATAAGCAACAAATGTGTATTATGACATACTCCAGACATTTATAAACAAAATCTTTGCCCCTTAAAGCTATGTAATATAGTAAGTGTATCAATAGACATCCCTTTCTATACCAGCAATGAGAGGAGGACTTAGGTTGCTGAGTCACCTATTGCCATCTCCAGATGCCATGATTGACAAGTTCACCTAGAAACTACTTGAGCCATTCAAGGTCAAGTAAACGTTATATGTACCGAACTTGTAGAACGTATAATGCAGCCACTGAAAACACCAAGGGGGCTCCAGCAACTCAGATATTCTCTCTATCTCTTGACTTAATTTTTCAAAAGCAAACATTTGACTCTGGATGCTGATGAAGGAATAAATGTGTCAATAATTCAGTAACAAATTTCTGATCAGGTGCTTATTGGCAATTCTGTTCAAGAACATAATTGCTAAGCAGCAAGGATAATTATCAGCATTTGGTGGGAGGGGAAGTGTCAACCTGTTTGAAGAAATAGTGCTGTATAGAAATGCAGATAAAAATGTGTAAGAGAGTGAGGAGAGAAATCACTTCATTTGTGTCCAGGTACTAATCAAAGGTAAAACTCAAGAGTGTATCTTTATTTAAATCCTATGTTGCTAGCAAGTTAAAAAAAAATTATTTTAAAAGAGATCATTTTTATTATTGTGTAAACAAAAAGAAACACATGGAAGAGATAATCCAAAACAGTTAATCCCAAAGCAGTGGCAGATCTAGAAGTTGCTCCTGTTTATTTCAGAAATACATTATCTAATTTGCTTTCCGTGTGCTTTAATTCACTTTCCTGAGTCTGATTTAGGCTAATATTATAATTAGTTTGACTTTCCTGAGCCCTCACCAAGTGCTATGAGGAAGCTAATTTAAAAATGTGCTAGTAGAAGATAGTATGAAAACAATTACTATAAATTAGTCACCTTGACTAAGGGAAAATGGCAGACCAACTGCCTACCCTACTGCCCCAAACTTCTTAAAATGGAAAAAAAAAAAAAAGATGTGTTTTAACATAAAAACGAAGTACATATGGGATAAAAGTGAAATGATGGATTCCATAATATCAGAAAATTCTCAGTTCTGACCTGAAAAAAATCTCAAGTAATTGGTGTGAGATGCTGGTTCTTAGTACAGACTTGTTAAACAGTATGTCACTTATTCCAAAGACTGACCCGGGGTGTACAAGGCACCACAAAAGGTAACCTCACCTGATTTCTGACCCAGATTCCTGAAAGCGGAAGAAAGTTTTCCTTTCAGTAACTGAAGTAGTTCACAAATTTGCAATCATGAAACTATTTTTAAAGGATGAGTCATTTCACAGTGTTTTTTTCTACCTAAGATTCCTTAACCAAACTGATAGAGTCACGATTTCTTGAGACTGACTGCATGTCAGTGTATTTATAAATAGCCAAGTGGCCAGTGTTTTGCATTGGTAGCAGAAGCCAGTCATCCTATGTCAAGGATTGCAAGTGAAAACATTTTATTCCACTCCATTTTCCCTTTGGCTTAAGAAAGATTTGAACTGCACATTCAGCTGGCAATATATACAACGATGACGCAAACACATGTGTGAAAACTTGAATCAAGCATCAGGACAGGCAGAGTTGTTAAATGTTCTTTTCCTTTAACCAAATATAACTGTGGTTTGTAGAAAAAGAACAAAGGAAATCTTTCTTTCCCAACCTCTAGGAAAAAAAAAATACAGACAACCCCTGCATTGGACTGGTATGTGAATAAAAAGTAACTTCTAAAGTCACTGCTACGTTGGGGTACTGTGTAAGAAATCACTTGTAATAAGAGTATAACTCAGGGTTTGACTCCTTAGTCAATGAACATCTTCAATCGTGTGATGTTAAAAAAGGCACATATGTGTGTGTGAATGCACTATATCTAAAGTAGAAAGGCTCAAATGCAATTATTTATACTGTAAGACAAAAATATACGACCATACAGGATCCTTACCTTTTCAAGTATAGGATTGCCTTGATGAGGATTGATGTTGTGCTGACTTATTTCTCTTTTGTATTTATATTCATAAACTTGGTCAGTGATATTAACCAGCAGAGTTGATGGACTGAAGGTTAGTTTTACACAGTCATAGACAGTTCCACTTTCAACATCAGTTGGTGCTGTAGCATATCGTAAAATTAGTCCCATTATGAGGCCTAAAAAAAAAGAATAAATAATGGTACTGGAGGAAGGCAAAGTAAAATGTCACTATTGGAAACTTATATAATTTGGAACCTTCAAAAGTGGCAGGAGAATGTGTTAGGTTATTTCCTGGTTAAGTGTTCACTCTTGCATGGATATCAGTTCAACACAATATAGTGTTAAAACATTTATAGTGAGTACCATTGCTTGAAGACTCAGCGTATCTTCCCATTTTTTTCTTCCTAATGGACCTACCAATTTTGGAGAGAAAAGATACCTCACTCCTCCTATCCATCCAAATACTTCTTTGCTCTGTGATAGACACTGAGTCCTCTAATCAGTTAGGAAATGGAATTCCCCTGGGAGTGCTTCGGGTACACAGATCAGCACAATTTTTTTTTGCTAATATTCCACTCTGGTTCTCACCAATGGAATATTAGCAAAAGTGGAGTGTGTCACTTCCAGGCCACAGCATGGAGGATATAGGTGAGTTTTCTTCTCTTCCCATCTATCAGCTGGGTGAGAAGGAATCAAAGGTTGTAAATATAGATGGTGCCAAAGGACTGAAAAGCCTGGGTTCCTAAGTGGAGGAAAATAATCCACCAACAAGCAATCCCTGCATTGGACTGGTATGTGAATAAAAAGTAACTTCTAAAATCACTGCTACGTTGGGGTACTGTGTAAGAAATCACTAGTGACAACCTTACTAACACAATGCATAAAGGCTGAAAGACATAAGAAATCTGGTACATTTAGAAAGTCACTTGTGGTTTAAAGAGAGAATAAATATAGAGAAAGAGACAGAGAATCTAGACCTAGACCACAGGCAGGGCCAGGTCAGAAAGAGGATCCCTCCGTCATGCTGAGAGGTTTTGATTTTTGACTCAGTGGTAAAGTAGAACTATTGAAATGTTTTAGGCGCAGAGTAAAACAATCACTTCTTGTAAGAACTATCACTTTGGCAACAATGTGAGAACTAATCAGAGTGAGAGATGAGAATGCAAACAGATTCCTTTCAAGAATATTTTTATTTTATTATTCCTGCTCCCGTGTTTGACTGACTCTTCTAGAATAGTTAGAAAATTTGTAATCTAATCTCCGGGGCCAAGGGAAATAAGTGACAGACATGTAACCCTCACTGGGTGCTTGCTCTACCACAGCACAGTAGGCAACCTTCCATGCTCAGTGCTGAATGGCGACAATAAAACTAGTCAGGAGCAAGAAGGGAAGACAGGTCATGTACACTCAAAGTGGTTTTAGGGTGCTTGCAGAAGAACATCATTTTTTCAACACACTTTGCCTCGAAAGGATTCAGTTCCTAAAAGTTATTCAGCAAGTACCATGAGTGACACCATTACTGATCTTTCTACTTCTACAAAGAAGCAAAGTACAAGATACTATCTGCATGGGGCCTAAATGGAAAGAACCCATATTAATGTCATTTGAAATTCCCAGTGGGTGACCCATTTTTTTTTTTTTTTTTTTACAAAATGCTTTCAATGAAATAACAAGAAATAAACACAAAGTGTTCACTATTACTTCCCAAGCAGAGAAAGCAAGTCTTGGGCATAATAGTGACTGCCTTAGTGCCCAGTGTAGTTAAATTCACACAAGGCATCCAAACCTAAATGTCCTTGCCTGTCCCCCTGCACCAGCTCTAGCCTCATCCTTAGAGAAGAAGCACACTGAAGTGAACGGAGGAAGCTGCTTGCTGCCAGAGGTGAGCAGATGTAATATTCATGAAAATGTGTCTCTTAGGTAGATCTCCCACTCTGAGGAGGGAATTGACCAATGGTCTCAGCTTCTGTGCTCTGAAATCCACACTGAGTGACTTTCACGCCGAGGTCAGGCTCCTAGCCAGTGACTGAACACAGCAGGGATACTAAGGCAGGGAGATGGGGATGCCTCTGAAGGGCAACCATGGCTGAAGGGCCCATTGTTAATCTTGCCAAACTTTTCTTAGAATGACACCACAGCCTGAAGATTTCCTACCCAGCTTTCCTTCCTTTCTTCTCTTCACAGGATTGGGCCTGCATCAAAATCTGACAGTTGCCCTGACATCCGCAGGCTTACTTCCCACATTCTCTCAAAGGAAAGAAAACCTTTTGTACAACGAATCTCTTTCTAGCATCTGCTTCTTGGAGGACCCAAATTAACACACTTGCCAAAAGGCTTCAGCCCTCCAAGGGTTGAGAAGAAACAACATCTTGCCAGATGGTAAGAGCCAGTGGGAAAACCTCAGCCTCCTAGCACATCTGGTTAAAAAAACCCATGCTCTCCTTTGTGCACCCTTGCTGCAGTAGTGGCAGCTGGAAAATCCTTATTTGTCAGAGGCTGCTTACCCACAGAGCCTCATAATGCTTTTTATAGCGAAACATTTACTCAGTGTTTTAGCCATATGCTGACACAAATATGGAGTGTTGAATTAATGCATACTGACACAATATTGTGTGTGAGTAGGTGACGGATAAAGTAGGACTGATAGTAGAAAGAAAATGTTAATGAGAGTGGGTTGTTTGTAACCACGCAAAGATACAAGATTAAGAAACCACCAATCATTTGTGCACAGAAGGCAAGAGGAGACTGGCTTATGAATAGCACAAAAGCACCACTCTTGTTGGTAAACCATGAAACCAGTCCCCTCCTTGAGGAGGGAAAATAGAAGCCAGCCTGCGCCAGCAAAGGGATTCCCACCCAGTCCGTGTGCAAACAGCTCCGGCCCCAGGTTGAGGTTCCTGCATACACAACACTTCTCTGAGATCTGTCCCCTTGCCAGTTGGCGGCATCTCCTTCTCTAGGAAGAAACTCTAGTCTAGATGCATCCCCTGCTTCTTCACGTCTAGGCATCTGGGCACGTAGGGTGACAACTGAGTGTAGCTGCGCTTTAGTGAACCTGACTTCTCTCCACAGCATCCAAGTCCCACAGAAACATGGACAATGGACTTCATTCCTAGAGCACTCACTATCCTAAAAAGTCCCTCTCAAGTCTCACCTGTGGACACCAGAACCCTGATAGAGTCTGTGCTCATTGGGCTCCTTAATCTTTGCATTCTGACAACACTTATTGTTTGAACCACACACTTTAGAGGCCAGTTTTATAAAGACATATTATTCAGTGCTGCTTTACAGATCTTGGCTTTTTCTCCCCAGCTAGACAATGAGATTATTTAGGGCAGAGGCTCTGTGCTAGTCTCTACCTCTTTTCCTCTAGAAAAGCCAAACACTTTCAGAATTGTAGCCCAACTTTCTCCAAGTTCACAAGCTCCCCTGGAGTTAAGAAGAAAAGGATCCTCCGAGTTTACATAGTCAGTTACCAACATTTTAAAGTGTCACAGTAAGGAACATCACACTAAATGCTGTGATGTCCCTGTCTTTGCAGAGCATTCAACATAACTCTCACGGAGCACCTGCATAGCATACAGTTGATAGCATGAGGTTTGTGAGAGAAGAAAGAAGAGAGGAGGCAGAAGGAAGGAAGAAGCAGCCTCAGGAATACTCAAACCAAGGAACATTAGAAAGATGAGCCTTATCGTCCTGAACTGGCTCTCATTTCATTATCCACACTGAAAATAAGAGAAAACTCCACCCCCTTGCTCTATTACTCCCTTATTGTGTGTTCACGCCGCAGACACCTAAGGCATTGCTCTAGGACTTGTAGGAGTTATTATAAAGATGAATAAAAGATGATTTTGCCCCTACAATATTAAAATGTCTTAACCTACCAGCCCCTTCTCTTCTGCCCAAGCCTACCATCCTAATTTCCAGTAAAAATAAGGTAGAACAAGTATTTACTAAATTTGTTATATGAAGTCTGCATTTCATAACCAATTTCCCTTGCATCTTATCAATGGTCATTTTTCATGACGGGGAAGCATTTTCTTCAAGCGGCTTTTCCTAGAGAAATAAAACATGGAGAAATACTTTTAAAAAAATCTTCAATAAAGCAGATTTCAGGATGGTTTTTAAAAACACAAAAGTGCTTTAAAGGAGATTTTTATCTCATTGGCTGTGTTCAACACTATAATTGTGTCCAGACACCATCAGAGTTCCCCGCTCCCTGGCACAACTTTGGCCAGATTGCTTTATACTCCATTCCTATAGAAACAGCTTCCCGGCCTGTAATCCCAGCACTTTGGGAGGCCGAGGCGGGTGGATCACGAGGTCAAGAGATCGAGACTATCCTGGTCAACATGGTGAAACCCCGTCTCTACTAAAAATACAAAAAATCAGCTGGGCATGGTGGTGCGTGCCTGTAATCCCAGCTACTCAGGAGGCTGAGGGAGGAGAATTGCCTGAACCCAGGAGGCGGAGGTTGCGGTGAGCTGAGATCACGCCATTGCACTCCAGCCTGGGTAACAAAGAGCAAAACTCCATCTCAAAAAAAAAAAAAAGAAAAGAAACAGAGCTTCCCCAGAGTTGCACAATGCAGCAAGCACAACTATATACATATGCCTAATTAGACATTTACAAAAGTATATATTTAAGTGCTACATGATGTTGGAAGAATTTAGGAGTCTAAAGCAAATGCAGTTAACCATGAAGATTGCAGGAGAACTGAGTTCTGCACTTGTTTCCCTCTCACCGCAGTGAGTGGCTACCAAGAATAATCTAGATTAATGGGGCATTGCCAGTTCCCTAAGAAGATATAGCCTCAAACTATGTAATGTTATTTAATGTTATATTTCAACCTGGTAAGTATATCAGGCCCTGTGTCTATCCCTGTTTACCCCACAAAGTCCTGGTTTATTTGCTGTCCATCCCTCCCCACATAGCCATATGCTCAGGAGAAGTTGAACTCACTCTCAGCTCCGGGGATATTCTCACTCTCCCTGCTGATAACTGGTTCTGGAATGGGTATGTGACCCTGTTACTGCCAATAAGAAGTGAAGGGAAATTGCTAGGGAGCTTCTTAGAAAGGTTTTCACATCCTGCAAGAGAAACACAGAAGACAGGACCTCTTTTCTTTTCCGGGATATTAATGGGCCTGGTTAGGACACCAGGCACTGCCATAGCCACTTCACTGCTAGCCTGACATTGAAGTCAGCACTGAGGTTAGTAGAGCAGAGAAAAGGAAAGAATCTGGGTTTTTGATGACAAAAGTAGGTATTGAATCAAATAGCTTTGATGACTATTCTTCTCTGGACTTCCAGTTATGGGAGATAATAAGTATCTTTATTGTTTAACTCTGTTTCTGTCAGGGTTTCTGTTACTTGAAACTAAGTGCATCTTAACAGATAGAAAAGCCATTGGCTTTCGTGTCACAAAGCAATGCGTAAAATTTTAAGGGACCCTAAAGAAAAGACCAACTAACCCCTCTCCCTATATTATTGGAGAAGACTTAATAGAGGATGTTCTCAAGGATGTGTAAGAGTTCATCAGGTAGAGAAGAGGGCATGCTTTTCTAGGGAAAAGTATACAGAAATCAAGGAGCCCAGTGTCAATCAGGCACATCAAGCAGTTTGGGATGGGAGCTTAGGGCAGTGCAGGCAAAGGGCCTTGGCACAGCAGAGGACTGGAGAGTGTTCAGGAGAAAGAAGTGATTGGCAAGGCGGTCTTGAGGGGGAACCAAGTGACTTCCTTGTTGGGAGGCAGATTTGATGTGTTTCAGAGCAGAAGAAACAGCATTTGGAGATAATTATTTGAAGATAGAAAAGACAATTGAGGGACAGAGAGGACATGGAGAGCAAGATAACATCATGTTTAGTTTATATTTACATAAGGGACAATTTAGAACATCTGAGTGAAGGGATTTCAAGATGAAAGGAGCAAAGGTCAAGGAAGAATGTTCTTTACCATCATTAGAACTTTTCACAATGCGAGACTTTAAGGCAGGGAATCTGTGACATTATTATTTCAATCATTCAGATTAAAAAAATATGAACTAGGGATTCAAATGTGAGCATAAAGAAGAAGGAAATAGTCTGAAAAATAATCTAAGGAAACCAAGTCAGTGAACAACATTTAACTATAAGATGATATTCACAAAGATCAGACTTTAACTGCACCTACAAAATGTTTCACTTTTTATTTGATGTTTATCCCTTCCCATTTTATCAAAGTCTCTTTTAGAACATGAATTTAGAGAGATAACATGGTTTGAACTTCAAATATCTAAATGCATTTCCTAATGTTTTCTTTTCTAGCACTTTAGTTTTGCTCTGAGATTAGTCAGGAATGGAACCAAAAGTAAAAGCATATAATGTAGTAACAACATATAATGCCTTCTGTTTTCAGTGGGGGAGTTTGTTCTTTCTCTGTTCTTTCACCAACCTTTTTTAGCTTTCTTTTTTTAATTATTATATTTTAAGTTCTGGCATACATGTGCAGAACATGCAGGTTGTTACATAGGTATACATATGCCATGGTGGTTTGCTGCACCCGTCAACCCATCATCTACATTAGGTACTTTTCCTGATACTATCCCTCCCCTACCCCACCCACCCCCTGACAGACCCCAGTATGCGATGTTCCCCTCCCTGTGTTCATGTGTTCTCATTGTTCAACTCCATTTATGAGTGAGAACATGCAGTGTTTGGTTTTCTGTTCCTGTGTTAGTTTGCTGAGAATGATGGTTTCCAGCTTCATCCTACAAAGGATGTGAACTAATCCTTTTTTATGGCTGCATAGTATTCCATGGTATACATGTGCCCCATTTTCTTTATCCAGTCTATCATTGGTAGGCATTTGGGTTGGTTCCAAGTCTTTGCTATTGTGAATAGTGCCGCAATAAACATATGTGTGCATGTGTCTTTATAGAATGATTTATAATCCTTTGCACATATACCCAATAATGGGATTGCTGGGTCCCACCAAACTTTTAAATTAAAAAAACTAAAGGAAAGTGTTGATGTTGCTAAAAAGTCACAATTTATTGCTTTGTGCTAGCTCACCATCAACTTGCTTTGGTGAAAAGTCCCAGAATGATTTCAGAACAGGCCTGGGGCATGTGCCAGTAAGAGTATTTCATTAAATTCAAAGTGGAAAGTGGTCCATGAAGCTAATTCACCTTGGGGTGCCTTGTTCAAAGTTTCTATCTTCTCACAGGATAGAGTCATCTGAAAACTGCCAGAAAGTCCCAACCATCAGATTCTCCATCAGAGTGGGGTGTCCAATGTTCACAATCCACCGTTGGTTCACAACAAACAACACACACACATCACAAACACACACATGCACACATATACATATGTACACACATGCCCATACAAAGACAGAACACATATACAAGCACATATAAACACACACATACACATATACACAATGTACACACTTCACAAAACTCTGGGATTTCTAACCGTGTAATAGATAACTTTTCTTTAGAAACTGTCTCAGCCATCAGCTTACATATCACTAACACTCTTCCTTGCAATCATCTCGGGAAGCTGGCAGAAGAGACATAGAAGCAGAAATGTCTAACTAGATGTATAAGGAATAAACAAATGTGGTTTCTTATTTTATAATGTTTATACAACACAGTTTATTTTTTTCTCAGACCAGAGGTGGAGACTTTACAAAGTGTTATAAACAGTATAAAAAGGACTCTGTAATAAAGGGAAATGGTCTTCCAACTCTTCCCCTTTCACCATAGGAGAGTAATGGGATAAGAAAGAAATGAGAAAAAACAGAGAAAATGAAACTAGGAACTGCATTTCAATTTTATTTTCCTAGCAAAGGAGCTTTCAAACTTCAGTGCATCAGAACTTCTGGAAAGCTTGTTAAAACACAGTTTGCTGGGTCCCACCCCAGAGTTTCTGATTCCCTAGATCTGGGCTGAGAACTACGTATTTGCATTTCTAACAAGTTCTCCCATGATGCTGACAGTGCTGGTCAGGAAACACACTGAGAAGCATTGTCCTATAAGACAATAGTTCCTGTCAACATGAGTCCTCACAGTTTTGAAATTCCATCAAAATCCATACCATTGTAGGCTCATGCACACGGCTTTCAGAGTTTGGAAAACCCAGATGCATAGTTAATAGTTCTACCTTCACTCTCTTCCAAAAATTAAATTCAGTTTAACTAACATATGATGAAAGCCTATTTTGCATGATTCATATAAATTTACAGTCCCTTCTCAAACTATTTATAGTATCTGTCACACCCATTATTTCAACCATAGGCATTTAAAACCAGAAAGACCATGAACTTGCAACATGACTATCCTGCAAGCTGTGACGGTGTTTCCAGGTAGGCTTGGAATATTTCAACTCCAGCTACTTAATATGGATATATTTTCACAGTATTGCTCCCATTCTGTTGCCCACAGTGGGCTTTTTGCTACAGACAGTGTAACATTTCTGAGCTTCAAGGTAGAGGAGAAACTTAACTATTTTTACCTTCAGTCATTCCCTGTCCTGACTTCATGGGACAGTTACATATCAAGAGTGGACTTGGATGAGAGAATGACTGCAGCCAGAATTTGAGAGTGCTTGCTTTCAAAAGAGCGTTTTTGCCAATTATTCTGGGCAGAGCTGGTTAAGTCATACGTTTTCTGAGTTTCTGTTTCCTTATATGCAAACTAAAGATGATCTTGGCTATTTAGCATGGTTGTTGTGAGGATTAGGGATAATGTAATAGTTACATATCTCAGTCTCCACCTCTCTCCTGTAAACTTCCTAAGGTACCATCATCTGACACAGGGCAGACAGTTAATAAAAAACAGCAATTATTCTAGGACTACATAAGTGATAGAGGTGAAAGAACAGAGGTTATATAGTCCTGAATTTGCAGCACAGCCCTGTTGGTTATCAGCAAGTTACTTTCTGTTTCTCAGAGTTGGTTTCCTCATCTATAACATGAAAATAATAACACGTCCCCCACTCGCCCCCCCCACACAAACACACCCAGGTTTAAGGTAGCAGATGACCACATGAAGCTAAACTGCCAAGGTTTGAGACCCAGCCCTGGCATTTAGTAGATGTGCAACTTGGGGCAAGTTACTTCATAATGTTTTAGTACCTCAGTTTTCCTACCTAAAAACTGGTTGTTGTGAGGATTAAATGAGTCAATATATGTAAAGTGCTTATAACAGCATAGTTTATATCAGGAATGCTATTTGTGTTAGCTATTTTTATTTTTGTATATCAATTTTTTGACATAAGAGATGTTTAACAAACATCTGTTTTAGATGTTTAGTAAACATCAGCTCTCCATATCCCCATTTTGTTAACCATATAACATTAATTCAATTTAGACTGTATATAATATCTACATAAATAATTTGAATAACAAATCTGTTTTCTTGATATGCACATTCATTAGCCTTTCAAACACTGAGAGGGGGAATCCTTTTCTTTTTTTTTTGATAGAAAAGATTTTCTTTATTAATGACCCCAACCATATTTCTTTAGATACAGGAGTTTTGAACTCAAATACTTAGGAGAAAACAAGTTAAGACTGCATTATCCTGTAACTCATTAGCAGTAACATATTGCAAAGCAAACAGCTTGGAAAAGAGGGTGGGAGGAAAGGGAAGTGAGGGAGGGAAGATAAAGAAAAGGAATTAAGTTATCAAGCGGAATTTTTTTTTTTTAAATTCTTGGGAACTATGAAGTCCTTGCAAGCACAGCTCGTTTCTGCAGATTACTTTCCAAACATGTACAAAATGGAACCAAAATGGAGAATCCCTTAAGAACCTGAAAAGGTGAAACATTAAAAGCTATGATTATCCAGTAGCAAGTGTTACAGCCTTCAGTTGCCATAGTAGTTTGCAGTAAAGTTTCATCTATAGTTCTTTGAGATTCAGAATATATAGGTTATTCAGAATATATAGGTTATTTATTCAAAATAGGCTATTTTGTTTTTTTGTTTGTTTGTTTTTGGAGATGGAGTCCTGCTCTGTTGCCTAGGCTGGAGTACAATTGCGTGATCTTGGCTCACTGCAACCTCCGCCTCCTGGGCTCAGGCAATTCTTCCGTCTCAGCCTCCCGAGTAGCTGGGATTACAGGCGCCTGCCACCATGCCTGGATAATTTTTGTATTTTTTAGTAGAAATGGGGTTTCACCATGTTGGTCAAGCTAGTCTCGAACTCCTGACCTTAGGTGATCCAGCCCCTCAGCCTCCCAAAGTGCTAGGATTACAGGCATGAGCTGCTGTGCCCAGCATGGCTATTTTCTTAAAATCAACTTTTAAAAAACATATAGAGTGCAGTATACCTTACATTTTTTCATTATTTTACCTTTCTCTGGCAAATGTATTAACGCATGGAGAACATTGCACGAATCTCTGAAGTTCCTTAAAAATCAAGTTTTTTTACACCAAAAGGGAGAAGAAGTTTAGTATGCTGGGCTCCTAGCCCTGATTACCTTTCCTGCAGATCTCTTCAAATTAAACCAGAGCTACTCTGGTTTTCATAAAAAAATGCATCTGTAAACTGTGGAATATGCAACCAGCGCTCACTGTCCTGGTAGTTTAACTTGTTCTCCTCACCTTTCTGACAAGAATTCAACAGAATTTACTGAGCACTCATTGCAAAATCAGAGCAGAAGCAGGAAGTACTAACAGTGGCCAAATAACACTAAAATCTTGTCTGAGAGAAAGGATCGGATATCATTATAGGCTGCCACGTTCTGGAAGGAAAGCTTCTGGTTTGGGCTGGAGTGGCTGAAAGATGCCTGATGGTTGAACTCAGTCTAGATCTGAATTTTGAAGGACTTTTTCAGCTAGAAGGGAGATGTGTGATATCTATTCCTTTCTTCCCCATTTTATAGATGAGAAAAATAAGGCCAGATACTATGTCACTTGCCCAAAATAATGTATCTAACTACTGAAAAACAAATCATCAAGATTAAGAAACTTAAATCTCCAGGGAGCGCGTCAATGTTTTCTCTATCAGACATGCCACAGTGGAATAAGTAGAGCCTTAGAAGGACCTTCAGCTAGCGGGAAGGGGGCGAAGCAGTAGGAAGCATCTCCCATGAGCCTGGCAGTCAGGGAGGCCGGGCTGTCCCGGAGGAGGGCAAAAGGGATCAGGAGGGTACAGCCACACGTGCCCAACAACACAATTTAATCCTGAGGAATCTGCAGGGAGTGCTAGGAAGAAATTAAGGCCTGCAGAAGATTTTTCAGAAAAGATAATTTTTCAACCTTTGTGATTCACCATGTAATTGTATTTTCTTTAAATCTTGAAAATCATTTTGTTGAGTGAATCAAATTGTTCCTATTAAACTGTTAAGCATATTCCTAAAGAATCAGAAAATGCTTGAATATGATATAGTTTAATGAATTCAAAATGTAAACTTTGTGTCTTGATATTTGTTTTTTGCCCACTAAACAGTGGGCACAATTTTTACATGAATTCAGAGACTAACTTCTATGGAAAGGCCAGGAAATCAAAGGCAGAATTCTAAGAGATTTAAATTGCTCCGTCCCTAAGCTCAGATCCCAGCCCTCAAATGCATGGCATTATAAATGTCCTATAAATTATGGCAGCCCCCAGTGATATATAATGGAATTCTTAATGCTATCAGGGAGCAAGGAGCAAATTTCTTTTATTAGTATTGAGCAGGGGATACAGGCCCTAAGTGAGCAGTACTAAGTGCATCAGCTGCTGCCAATCAATATTTTGACCACTAATTGTCATTTATGCTTTCAGTCCAATTTAAATAAATATCACTATGGCTTACATTTTAAACCAGTTATGGATTCTAATCCTTCAATTTTGAAATAAGAACCATTGAATATCATAACAGATTACCCATTATTGTTCCTGATAAAGCAAAAATATTGTTATAAAGCTGCCACTAATGTATACGTACTTCCTATGGCCCTTAATAACAAGAAAAAACATGTATTGTTATATAATGGATTATTTATATTATTTGGAGCATCATTATATCTCTGATTGACACAGAATCTAGCCAAATGCCACACAATTTTTCTCGGTCTCTACAACTCTTCATATGATATTTTAAGGTTAACAACTTCGAAATTATTTCTGACAATAACTATAAAAGAATATTAAACATTCTGCTTGATCACTTTTCTCTGCATTTTTTAAACTGCTCATTTTTCTAAGCCCCTGTTCTGTAGAATTTTTAAATTGGACTCTCAGGTACACTGATAAAAAATAGATGCAACATCTATTGAGTCTTCTAAAGTACATTTGACACATGTCAAAGGAATACTTGCAGAAAAGCAGATGGTAGAACAGGCTGAAGTATTATAGGAAATTTGATGCTGGGGAAAAACATGTATCATTCTTGATACAGGACAAATGATACATTATACAAATAGTCAGTGAGAGCAAGAGCAGAACTCAGTGCAGTAGGGGAGTTGCTAGCCAAATTCATTGATAAGCATTAGGTGCAGGTCCATTAAGTCAAGCAATATGTTTTGTTACAAGCAAATGTGTCTGTAACAGGGAGATGACTGTTACAGTCTATTCTCAAATGTTCATCTCTTAAAAAATAAGAAATTTTAAAAGTTTAATTTTCTTTATTTCTTTCCTTTTTTTTTTTTTAGAGACACGGTCTCATTCTGTCACCTAGGCTCAAGTGAAGGTTGGAGTGAAGTGGCACAATCATAGCTCAAAAAGCTTAGGTTTTAAACATAGTTTTGTTTCTTTTCTTCCCCACTGTTTATCACCATGCTCCCTGCTCTTGCAAAAGTTATGAGTTTAATCCTCTAATGGAAAAAGGGGATTTGTACTGTGTGTGATGCTGAAAATTCACTCTTTTAGACTACCTGGAAAAGAGAATCCAGCTAATCTTGAAAGCTTAACCATATGAGGATGCAATTAGATTCCACAGACACATCATTTCTCCAGGAAAATTATCACAATAATTTACTTATCTTTAAATAGCATCTCTTAGTAAAGAGATGGAGGTTGAATCCCACCCCAATAGCTAACCAGTTACAAGACTTTCATCTCTCTACGTCTTCATTTCTTTGTCTGCAAAATGAGAATGCTTGATTATGATCATTAAGACTCCTTCCCACTCTATGAATTCCAAGTTCATTTATAGCTGTTGGACGACTAATTCATGTGGTACCTCCTCTCCCCAACATTAAAAAGTGTTTACTAGAGTATCCCATCTTGTTCCTCTGGTGTAGTTTCAGACTATTTTATGATATCACTGACAGAAAGTTCCTAATAAGCACTTAAGATATAACATTTAGGTAGTCCCTGAAGAAGAAATGTGACAAGTCACGAATGCCACCCATATGGAGTACTTTCAGAGAATATCGGGAGAGCTCTTTCAAGGTGAATGTGAACCTTAGGAAGACATGCGGATGAGTGAAAGCACATGGACCAGCCATGTGTGGCTACTCAGTTTTGGAAAGTCCCTTCACTTCTCTAGGATTTACTTTCTGCCTCTGTAAAATAAAAGGGATAGAGAAGATGATTTCTAAAATTCTCTGACATCCCAACAATTATGATTCCATGCCAAGAAAAAGTTAAACATCACTAAAATATGTTTTCTATTGATTTATATAGTTCAAGATAACTGAAAGATACTCAAATTTTCCAGTAATAGAATACATATATACGCATATCTCCATAATTTTTATAATCATTTTACATTTCACTCATTCAGAATTTGCTTTCAATAACTTTTATATTAAAAAAAAATCATGAAAGAAGAACAAGAATCAGAGAAGCCAACTTAATTCCACTCATAAAGTTTAAGCCTTATCCGCCTTAAGAACAGCAAGGGAAATGCTACCTCAACAGCAGTGGTCAACGAACTATTATTTTATTATTTCAAGCACAATTTAAAAATATTTCAGAGAGTTTTTCAGGATTAAAGGTGATCTGTAATTTTTCAGGTTCAAAAGGAAGAGTCACTGTATGTATTGTGAATGCAAAGTATGTCTGAATTTTAATAGGTTATCAAAACTTTTACAAAAACAATATCCTCACCATTGAAACTGGTAAATGAGTCATAGTTCACTCAAATTCAGGGACGTGAAGAAATCTTTCCTTTTAATAAAGGTTGGCAATCCATTAAATCTATGTAGTTTTGCTAAAGCACCTATGTCCCTTTAATATGATACCAAGAATTACATTGTTTCTGGCTTCCCAGATTCCATTCCGTGTCCTTGTAGGTTACTTATTAGTCAAGTCAAGGGAAAGATTCTGTTCATGATGGAGACAGGAAAATGACAGGAACCTCGGGCTTCACATCTGATGGCATCACTTCCTTTTTGTTTGGCTATTTCTCTCCCACATGATTGTGATTTTTTTTCCCTCCTAAATGAGAGTATTCTTGTGCGCTTTAAGATCCTCAATACTGGCTAAGAATGGTGGCTCATGCTTGTAATGTCAGCATTTTGGGAGGCCAACGTTGGGGGATCTTTTTAGGCCAGGAGTTGGAGACCAGCCTGGGCAACATAGTGAGACCCTGTCTCCACTAAATTTAAATAAATAAATAAAGCCAAATATTTTCAAAAGACCCTTAATACCAAGGAATTTCACTCTGTTTTCTATATGGATCAGAATATCAGCTTCCTGAAAAGATGTTACACTGCTGAGCCTGAAACTTCTGCTTACAACTCAAATATCTCACAGTGGGATCCCCTGAAGGCATAGGATTTCCTACGTTCTCAAATCATGACTATGCATTGTTAATACCGGGACATCACAGGGTTAGCATATACAATGTGCATTGATCTTGTACCCTGAATCTCAGGCTTATGAAAGGGTTTCAGGATTTCTAAAACGAGGAAAGTCCAAATACAAACGTATGTTATTTGCTATGAATTATAGCAATGCCTTGCCTGTTGCCATTGTGTTCAAACGTCCTATCCATTATCAGGCTGAGATAAGAGCAGTGAAGCAAGCCACTTCATCAGTAACACCAGTTTGTTAATAAAAGCTGGTGTCTTTCATGTTACTTTAAAAGATGAGAGTACAGACTAAATAATCTCTGTCATACTTTATTAAACTTTCTGGAAGGAATAATATGGTAAATTGCCCAGCAAGAGCAATACTTTGGATGTTAAACAAATAGTTTTTAACACCTTGGCCTCCAATAAAAAAATGAGATACATAACAAACAACCCTAGCAATGATTAATTATAAGTTAGAACATCTGAAATCAGGCTAAGAAGTAAAAAGTACTGCATAAAGAAACTCTTGTTTATTTACAACACTTTATTATAAGAAAATTAAACATTGCTCATATAAATAAAAAGGACTTGGACATAATATTCTCATAAGAGGTGTGGGGTTAGTTTCTGCAACTTTTCTTTTTGAAATTAGTTGATATAAGAGGATTTGCAGCATACATTTTGAAGGGATGTTTTTTCTAGAACTTTGTAATGTTCATTGCTGCAGCCAGTGAGAGAAGCCTGCTCTTTGTGACTGCCAAGCCATCACTTCCCAACATCATTACAAAAACAAACAGCTCGCCCTCGACTCCCCACATGACAATGGACCCGCATCGCATCTGTCAACAGACTTGCATTATGTGCAGCGTGAGAACATGACTATGGCATTTGCTCTAGTGACATGGCAAATTTCGGCGGCTTGTCTGGAAAGAGGTTAGCATTCATTACTCTGCAGCACCTTTCATCAAGCTAATGACATTTCAATCAGCACATTTTCTCCAGTTTCGGTACTTTGCTATGTGAACACAAGTCTCTAATTACGCTCAAGCAACAAGTTTCACATCAGTCTCACAATTTAGGCACTCACCATACACCATTGCTCCTCCAGTTTCATGCAAGAAGCGGAATCGATGATTTTTAAATAACCAGATTGTCAAAATGGTAAGGATGAGCAAAAAATTGAAGACAAGCAGCTCCACCGCTCCCTGATGTTGAAACTGATACTCATCCTTTTCTGACACAGCCCTTGACTGTCTCTCCATTCTCCAGTCTTTTTGGAATTCCTTAGATAAAGACCTGGATAACGGCTCTTTTATCAAGATTTGCCTAAGATGGTCTGACTGCCTGAGAATTTCAGAAGAAACACTGCCAATTTAGTTGCTACTTCACAAGCATTCTGCTCTGGCTTAGTATTCAGATGGCTTCTAGTTACAACTTCCTGTTTCTCTCTTAAAGCAGCCCTGTCTCTTTTCAAACTCCGGAGTGTGTGGTTTCATCATTGACTCGTAATGTCTTTAAATGATTCATCTCATGAGAATACTTTTCATACTGGATAAATCCGCAAGCAATAATTCTAAGATTTTGAGTCCTGGTCTTATTGTTCCAAACAAGTCTTCTTAAGCTTCATAAATATGAACTGTAGATTAATAATTTTAAAAAGCCGTACACTAGCAATGTTTTCTAAGTTTGAAAGCCAATTCCTGACTCAACTTCACCTAAATGCAAGATCTTTCCTCTCTAACCAAAGCCAGTGATGGGGGTTGTATCAATGAGCCTCTGTGCTCTGCATGGGTCAGCATATTAGCTTCCTGAAAAGATATTACACTCCTTAGCCTAAAAGTTCCACCTCATAGCTCAAGTATCTCACAATAGGATTCACTTAAGGCATAGGGTTTCTTATGCTCCCAAATCATAACTATATATTGTTTAAGCAAACCTAAAGTGATTTCACAGGATTTTTTTTTTTTGAGAAGCAAGAAATAATTTAGTATATGACTCTGTTTGGCTTTATGTAATTGACAGTTGCAGAGCAGCATTTAAACTCTAAATAAATAATTTTCCTTTTAACAAGAGAAGAAAATGAAAGCAAAAGACAAAAATAAAATTCCATCCCCATCTCTACAACTGTACTGTTTGGATATGTTGAGACAAAAAAGAAAAGAAACTAAACACATAACTTTGAAAGAAAAACCCACACAGCCATCCTCAGCAATGCCGCATGCATGGATCTCTCTATGGATCTCTCTATATGCCTGGTCTAGGCATCCTGGACCACAGAAATCTGTAGCAGATCACAGTCCCCTCTGTCCTGTGGCAAGACAATGTTGCTCACTGATTCTGCCACCAGAAATGGGAGCTTCGTGTCACAGGATTCTGACCATAAGAGTGATGATTCTTCAGATCATCTTCCATGTGGCAGGTTCTGTCTGACTTCATATTTTTATACTTTAAAATAGTTAAAGATAATATTGTAGGTTCTGCAGTTTTTTTTCTTTTTTTTTTCTCTTAGCAAATGTTATGACTTGCTTGCTTTTAACACTTGATTCTATAACACAATTGGATATATCCTGGAATTAAGTGATTTTTTTTTCATTTTACAATATCATTGTAATTTAGGAGTATTAATTAGCTATGACACACATTTTGACAGAATTAATACTCAATTTATACAATGTGATTTCTTATTGAGTAGGCTGAGCCCAAATGCATCCTGAAAAATTTTTTGTCACTTAAAGCTAAAGGTCAAACATGTAATATTATTGAGAGCTAACTACCTCCTCAACAATTTCACCATGAGAGTAAGTCTATGAACCCCTTAATATAAAACTCTGCTGTTTCAGCATCTTTGCTTTGTGCAACTTTTGAAGCTTATTTCCTCTCTGAGTTTAACTTAGCAGAGTGTATTTATGGGTGCTGCAGATGTTCTTCTAACATGCTACCCTTTTTGGCAGGCGTATCTGTGATGACTAATATTCATACTGTTTTGAAACCTGTCAGCTAATGCTTGCAAGCATTTCATGGAGCTTTGCTAGCAGAGTCTACCTTTATAATTTTGTAACTCCACAGGTTCAGTCTTGAGTTGTCAGATATACAAGATAACACAAATTCAAAACCTAGGAACTTCCTGTCTTTTTTTTGGTCATCAATGAATTACTTTGGTTTTCTTTTATTACAATTATTCCATCTGAGTAGAATAAACATTCTCTGGTTGTCTTGTGACATCCAATTTCACTCTCTTACTCCGTAAAGCAACTTGACGAAAGATTAAAGACCCACAGAATGTTTTGATTGGCTTATATATCTTTTTAGAAAAGTTTTAGGTTTGATGTCAACACATATAAATCAGTATATTTAACATTTAAAATATTATATGGCTTATTGCAAGAAAAGTTTGTAAGATCCGGCACAGTGGGCCCTTCTCACGTGGCCACAATCTGTTGGGGCTGAGTGGTTGCCTGCTGCATTTGCAACCAGCTTGCCACGAGTCCATTAATCACTCTTCTTTCATTCATCGTCCCTGTGTGGCCCCTGCAGTTGTTTGAATGTATGACCCCTGCTTTATTCCAGCAATGGAGTACATTTACTATTCCATTGTTCATTCCTGATGCTGCTTCACATTGTGGTGAAAAGCATGAAGAAAAGAGAGTTCAGGAAACATCACCAATTCTTCCACCCAGAAAAGTAATTCAATTTCTCCTATTTTGTGTTTTCTTTTTAGAATATCATTTTTTATTCTGCTGCACCAATATAAGTGAGAAAATAAAACAGAAACATGTAACAATAGAGAGTCTGCTATGGATCAGAAAATATGCCAAGGAATTTAACTTAGTTTAATTGAATATTCAGAAAATATTCACCCTTCTCTTGGTGAGCAATTTAAGGCTCAGGGAGAGTTGGCAACATACCCAAGGTCGCACAGCCAGTAGAGGTTAAATTACGTGTGGGGTGTATTGGCCTTTAGATAGCTTTTCAGCCAGGATGAGCAACTCATCATACTTTATCAGGGACTTCCCTGGTTTTACTACTGGAAGTTGTGTGTGTCAGGAAACCCCCTTACTCACAGACAAACCAGATAAGCTGGGCACTCTAACAGCCAAAGTTCCTCCAATTCTCAAATCCTGTACTGTCAATAATATTTTTCATGAGATTTCTAAAGGAGATATTCACACAAAAAAGAATATAGTTAAAAATACAGTACTGCTTTATGGCCTGGTAACCAGGATCATTAGTCCCCGGTTCTCTGATGAAATTGGGATGGACTCAAAACTTAGGCACAAGGATCAAAGAGGAATTCTTGACTGTCACTGCAAGATGCAACATGCAGGTGCGAAGCGACAATGAGAAAGAACAGGATGGCCCAGTCTGCTGCAGTCAGTGTGCCCTGTCTCAGCTTGCCCATCTAGCCACAATGAAAGAAAGAAAGAATTGAAGAGTAGAACGTCCCAGGCCAGGGTAACTTTGCATGGTGTGGTAATCCCACCCATTAGTGAATGGGACCCAATCGGCTTCACAGAATCTAACCAATCACTTGAGAGCTCCTCATTCTTGTAAGAGGTTATTGAAGATTGTGGGGTCAGAGTATTGAGAAGTGAAATTTGCCTTAGGTAGGGAGAGATACTGAGAAGTCCCCTCTCCACTTCCTGGAGCTCTACAATGTCCAGTCTTAGTTCTATTCAGCCATTAGGGTTAACAGAGAATGCTTAAGACAACACAGGCTCTGAGTTAAAGGAAAATTCCACTGTCTCATTCATGTGGCCTTTCCCTTGCTATTTATCAGTCTCTGAGACCAGCAAAATGGAAGTTTCATATTTTGCCCTACACCAACCCAAGCCTCTGAAATGGGCCAGGACAGGACTGTAATTAAGTTTGCTTGAAAGCCACACAATGCCCTCATCCAAAAATTTACCCCCTATTCTAGTTTCAAGCTTACCATAGACCTATCTTAGCTGTCCCCACCTGAGAAAAGTCGCATGTTAGCATAAATTGCCCCTAAATTTGAATAATATGAACTCCTCCCATTAGTGTATTTCCATAGAGAAATGAAAGTTCAAAAATTTCACAGGTAATTAAATCCCGTAATAAACACTTGGACAATATTAAGCCCACCCCAAATTCATGGTCCATTGCTTGCTTTCTTTTCTTCAGCCTCTATGAAGTCTGGTCTGTGGGATCCAGGGCCATGAACCCAGGATGTGACCCCAACTCCATGTTCTTTCTACTGATCTTCATTATCGTGGGAAGGTGAGATTAAAAATCACTGAAAACTAGTGAAATCAGAGAATTTGTATCATTTTATTAAAAATGCAAGTGTAGAAATGTGTGTGGCATGAATCGGTGTACTTTCCTTCGTCTACCCCACCCCCATGCATTCCAGCCATGCTCTGAAGAGGGAAAAATGGGTGCAGACCTAACAGTTTTCCTCTGTGAACTGTTATCTCTGTGCTGATTCTTGATACTCAGAAGTCTATCTATTACTCAGTGATGACCAGAGAGAAGGAGAATCTTCTTCCACCTGCACTAGAGGGTATTTGGCTGGCTTTTGCCCCGCCAAACATGTACTGATGTTATTTAGACATTTTTTTTTTTTTCATTGAAGAGTCCCAAAGCTGTATAGGGCCAGACTGGGGCAAATCTGACACAATGCCTATGATCCAATCATGTAATCCCTATGTCATCAAAGGGGTGACCGCCTTATAGCTGAAGCCTGGGAAATGAGGAGGGTCCCAGGCTTTGTCCTCAGCTTTCTGTCCACAGCACATCATCTCTTTTCATTTGGAAAGGGCACATCTTCAATAGAAATAATAAACTTCAGTCTATAGGTCCCCTCTACTGTCTTGCACATCATGGAGGGCCCATCATGGGAAAAAAATTCACTCATTGGCTTCTTGTTTTGTTCAGTCTCTACCAGTCCTGCATAAGGCAGAGGTAATGCAGGTTCATCACAGTGGCTGGAGCCTACTCCTAACCCAAGATAAAGACTTCAGGGATAAAAGAAGTAGGAGCTCTGGAGCCAAGGGCAGGGAGGAAAAGATGAAGACATGCTACTACATGCTGCAACTTGTTTTAACACAAAATTTCTGAAATAAGAGCTGGGAAATTTCATTTCTTTGATCTCCCACTAAGTGTCCACTTGACAAATTTGCATTCTTTTTAGGATATAATTGCTAATGTATGTTTTACAAAATAATAACTCTGACCTCACTAGCTAAAAGAGACTTTGTGTTAAATTATAATTTTTTTGTATAAAGTAACGAAGAAAGGCATCAATGCACCCACCTCTCCCTGATCTCTACATTTTTCTCTAAAGAGATAGACACAGGAGAGAAGACAGAGTTCCAGACAAGGAGAAGTTGAATAAGCTTGGAAATATTTTCTGAAATGAAATATGTCAAAATCAGCAGATTTGGACAGTGTCACCTCCTAGTTTTCCCAAAATCAATTCAAAATCTAGCCTTTGAGGCAGCGTTTGTTAGAGGGTGTCTCCATGTGAGTTCCCTCAAAGCAGACCTTGAGACAAGGATTTGCAGGTAGTTTATTGAGGAGGTGATCCAAGGAATCTCAAGTGAAGAAGTTTGCACAAAGACTAGAAAATACCATTTTTCAAAAATAAAATTTTAATTTGCAACGAAGCTTCATTTATTCTTTATTTCATTCAATTTTGTATATGGTCTGTGCACTTTGAAACTTTAATAATTTATAGCTATGCTCAAAGCAATCCTTAAATAGCACCTAAGATGAATTTTATTTATTCCTGAGCCAACTAAATTACATAATAAATTCTATGACGAACACCTTGGTTCTCTTAGATAAGAAGGTAAATCACGTCCCGTGGCCAACAGAGTTAAAACCACATGTCACCTGTGCAGAGAAAATTCAATTTACTTTGAAATACCATTTTCTGATGGTAATACTATATCTAAAGTATAAATTTTAAGTTAAAAGTTTAAAACTACTCTGAGATCCTTTGAAGACTGTGTAACTTGGTGTATCACACACAAACACACACACTATGCCCTACCCTACCACCCAAAGTCTTCCTCCAAATGAATTTTAAATCAACAACAGGTGGTTATGTATTCATTTAAATCCAGACTAACAGGCTTTAAGAGCTGTCATAGAACAACGTGATTTTATTTCTATAAAAATGTCTTGCATTACTGTGGGGAAAAAAACCCCAAATTAACAAAGCAAGATAGAGCATGCAATGACAACTTTTTGGTTATATCATATGTAGCTTCAAGAATGTTTCTTTGTTGGCTAGGCTAAATATGAATTCACTAATAATGACACTTACACTAACCCATCAGAAGTTCCAGTATCTAAGTAACTGACTTCCGTTACATGTGGGAAAGAACTGCTTCTCCGAATAGAATCAGAATGTATACATCTCAATTAAAGCTGTAACAGAAACATTGTGTTCTAGCAGCTATTGGACAGGCTCTTCCAGATTCCCAGGTCCTCAACAAAATCACTAAAAAGACGATTAATTATGAATATTTGCTTATCTTTTGAATCCTTGCTAAAAGGGTAAAGTTATTTCAGGGCATTTGGGCTTCAAAATTGAGGGACCATAAATAACTTATGGCTTTTAAATGTTAAATGAATAATCTCTGTTAAAAAAAAAAAGTCTTCCTAACTTCTTACTTAAGCCATGTCTGTTATAACACTATAATCTGACAATTGTGGAAATTGGAAAAAGCAGAACCAATTAATTGTCAGCAGTTTAAGTATTGGATTCCACCAAAATCTACTCTTAAAACTAGATTTATTTCTCAGTGAAAAACAAAATTGTTCTGTTAGAGATTCAACAGCCAAAACCTCATGCCTCTACCTTTCACCATCATAACCAAAAGAGAATACAAACAAAACAGACAGGTGACAAGAACAGAGTGTACCAAGAATGCAAGGCTTTTGGTGAACTTTGTTTGACAATGTGGCTTAGACCAGATGCTTCCCACATCTCACCTCAAATCTACAGGGAAGTTGAGGACAGCATACTGTGAGACACACTTGCTGGGGTAAAACCTATCTGCACAGTAGAATCCACATCTAAGTACTCAGCCTCTCTAAAGAAGGATTGCCTTTTGCGGAGACAGAAGTCAGAAAGAGAATCTTAGGGGTCCACTCACCACCCCTCAAACTTCTGGGCTCATTTTGACTGATCAGAGAAAGAGATAAAGGGCTCAACCTTCTCTGAACCTGAGCCCAGGAAACTTACTTCTAGTAAGGTGTGCCCCAACTAATGTGGTGCTTGGACCACTCACTGACCATCCCTGTTCCAAGGGATTACGAGTGAGGAAAGCTTTTTTTTTTTTTTTTTAATTTTTTTCCCATTTATTTTATTGCATTTTAGGTTTTGGGGTACATGTGAAGAACATGCAAAATTGTTGCATAGGTACACACGTGGCAGTGTGATTTGCTGCCTTCCTCCCCATCTAACAAGGAACATAAAGGACCTCTTCAAGGAGAACTACAAGCCACTGCTCAATGAAATAAGAGAGGACACAAACAGATGGAGAAACATTCCATGTTCATGGTTAGGAAGAATCAATATCGTCAAAATGGCCATACTGCCCAAAGTAATTTACAGATTCAATGCTATCCCCATCAAGCTACCAATGACCTTCTTCGCAGAACTGGAAAAAACCACCTTAAACTTCATATGGAACCAAAAGAGAGCCCGCATAGCCAAGTCAATTCTAAGCAAAAAGAACAAAGTGGGGGGCATCACACTACCAGACTTCAAACTATACTACAGGGCTACAGTAATCAAAACAGCATGGAACTGGTACCAAAACAGAGATATAGACCAATGGAACAGAACAGAGGTCTCGGAGGCAACACAACATATCTACAACCATCTGATCTTTGACAAACCAGACAAAAACAAGCAATGGGGAAAGGATTCCCTGTTCAATAAATGGTGTTGGGAAAGCTGGCTAGCCATGTGCAGAAAGCAGAAACTAGACCCCTTCCTGACACCTTACACGAGTGAGGAAAGCTTTCTATGGCTCTTCCAAGAGATCAGAAGTGGAGGTAGAAGTATCCTTCTTCATAAGCCACTGTGGAGATGTAAGGATAGGAGCAGAAGGGCTCCCTGTTTTTTCTTAGTGTTTTGGGGAGAGGGGATTTTGTTTTGTTTTGTCAATAATGCTGTTGTCCCAGGATTATTGAAAATATTACAGCATTGCAGACAGATTGAAACAGCTCACCGAGGCATTTTGAAATTCATCCCTACTGTAGGCTGAGTGACTTGCAGTTTGGACAGATTGACAACATCCAAAAGCTTCAGCATTTCCGTAGTGTCAGGATCTACTTTAACGGTCTCCTCATGGCTGAGACCTCGGGAACATAACTGTCTCCCCTTTCTCTCTCCTCCTCCTGCAGCATGATGGAGATACCTCTCACTAGGCCCCTCCAAATCCGCTTCATCAGATGTGTGACACGGCCTGCTATCTTGTTGCAGAGCTTCTAGCTGAGGATAATGGTGATCTCTTGCACAGGTGCTTGTTCATGTACAAGTCATTTCCCAGCCATGCGTAGTGCTTTTCTATGATGATTTGGGTGCAAATGCTGCCCATGTGAGCGAAGGGCTCCCTGTTAACTTTCCCCAGCTCTTTTTTATTTAAACCTGTTGGGGCAGGGCTGACCCATTTGAAAGAGGAAACCTGCATTGTGTCTGAGCAAGCCTGCCTCTGGATTCATGTAGATGTGTGTTTTGTATCCTCCTAGGACTAGTTTTAAGAGTGGCCTTGCTGTTGCCCTGAAAGGCTGTAAGGAGAATAGAAACTCAGTGAAATTGCCTTAGCTTCACCGCACACTAAAGGATTAAAATTTCCTCCTATTCATTTTTTTAAAATTGTGTTAATCACAAGTTGTGTTTAACCAGGTCAACAAAAAGTATGCCATTAAAAAAATTCTCAAAAATGCATTGTAGATGCATCATTCAAACACCAGAATGTGAATGTTATTTGATTATTAAATTGTGAGAAAAAGCTCTCAAGTTCAAAATCAAATTCCCTTCTTCCTGTAAGCTGAATTTGAACTTTTTTCTGATTTTGCTTTTTAATTTTGTTGGATTGGGCTCAGTCTCATGATGCCAGATTTTCTTCACCAGCTGTGATGTTTGGGGCCATCTTTGGAGCACTAGAATATCTACAGACTCTTCAGCAATGACGGAGTTGAATGGACCCAACTACAGATTACTCACACTGTGCCAAAAAACAGGAAGCATGAGCAGATTCTATGCCCCTAGAGCAGCTGTCCTAAACCAAATTGTCTGTCTCTAGTTTTGTAAATAGTACAATTTGGGGAAAGACAGGAACATAAGAAAATGCAAAGTTATAGATAAAATATTTTCTGTTTCAGGCTAACCAATATAGACATCAACTGGGCATGTGGTCCAGAGGTCATTATGAGATAATTTAAACCCACAAGAGAGAAATTGACCATTTATTGTAAGATGGAGTTCTCTGTGCCAATGGAGAAATCACTTGCATATAGTGTCTTGACATTAAAGAGTGGCACTTGAAATACTCTATTCTAAAATTTTGAAATGTGCTAGCTTAATACTTCTGTTCCTCCAGTCTTATGTAAGGCTCTGTCACTCCCCTCTGTGTTCATCTACTGTGTCAAAAGCCTCTTCATTACTTATTAGTTAAATAATGTATCATCTGGACCTTTAACATATTCCCTCATAAAATTTTGTGAGATAATAGTTAAAAAGGAAGTGAAAACAATTTTATGATTGCTGGGGCTACATGATGGGAACATATGATATTTTTCTCTTTTGTGAGTGGTTGGAAATTTTCATAATACAATTTTTTAATATATTTTTATTTCCCTCTTGATTGTCACATTTGGGGAATCCAGTTCCTCCCTGGGCTTGAATGCTGCCTAGTAATTTATCTTCCATCCCCTCTTTAAGCACATTCATGATATGCGTTCTCTGAAATCCCACCCTCTGTGCCTTCTCTATTTTTCCATCTTGAGTAGAATTCCAAGAGGGCATTAGCCTTGCACTGCAGCAGCTTTGGTCCTAGAGTTCCTTTCATCCGGGAACTCTGTTTTATGGATAAAGTTTTCTCTCATTACCCTAGTGGTCTCATTTGGAGGATTACCTTCAGCAAAGCCCTAACTAAAGCCACTGTGGATATTTCTAAGTAGGAATCATTATGCTCTTTTATCTTTTATATTTCGTTGTTTTCTCTGCCCATATATTTGTCTATATTATCATTTACATAATTAAAATATTTTTTATTTCAATAGTTTATGAGATATAGGTGCTTTTTGGTTACATGAATAAGTTCTTTAGTGGTGATTTCTGAGATTTTAGTGAAACCGTTACCTGAGCAGTGTACACTGCACCCAGTGTGTAGTCTTTTATCTTTCATTCTCATCCCAGCCCTCCCCTCTGGGGTCCCCGAAGTCCATTATATCATTTTTATGCCTTTATGTCCTCATAGCTTAGCTCCCACTTAGAAGTGAGAACATGCAATATTTGATTTTCCATTCCTGAGTTGCTTCACTTAAAATAATGGCCTCTGGCTCCATCTGAGTTGCTGCAAAAGACATTATTTTATTTTGCTTTATGGCTGAGAAGTATTCCACAGTACATATACACCACATTTTCTTTATCCATTTCTTTATCCATTTGTTGGCTGATGGGTACTTAGTTTGGTTCCATATCTTTGCAATTTAGAATTGTGCTGCTATAAACATGCATGTGCATGTATCTTTTTCATATAATGACTTCTTTTCCTTTGGGTAGACATCCAGTAGTGGGATTGCTGAATTGAATGGTAGAGCTACTTTTAATTTTTTAGGGAATCTCAATTCTATTTTCCATAGTGGTTGCACTAATTTACACTAATACAATGTCAATTATACCAGCAGTGTAAAAATGTTCCCTTTTCACCACAACCATACCAACATCTATTTTTTTTTTTACTTTTTAATAATGGCTATTCTTGCAGGAATGAGGTGGTATCTCACTGTGGTTTTAATTTGCATTTCTCTGAGGGTTAGTGCTATTGAGCATTTTTTCATATATTTGTTAGCTGTTTGTGTATCTTCTTTTGAAAAATGTCTATTTATGTCCTTTGCTCACTTCTTGAGGGGATTATTTGGTTTTTTCCTTGCTGATTTGTTTGAGTTCTTTGTAGATTCTGGATACAAGTCCTTTGTTGGCTACATAATTTATAAATATTTTTTCTCACTCTGTGGGTTGTCTATTTGCTCTGCTGATTATTTCTTTTGCTGTGCAGAAGCCAGGGCACATTTGTTTATTTTTGTTTTTGTCACATTTGCTTTTGGGGTCTTAGTCATGAATTGTTTGCCTAAGCCAATAAACATAAACATTTTTCCTATGTTATCGTCTATAATTTTTATGGTTTCAGGTCTTAGATTTAAGTCTTTGATCCATCTTGAGTTGATTGTTGTATGAGATGAAAGATGGGGATCCAGTTTCATCCTTCCATAGGTGGCTTGCCAGTTTTCCTAGCACCATTCTTGAATAGGGTGTTCTTTTCCCAATTTATGTTTTTGTATGCTTTGTCAAAGATCAGTTGGCTGTAAATTTTTGGCTTTATTTCTGGGTTCTGTATTCTGTTCCATTGGTCTACGTGAGTATTTTTATACAAGTACCATGGTGCTTTTGAAACTACAGCCTTGTAGTATAGTTTGAAGATGGGTAATGCGATGCTTCCAGATTTGTTCTTTTTGCTTAGTATTGCTTTGGCTATGTGAGCTCTCTTTGGTTCCATGTGAATTTTAAGATTATTTTTTCTAGGTCTGTGAAGAATGATGATATTATTTTGATGGGAATTGCATTGAATCTGTAAATTGGCTTAGGAAGCACAATCATTTTCACAATATTGATTCTTCCCATCCATGAACATGAGATGTGTTTCCATTTGTTTGTGTTATCTGTGATTTCTTTCAGCAGTGTTTGTGATTTTCCTTGTAGAGATCTTTCACATCCTGAAGTATATTTCTAAATATTTTATTTTTTTGCAGCTGTTGTAGAAGGGATTGAGTTATTGATTTGATTCTAAGCTTGGTCATTGTTAGTGCATGGCAGTGCTACTGATTTGTGTTCATTGATTTAGTATCCGGAGACTATTAAATTCATTTATCAGATCTAGGAGCCTTTTGGGTGAGTCTTTAGGATTTTCTGCGTACATGGTCGTATCATCAGTGGACAGTGACAGTTTGATTTCCTCTTTTCCAATTTGGATGTCCTTTTTTTTTTTTTTTTCTCTTGTCTGAGTGTTCTGGCTAAGACTTTCAGCACTGTGTTGAATAAAAGTGGTAAAACTGAGCATCCTTGTCTTGTTCCATTTTTCAGAGGGAATGCTTTCAACTTTTCCCCTTTCAGTATGATATGGGCTGTGGATTTTTCAAATATGGCTTTTATTACTTTGAGGTAAGTCTCTTCCATGCCTATTTAATTGAGTATTTTTATCACAAAGTAATGCTGAATTTTATCAAATGCATTTTCTACATATATTTAGATAATCATATGGTTTTTGTTTTTAATTCAGTGTATGTGATGTATCACATTTATTTATTTGTGTACCTTAAACCATACCTGCATTCCTAGGATGAAACTTGATCATGATGTATTATCATTTTGATGTGCTGTTGGATTTGGTTAACTAGCATTCTGTTAAGGATTTTTGCATCTATGTTCATCAGTGATATTGGTCTGTAGTTTTGTTTTGTTTTGAGATGGTGTCTTGCTCTGTCACCCAGGCTAGAGTGCAGTGGTGTGATCCTGACTCTGTGCAACCTCTGCCTCCCGAGTTCAAGCGATTCTTCTGCCTCAGCCTCCCAAGTAGCTAGGATTATAGGCACCCACCACCATGCCAGGCAAATTTTTATATTTTTAATAGAGATGAGGTTTCACCATGTTGGCCAGTCTGGTCTTGAACTCCTGACCTCAGGTTATCCGCCATCCCCAGCCTCCCAAATTGCTGGGATTACAGGCATGAGCCACCATGTCTGGCTGGTCTGCAGTTTTCTTTTCTTTTTCTTCTTCTTCTTTTTTTTTTTTTTTTTAATTATGTTCTTTATTGGTTTTGGTATTAGAGGTTACTGGCTTCATAGAATGATTTAGGGAGAATACGCTCTTTCTCTATTTTTTGGAATAGTTTCAGCAGGACCAATACTGATTCTTCATTGAATATCTGGTAGAAATCAGCTGTGAATCCATCTGGTCCTAAACTTTTTTTTGTTCACATTATTTTTTTTTTTATTACTGATCCAATCTTGCTGCTTGTTACTGGTCTGTTCATGGTTTCTATTTCTTTCTGACAATCTAGGAGAGTTGTATATTTCCAGGAATTCATCCATTTCCATTAGATTTTTTAATGTATGTGCATAAAGGTGTTTATAGTAGCTTCGAATTATTGTATCATTCGTATTTCTGTGGTGTTGGTTGTAACATCTTCAGTTTCATTTCTAATTCAGCTTATTTGGAACTTCCATTATGCTTTCTTTCATGTACTTTTCCCAAAAACTTTTCCTTTTCCTGGCTTTTGAATTTCCAAGCCTTGAAAACCTTTTTTTCTCACATCATCAGCAGTAGAACTATTCTCTCAGCTACATGTTTTCCTGCAGCAATGGAATACGCCCTAATGTTCCATTTCCTTCTGCTCTTCCATGGATTCTGCAAGATCAGCAGAGCCTTGCCTTTTTCCCCCTCTCCTGTGTAGCATTGATTGCTGGACCGGAATTCCTGTCATCTTTTTTGTTTAGAACCAGGCAGTTTTTCTGGAGTCCCCCATGTGAAATCAAATTGGAGTTCTGAGTCAGTCAATTGCATTCATTGTTCAAATACATCAGTTGGCATCACCAAGCCAAGTTGGAGAATTCTATCCATAAGCTACCTTCCATTAGCCCAACAGCTAACCCTGGCCTGGAATTGATCTCCTTTGTACCTCCTGTACACCCCTTTACTGTGCTTCATCTTCCCTAAACCTTTGCACAGAGTCCTAACTGTGTTTCCTGGAAATCTTCCCCCAAACCATGACTATAGACGTTTTGCCACCTGAAATGACTGTGTAAACTTCAAACTCATCATCTAATGATGTTTAATGTATTCCCTCTTAACCTTCTCAACCCATCTATAATAAATGTTGTCCAGTGTTTCTGAAATCACCCCACGTAGCTCTTCCATGAAGTTTTCCTACTGCTCTCTTATTCTTGCAACTCTAAGAGGATACCTCTCAAAATGATAGAAAACAAATGACAAAGTTTCTTCAACAAATGAATTAGAAAAAGAAAGGAGGGAGCTGGAGGCTATTAATAAATAAATTTTAAAAAGTTTAAAGGACATATCAACCAAATGCAATGTGGGAAATTTTTTTCTTATCTTGATTCACACAAGCCATATATTACTATGATATTTATAAACAATGGTGAAATTATAGTCAGGTGGTGGGTATACTAGAAGCTCAGACTCTACCACTGCATAATATATGCATATAAGAAATCTGCAATTGTACCCTCAACTATACAAAGATAAAAAAGAGATGTTATTTTTAAAATGGTGAAATCAGAAAACTAGCTAGATACATAATATGAAAACATATTAATATTTTAGATGTAAAATGATATTGTGGTTAAACTTTTTAAAATTCTTATTTCTTTGAGATAATATAGATGAAATCATATAATGTCTAGGATTAACTGTAAATTACTCCAGCAGGTGCTGGGACTTGGAGGAGGAGTGGGGAAGTACACAGGAAATGAGAATAGCCATATGTTAATAACCACTGGAGTACAGAGATGGGCACATGGAGAGTCATTATATTATTCTCTCTTCTTTTGTATATGTTTGGAAATTTCCATAATAAAAAAGTTTTTGAAAAATAAGACTAAAAAAAAGACAAACACCTCTCTCAATAGTTTCCTCCATCTGGGCTCTCACTGGAGAAATTAACCTGGTGAATTGTCATGGTCTTGCCTCTTTTATTTGATCTTTATGAGCTCTCCTGCCCTATTACTCTTTAAAAAGATAACAGCTAAAATATTTCTCATTTTTTAGACCCATCTTTTTTTAATTCAGTCTTTCTCTAGAGGATAAAGCAGTTTATTCACCCCATCTTACTTCTCAACGTGTGTACCTTTATTTTGCTTTCATTTTTTCTAATTGCTGTTCTGATTGCAAGGCCAAACCTTTTTTTCAGAGTTGTCTTTCCCCATTATGTCACTATGCAATCAAATTCTTTAGGGCAGGGAGTTTTCAATGGAAAATCTTAAATGGCCCCTCTGGGTCATTTAAATGGGTTGGTTTGTTTTGGCCCTCTACTTCTGCTTAAAAATGTGGCATATGCCCTATAGGAGAAAATCCGTGTTCTTCTTTATTCCCTTACCCTTCTGTGGTTGAAGCTTCAGTCAGAGTCTCTAAAATCCACATCCCTGAGCAGATTTTACGACATACACAGTTTAGAACCAATTTAAGACTTGGTGATAGAAGTAGGGTATTTCCAGGACCCTATGCAGGAGCCTTCCAAGCCCAAGAGACTACTTAGATCTTGATGTCATTTACAGAATGATAAAGAAGTCTGAATTTGGATTAACTAATCTGGAGATTGCTTCAGCCTGACCCTGACAATCTGAAGGTAAGCATGAACACAGTGTATCCAGTGCCCCATGGGAAACTCAATTCTCTTTGCAGGTCTGACTGAGAAGCACTGTATGGGGAAAGAGACACTACGAAAGTAATAATCATTCTTTCCACAAACTCCTAAAAAGACCTCACATAGTGAAGCCCATCTGTTTTGAGGTGGCACTTAACTGGAGCCCTCCAAGGCTCTGATGTACTGGCTGTGGCTGTGTTACAAGCCACTGTGAGCTGCCCCAGCCCAAGCTGGCCTGTATGAAGATACTCATTCTCCCTGGGTTGCCCTTTGCTGCCCAAGTGTCCATCTTATGCTTTCCCAGCCCGTATTTTAGAGATCTAGCAGCTCTAAAATTCTCTCCCACTTCCTTCCAAGATGTTGACAGATGAAGTGAACATTCGAAGGACAACTGTATCAGTGGCTTAGCAGGGCTTCTGTTAAAGAATGGAGAATGTCACTTAGACACAAAGTTTTTTAGATCCAGAATATCCACGTGCACACTGAGTGTATATCCAAGCCTGCATGTAAGACTCTGAGTCCCCTCACCCCACTGGCTGTGCAGACTTATTGTACTCTGTCTTCAGCAGGGACTTCTGACTATGGAAGAACACTGTCCACTGACTATGGACTTAGTTCATGATGACAAGGGTGGAGACAAGCCTGTTTGCACCTAAATCTTAGGGAGTCAAAGAAATAGAAAAAGATGGCACCTCAGACTCTTAGGATCATAGTCCCCTAGTGTACACCATAGCCCAAATGTAGCACATCCCCCAGAGGGGATGGAAAAAGGCACAAGCTTCCTCACCAGGACTATTCCAAGAGAACAGAAGTGTTGGTAAATATGTCCTTCTCTCTGGGCTAAGCTGGGATCGTGTGAAGAAAAGGAAACATTTTTCTCTATAACTCTTAAGATTGAGGTTGCAAAATTGGAGATACTACCTTGAAAAGTTCAGAACCTCAAGCAGGTGATCTTATTATACAAAGTTATACATTTCAGAAGTTTTCCCTTCAAAACACCACAGAACTCTGATTTTACTATTGATATAGCAGATCCCTTTGTATATGAATGCTTCTAATAATTTTTTTCTGAACTCTAAAAATTTTATCCTTGAAATACAGTTTTGTCATTCAGCATCACTGCAGTAATAGTATTTACACATAGTAGAAGCACTCTGTTGTTTTTCAAATATTGTCCTTCTCAAAGTGAGGTCTCTGGATTGGTAACATCAGCCTCACCTGGAAATCTGTTAAAATGCAGATTCTTCCACCCCAACACCACTGTATCAGAAGCTCTGGTGGTATAAAGTCTAGAAATCTGCATTTAGCAAGTCCTCTGGATGATCTGATGCTCATTAAAGTTTGAGGACTGCCTGCCTAAGAGATGACTTAATAGATATCTCAATCAATACAGCAATAAATGACTCATGCCATAAAGTAAACAGAACAAATACACAAACAAAAAAAGTACTAAAGGCTGGTTTAAAAATAAATAGTGTTAAGAGATAAACTTCCGCACATTAAACTTTTAAATAACTTATTTGGGCTGATGAGAATTCATCCACTGGGCAGCACCAAACTGAGAGTGGTTTAGGCCCCACCAAAGGGGCTTCAGGTGAAAGCTTTTATAAGGTGTTCACAGAAAGAAGACAAAGAAAATGTTTGGTTAATGTGCAAAGTCTCTAGTTAGTGGTTAGTTGGCAGTTTCTGATTAGTTAAGCTTATATTTTATTTTCCTGTTTACGTTGAGTTCCTTTCAGTTTGCTTTTGTAGGAATCCAAGGCACTGAGGTTGTCTCAGCTTAATGGTTTCCCAATTGTTTGTTTGTTTTTTAACAACAGTAAAATAACTGGTAGATAATGTCACATGTAAATAACTACTATACATAGCAAAGCCTCAAGATGACAATTAATTAACTCAGTGATCAATGAATCAGATGCCAATGTGTTCTTCTTTAAGAAAGAGTTGTGTGTAGCCAGTGACATGATTTTTTCTGTTTTCTTTCTTTTTCTTTCTTTTTATGCAGAAAATAGTAAACATCCTGCTCCTTCTTACAGACATTGCATCACTTCTATTCCCAAGGGTTCAGCGTCAGCCTGTCTCTGCAATATCCCACAGGACTGGCCTCTTCTCTCCTCCTGCACAGTTTATCTGATTTCTTCCTCCCCTTCTTATGTTCCTCAAAGGGCATCACTGTTCTGAAATAATATTGATTGTGGTTCTGCCCACAGTACCACTAAATACTTTAACACAACAGACACAAATATGATTAATTATTATCCAGACATCTAGAATAACAAATAACATTTTTAATCCTCTATCTTTTCTTTCCTTCTATCTCTTTTACTCTCAGAAGCTCCTCCAAGATACGTTTTTTTTTTTGTTTTTTTTTTTATCTTTCCTTTCTGTACCCAGTTCTAGCACAACAATTTGATCCTAGGTCCTTAGTGAAGTCTTTTGAATCCTGTGCTTACCCCATTCTCATCTTTCTTTCCTTTCTTCCCTGTATTTTATCTTATTTTCATCCTGATTTTATTTTCTCTTTCCCTTCACCTTGATTTTTTCTCACTTCTTCTGTACACTCCATCAGATCCTTTTATTTTCCCTGATGCTTTCTCTTCTTCACCCTTCTTTCACCTTATTTCTGCTTTCAGCTCAGTTTTAGTCAACAGAGGCTGAGTGGACCTGCAGTTGAGCCACCTGGAAAGCAAATGGACACACCGAAGATGGCTCGGGACATGGAGGACACCTGGCACCCCGAGGGTGAAGGGCCCCATCTTTCACTGGCTACTCCTAGCAATACAATATTTAGAAGCCAGGATTGGTCTGACATTTACATTCGGTTTTTTCAGGAGTTTGCCCAGTTCGGCTCTTCCAGTTTTAAGTTCAAGCTTTCTCTGGCCTCACTTTCTTCCTTCCTCATCTTTACAGCACTGATGGAATATCTGCTATATGAAACAGGCAAGATTGTAGCCCCTGTTGCAATTGGAGCCTTCACTCCCTTGTTCTTACCAGTATAACACTAGAGCAGAAGAGATAACAAATAAAATAGGCATGTGCAACAACCTTTAAATATCCAAGTGACAGAAGTTTAAACATCTCACAAAACTCATTCTCCCAAGGTGTGCACTGTTTTCATGTACTCATAGGCTCCAGCTAGAAATCCAGAGAGCATGCCAGAATTCCACTATTCTAGCTTTCTGGAAAGTGCATTTCTGGGCAGCCGTCTGCTTCTTGTGACACATAATAATTTCGCAATAGTCTCTTTCCCTTTTACAGTAGATTTCTGTTCAGGAATACCCTTGTGTTTTGCTAAACGCCACCCTCGTTATCTCTCAAATTCACTTGTGCCCCCTTTAATGCCCAGTGACCGTTGTTGCCCTTAATATCAGACCAGACCCAAGCACGCACTTGGTTATTTCTTAAGGGACTTCCCATAGTATTTTAAAGAATGTACTTGAGATAGGCCCTGCCAGACACTTGCTAACAAGAGAAAAGAGCTAAACAATAATCATTTAAATCCCAGCAGGAGCTGTTGAGCAGTACTATGCTGAAAGTCAAACCACCTTTACTGCCACTCCCATCAGGCTACCATCAGGTTAGATGTTCAGACAGCTTTTATAGTATTTATCTTATGTGCCATCTCTTAGTTGTGTCCAATGTTTTATGGCTTTTTCAGATCGCAATAATGGCCAACATTGCTGGTGTTGTACTCTTTCATTCCATTTGCCCAACCACCCAATTTAGTGGCCCTTATTATTATGCCCATTTACTACATCAGGAAACTAAATGTACAGAGAGGAGGTAACTTGGTTAAGGGATCATGGGTAGGAAGTAATATAGAGCTGGCATAGGAAATCTTTACATTGGCCCCCTCTGGCTTTGAAAATAAAAATAGCAATAATATAGGCTAAGTAAGAGCTTTTTGTATTTCTGTTTCAGCTGCTTTTTCTTTTTTGTTTCTCATTAATCTCATATCATGTAAATCTTGTTCAGAATTTGGATAAAAGGCTTTGAAATGCATAAATTTGTTCTTAAAAATAGCATTATTAATTAAAGGCCAAATTTCTGTTTCATCAAGTAAAACATTTTTAACATTGTCAGAACATTTTCCTGGGTTGAAGGTGAAGGAAGATTCTGAGCATCACATTTTTAAATGAAGTTTTAGTCATAAATAAATCTTTGCTTCATTTTTGTATTGTGATCATGAACTTACTTCCTGTTTAGGCAAGTAGATATTTCCCTACCTCTCCCTCTCTGTTTTTTTTTTTTTTTTTTTTTTTTTTTGGTGACGGAGTCTTGTTCTGTCTCCTAGGCTAGAGTGCAGTGGTACCATCTTGGCTCACTGCAATCTCTAACTCCCGGGTTCAAGTGATTCTCCTGCCTCAGCCTCCAGAGTAGGTGGGATTACAGATGTGCGCCAGCACACCCAGCTAACTTTTGTATTATTAGTAGAAACAAGGTTTCACCATGTTGCCCAGCCTGTCTTGAACTCCTGACTTCAGGTAATCCGCCCAGTTCAGCCTCCCGAAATGCTGGGATTGCGGGGGTAGACACCGTGCTTGGCATATTTATCTTTACTGTTTCAGAGCTACTCTTTGACTGTTTATTACCAGATACATCAGTAAAATAAGAAGTTAATCTGCCATGATTTATTTTATGCCAGAATTGGGTGAGAATCTTGGTATACAAATAGATTTAAGTTCACTATTGATAGAATATATTCTTTCCTTGTTCACCTCTAATATTGGACACGAAGGCATTTTGTTCACATAAGGAATCCTATATGGTTCACTGGACTTTATTTTGAATATACATGTAAGGTAAAATTTTTAAAATTCTTAGAGCTTCTGTGAGCTGTGTCATGCCCTGCATATCAAATTTACATGAGAAAGCCAATTACACACTGGACTGCTCGATTCTTTGATTTTTAGTTCTGAGGCTGCCACAGGCATATGGTGCCTCAAAGAAAGTCTTTGAAAACCTTGTTTCCACTTCTTCCCTGGTAAAATGAGATTTTACACTCTTCTAGGAAACTCTGAGGATTAAGTATCAAATGATGGCAAGGCCCCTTGAAAGTACCAAATGGGGTTATTAATAATTTAAGAAAGAAGCAAGCCTTCATCTGAGTTGCTGAAAGGAATATGTGGCATATTTATTTCAACCATTTATCATTTCATTGAAACTTTCTCTACCTTAAGCTTGAGGTACTCAGAAAAAATCTGATTCCTTTTAAAATAGAACTTTAAAATTAGTTTTCTTTTTAGAGTATTCAAAGTAGTTTCATACTAGTTATCTTGTTGGGTTCCTGTAAAAATTCCGGGAGATATAAATAACATATTTTGTGGCAATGAGGCTACAAGAAATAGAATACTTTACAAATGTGTGCTTAAACAAACAGGGGTTTATTATCCCCACTTAAGGAAGAATCCAGGGCAGAGTCTCAGGCTGTCATCAAAGATTCAGGTTCCTATTTCTTCCCTCTGCTTTCTTTAGTGAATGGGCTTGTTATCTCATGTTAACAAAATTGCTGCTAGAGCTCCAGATATCATATTTATTTCCAAGGTAGGAGAAATGGAAGGAGACAAACTCCTCTAACCACTTCTATTCCTTTATAAGGAAAAGAAAAATTTTTCCAGAAGCTATCTCAAGCAGAGTTCCTCTAGAACTGGATCATATGACCAAGGCTAAAGAAGTGAGGGCAGTGAGTGTATGACTTTCTAGACTCTGTGGAGGAAAATATTGGGGTTGGGAACAGCTTTGGAGAAGCCCAGTGCTAGTGCTAATGAAGGACGAGAGGCATTAAGAAGTCAGTTTTTCAAGGTGCACAGCAGAGGACATTAAATTAGATCTGAATCTCTCTGATCAAACAGAAATATCGAACAGTACCTCATAAAATCTACCGATGTTTTTAAGGAGTAACCATGCAGAGGGCTAGTCTGGGTGCTCTTGCCAGATGTAACTCCATTGCACCCCCATGACAGTGCTACAGCAAAAGAGTAGCTTTCCCCCTTATAGATGTAAGCCCTGTTTGCTGTTATTGTTAAGGAAATATTCTTTATCAGCATTCTAACACCTCAGCCTGCTCCTTCCATTCTTATTCTACGTTATTATATAAAGAGGCGCTCTGGAAGTTCACACTGAATAACTTGGAAAAGTGAGTCACTTGACAAAGGACTGCCATGAGGAAGACAGCTTTTGTGACTCCCTGTTTGAATCAGCCAGAACTTGGGTACCAAAAAAAAAAAAAACAAAAAACTTAAAAAGAGATGAAAGGATAGAATTCAGGGAATTGGGTGCTTATACAACTGCTGGCGGGACTTGATGCATGGAGTCTAGAAATGATTCCCAGCCACCATCAGAGAACAGGTCTGCCAAGGGAGCTGCTACCTTTGACACATTCAGACATGTAGGACTTCAGGAGATACATTTTTGGTCGGTTGACATCAAAATGACTATTAATGCATTGATCCAGGGTTCAGGAAGCTGCAGACACTGCCTTCATACCCCATCACAGCTGCCTCTTCAAATCACACAAAATTAGTGAGCAGATACTAGGCTTTTGCTCCAGAAAAACCCAAAGTCCTGACAGTCGTGTTTGCCAGTAGGAAGAGTCAAAGCAACAGAGAAATGGCCCCAACACCTTAAACACTCTGCATAAATGGATTTGATTGGAAAACCTATTCAGAACACTAGCTTCATGGGAGTTTGGGAAAGCTAGGTTTTAGTTCACCAGCCTTTGCAGGAGTCTAGAAACACTTGCCAAAGTTTGGAAATGATGCTGAGTTGAGTGCCTCTACCACATATGTAACATTTCTGTCTCTTTCAAATATGGACACAAACAGGAACCAAAGTATTAGCAGGAGAAAGGAATTTTCGGTTAGCATATAGCTTTTGGCCTGGACTTGCTCACAATGTCTCAATTTGCCTTGGCTATAAATTCTAGAGACAAAGGTTTAATTTAGAATAAATCTCACAGGGTATCAGATCTCGTGTTTGGTACATAAAAGTAACAGTTGCTATTCATTAAGGACTTCTTGTGTGCCAGGTGCTAATATTAGTGTTTTGAATGTAATTTATCACAACTCACAACAATCCTACATGACAGGAACTGCTATTAGAGCCAATGTTCGGATGAAGAAATCGAGGCACAGAAATATAATTTGTTCAACATTATAAAGATAATGTTGAACTTTATCCACCACTGGAGCCATATTTAGCAGTCTGGCTCCAAAGTCCAGGCTCCTAACACTTATTGTAAATTCCTGCTCCACAAAACTTGTTAAAATATAAAGCCAACTGGAGGAATTTGCCCTTCACAATTTCTCTTTCAATTTACTATTAATATCCTGGTAGTGCCATAATTAACGGATCTTGATGACTTTTATAGGAATAATCTGAGATGATATTGTTATAAGAATTTTGTTCAACTAATCCTATTTGACACTAATTTCTAAACATTCAGATTAAAAATAAAATTAAAGCTGCATTTTGCTTGACATTCTTCTTGAGATTTAAATTTATACCAGAAGCAATTTATTATTTTGGTAAAACTTCCTTCAAAGTCAGAAATGGAGACTACTCGTTTTAAAATTTCCTCTTCCCACAAAATGGCACTAATTCTCAGGAGGAGCTCCCGGGGACCAAGGGAGAAGGATTAGAAAGAAACTGATTGAGAGAGAGAAAATCCTGCAAATGGCAACTGCAGAATCTAGCTGTGCCCAGCTGCAACTCTGCCTCTACTTTATTTCAGAAAGGCATCCCAGGGGTCTTCTCAAAAACATCCAAAATTTTTTCTTTGGTCTAGTAACATCACTTTATAGGAACAAATCATCATAAAAAATAGTGGCCTAAAACAATGTATCATTTATTTTGTTTATAAATCTGCAGTTTGGGCAGAGCTAGGAAAGGACAGATCTTTTCTGTTCTGGTCAGCACCAGCTGGGAGGCCTGAAAGCTATGTATGTGTAGGCTGGTTCATTCCCAAGGCTGGTGATTAATGCTGGCTGTCAGCTGGGGTGGTGCAGGAACATCTACCCCAACTCTTTCAGTGGGGCTGCGTGGTTTCCTTACAACACGGTAGCTGAGTACCAAGGACAAGCAGTTGAGGGCAGGTGAGACGAAGGCAGTTGGGGCAGCTTTGTTACTTGTAATAACTTTACTCTTTAAATTCCAATAGTTGCTTCCACATTGTCCCAAGCCTAGCCAGATTCAAGGGGAGTGTCACTGTCACCTTGTAAGAAGAGCATGTGGGCTTTGATATATTGATATAGTTATCTTTGGAAAATTTGATCTGCCATGCTCTGTTTAAGGAGATACAAATTGTCATTCTTAAAAATAAAAATGTCTGCTTTTTACAAAAAACAATTTTTAAGTTTTAAATGGATGATACATTTGTAGTTCAAAATTCAGACGTGTGTGTGTGTGTGTGTGTAGACAGAAATATAATGGAAAATTTCACTCCCTTCTTGCCCCCAGTTTTCCAGTTCCCCTCTGGGAGGGCAGCATATGCTATCAGTTTCTTGTGTGTCCATCAAGAGGTAGTTTTTGCTTCTATAAGCAAATACTGTGCATATATACAGACCTCTCCTCCACTCATTCTATGTAAATGGTATCCTTCCCTTTGGCATTTTTTTCCACTTACACTTAAAAATCATTATATCTATCTATCATCTATCGAATTCTTCAGTTTTTTAAGGCTGCTAAGTATTCTAATGTGGGGATGAACCATAATTTAGTAACCTGTCAATAAACATTTAAGGTTGTTTCTAATAAAATGCTATTACAAACAATACAGAAGTAAATCACGTTCCATGTCTGCCACTTGGCATGTGTGTGAATATATTTATAGAATAAATTTCCTGGAAGTGGAACTTAGAGGTCAATGAATGCATGGGCAATTTCGTTCAATTTTTCCAAATCTCAGCATTAATTTTGATGGTGTCTGTTTTGCAACATGTTCCCTAGCACAATGGGTTATCAGACTTTCTGATCTTTGTCAGTGTGCTGGGTGAAAAAAAATGGTTTACGGGATTTATGCACATTTCTCTTTTCATGAATGGTGCTCAGCATCTGTGTTGAGAGCTTTTAATTTCCTTTTCTTTGAACTGTCTCCCCATATCGTCTTTCAAAGAGTGATTTGACTAGCAAAAACTTCAATTTTATCATTATTAGCAATCTCATTATGATTTTGCTTCTTTGCAGTGAACTGGCTCTGGCCCACCGTCAGACACCTGCAACCACTGTCCTACGCATCTCACAGGGCACAAGTCAGAAGGAAGGACAGAGAAAGGACCTACGATGGGCAGAACTCTGGACAGCAGACATGGACATCAGAGTAGAAGAAATATCTTTAAGAGGGTTTTAAAAAAAATTTCAGGATTCAATTGTTAAAATGCCTCTGGGTGAGCCATTCACTCAGAGAGGCATAGGAGTGGTTCTTTGTTTTTAGTAACTTCAATAAAGAAGATATGAAATATACGCCATATATTCAAAGGAGGAAGAATACCATTAAATGCTAATGTAGATGAACTTCCAAACTCTGGAAATTTGTATTTAAGAAAAAAGAGATTTCTTGAGGGGTTGCTCCTCCCTTTAGGCAGAAATGGATTGTGGGTTGTCTGTTGATACAGAGGCATGGATTGTCTGTTGACTCAACTTTTAGGCAAGATTGTTTCGATTAAAATTATAATGGTAACAATACCTGACAGAAAAATGATTCTTCTGGTTATTATTTTCTACTGTAAACACCATCTGTGGGTTTTAATTTGTTTGGTTGTTCATTTTTATTCATCTTAGAATGTTCCCAAGCTAAAAATACGTTATTTAACCATAGAATAGGGCCAGGCACAATGGCTTATGCCTGTAATCTCAACACTTGGGGAGGCCAAGGAGGCAGATCACTTGATCCCAGGAGTTCAAGACCAGCCTGGCCAACATGATGAAACCCTGTCTCTACTAAAAATATAAAGAAATTAGCTGAGTGTGGTGGCATGCACCTATAGTTCCAGCTACTTGGGAGGGTGAGGCACAAGAATCACTTGAACCCAGGAGGCAGAGGCTTCAGTGAGCCCAGATTATGCCAGTGCACTCCAGCCTGGATGACAGAGCAAAATTCTGTCTCAAAATAATAATAATCATTATTATAGAACAGTATTCTCTGGGTTTCTAATCATCTGCTAAATATCTAGTTTGGAATGGGGGTCTCATCCAGCTGCAGTTTGGGGGATGCCTTGTGGTAATGAACCTGAATATGGGAGGAAAGGGGAAAGTTATTGTTAACTAAGACCAAAGAGCTGCTGAGGCTCATGTTACCAGGCTGTGACGCAACTGCTTTGGATGTGGCCAACTTTGGATTTTCCTGAAACTGGGATGGTGGGACAGACTAGAAAGTGGAGTCCACAGCAAACACAAAGAGAAAAAAAAGAATATTTTCCCATTATCTGAAGCCTTTCCTGTTGACCTTATAAATAACCCAAGTAACTAACTGAACTCCCTCCCCCTTCCTTGCTCTGCCACATCTGAGGAAGTGCTTACAAGGCAGAGTTACCCAAATGAACCCCAAACTAGGTTGTCTATATTTGCCTGTGTTTGTGTTTTATAATCTTGTCACTCCAATTGCCTAGGGGTGGTGGAGGGTAGGAGAAACCCAGGCTTCTTGTGTATGTCGTAGTCTCCAAATAGAAATAGCAGCACAGAGTTTATACAGAATTCACAGTGTGAGTCTGACCCTTTGATACAAAAAGAAAGTGTTCATTATTTCTCTTTACATGAGGAAAACATTTTCAGGATCTAGATATACAGACAAAATGAAAGATACCAACTAAGACTCATTATCTCCAAATAGTCTCCTGACTCCCACAGATAAATTAAACTGCAAGTATTTTTCTGCATGCGATATAACACAGCATGTTTTTGGGGTAATGAGAACATTCCTATTACACTTAAGACGTTCGGTTCTGGGGAATATGCTGACGCTGTCACTGGCCCTCTATGGGCTCCCTTTCTGAGTTCTTCCTCCCACTCTCACTTGTAACACACAAGCTAATTGTAGCTAGGATGTCAGCTTTTGATACTTAAGGCTTTACTTCCACAGCCAGTGTGGAGTTTATGTAAGGACCCTTTGAACCTCAAGAGCCTTCCAAATGCCGACTTTGAACATAAGAACTTAGGTACCCATGGTTCTGGGGTGTGTTTTGGCAGGCCCAGGAGAGAAAATCCCTGAGACAGGAAGGGGAAGGGGTCCTACCAGATGGTAGTACCACCAACTTTCTTTCTATGTAATTCAGGTGGCATTTCTTTGGCTACATACCATAAAGACCAATCCAGGAAAGCAAAAAAAAAAAAAAAAAAAAAATGGTAACACCTGAAATTAACAAGACTTGTTTGGACTTTTTCCCAAGTTCCTAGCAAGACATTTTTTTTGTCCTCATAACTTGTATTGTCAGAGATATTCTTGACTGCCCCAAAGCTGTGTTTTTACGCATTAAGGTCCAAAACTTGAAGATCAAACAGGGAGGAGAAAGGACAGAGCTCATTCAGGGGATAGAGGAACAGAACTGAAAGGGTCCCCTGAAAGCTTTAAGGAGGGCAATATAAAAAATACCATAAACTGGGTGACTTCAACAACAGAAATGTATTTCTCACTGTTCTAGGTACTGGGACTTCCAAGATCAAGGTGACACCAAATCTGGTGAGGACATGCTTCCTGGTGCATAAATAATCATCTTTGCTATGTGTCCTCATGTGGCCTTTCCATGGCGTGTGCTCATGGAGAGCTGTCTCTCTCTTCTTCTTTCTTCTTCTTCTTTCTTCTTCTTCTTCTTGTTCTTCTTCTTCCTCTTCCTCTTCTTTCTTCTTTCTTCTTCGCTAATTCCATCATGAGGGCCTCAGTGTTATGATCTAATATAAACTTAATTACCTCCCAAAGGCCCCACCTCCAAGTATTATCATACTGGGGCTAGGGCCATAATGTATGAGTAATGTATGAATTTGGGGAGGAAGGCAAACATTCAGTTCATGGTAAGAAGGCTCTGGAAAGTTTGGGTCATTGTGACAAGTTGCCTTGTTTCCCTGTAAAAAGCCTGGGAAAACTGCAAGCCTCTCATTTTTTCTTCCACCCCAGCCTGGGAAAGGCAAAGTAGCCATGGGTGGGGAGCCTAGGTACAGGCAGATGAGAGCACACTCACAGAGCCTGTCACTCCAGTAGCCTGTGGAGAAGCTGCCAAGATTTCCTGGACCCTTGAGGAAGGGATCCAGAGAAGACTGGGGCTCAAATGAGAAGTCTTGGGGGTCTGGACACCTGGGGGCAGTAGCAAGATCTGTGGGCATCCTAACCTTGAAACTTGTAGGCTGTGGGCAAGATACTTGGACTTTCTAAGTCTCCATTTTCTTATCTATACTTACCTCACAGAGCTGGCTTGAGAATTACATGAGCTAGGACACCTCAGGGTGTCAGAACAACACTGTTGCACATATTATGTGCTCAATGAAACCTAGTTGTTATAAACATCAATGGCAAATACTGCCCCAAACACCAAGTGAGACAAGGCTCACCCTCATGGTTCACAGAGCAGGACCTAAGTGACCAAAAGGCCAAGAGATACTGTGGCTGATGTGGCAAGGGGCCAAATGAAGTGAGATCGGTAACCAGGGCCAGCAAGGACCCAGTGGCACTTCTCTAGAGACGGCTTATGGATGATGTTCACCTGATTTATGTCAATCAGGGAAAGAAGAGATAGAAACCCAAAAGTAACACAGAGGAATTACCCCAAACATATTATTTTAAGCTACACAAGATAGAGATTTTAGCTGAAAAACTAAGCATTTTCTATCATCAAGTATCATGAGAAAAGGTAGTGTGAAATGGGACCCATCATGGCAAATAAAGAAAGTTCCTTTTTATGCACATCCGAGCCATAAAAATGAACTTAAATTTTGCTAAATGGATATCTGGCCTTGCTTTGTAAGGCAATGAATTGAATTTTATGCATGTTTGGTTCTTGTTCATGCATCTGCTGGTCCACATCTGTCAGTGGAAGTGCTAATGACCATGAGCATTCATTGAGCAGCAGTTTCTCTGTCAAATGCAATGAGTTATAAGATAAATTGTATATACTTTTTGATTCTGAAGACAATTAAATGTGAGATATAAATAAAATATAAAGCTGAAAATTTAAATCACCACTTATCCTACCAACCAGAATTTTAACTACAGTTAACGTTGTAAGGATTTACTGTTTTTATGTATGATACATTTTATAAGATACTGCATTTTTCTTTTCTACTTAGCATTGTATCATACACATTTTTGTAGGAATTAAAGTAAAAATTGGTTTGAACTCATTGTTTTAGTTTTTAATTTTTTTAGTTGACATACAACAATTATACATATTTACAGGATGCATAGTGATGCTTCAATACATACAACATACGATGAGCAGATCAGGGTGATTACCATATTCATCATCTCAAACATTTATTGTTTCTTTGTCTTGGGAACGTTCAATATCCTCTGTCTATTTAAAACTATGTAATATTGTTAAATCGTCAACTGGCAGTTGTATAGAAGAGTAGAACTTACTCTTCCTATCCAGCTGTAATTTTATAACCATTAACAAATCTCTTCCTATCTTCCCCCTTCTCCTTCCCCTTCTCAGCCTTTAGTATACTCTGTTGCATTCTTACTGGCAGTGTATGTTAAGTAGAATAAGCCAAGAAAAGAAAGTTAAACACAACATGTTCTCATCTGAATGTGGATGATAAAAAAGTTGATCACATGAATCATTTTAATGCCTAGTTAATATTCTATTGAGTATATCAAAATTTATTAAACATTTCCCCTATTAAAATGTAAAATTTATTACACTTTTTTCTAAGTGTTAGACATTTAGATTGTTTTTAGTTTTTAATCATGATTAATAATGCTGTAATAAACATCTTTTAGCTATATCAATTGGCAAGTCATATTCTGGATTTCTAGAATTGAAAGTACTAAGTTTGTGTGTGTGTGTGTGATGGAGTCTCACTCTGCTGTCCAGGCTGGAGTGTAGTGGTGCAATCTTGGCTCACTGCAACTTCCCCCTCTCAGTTCAAGCAATTCTTTTTCCTCAGCCTCCTGAGTACCTGGGACTACAGGTACACCCACCATGCCCAGCTAATTTCTATATTTTTAGTAGAGATAGAGCTTCACCATGTTTGACAGGCTGGTCTCGAACTCCTGACCTCGTGATCTGACCGCCTTGGCCTCCCAAAGTGCTGGGATTACAGGTGTGGGGCAACATGCCTGGCCGAAAGTACTAAGTTTTAAGAAGGTCTGAACTTCATACTCTTAATTTCAAATCGTTTCCCAAAAATGTTGTCTAAATTTATACTTCTCCAAGAGTATGAGAATGTCCTTTTCAACTACGCACTAATGAATATTATCCTTTCTTAAAAAGAAAAAAACTCTCTGCATATTTCATTGGTCTTTTTTTTCCCCCAGACGTCCATCCACTAATTCATTCATCATTCATCAAAAATAGCACTTGCCTCTTCTGTGCTAGGCACTGTTCTAAGTGTGGGATTATAATCATAAAACAGAGCCCTTACCCTCACAAAGGAACAGGATACAAATAAAGTCAGAAATGCTGTGGGCACCAGATGGGATGAGGCTTTCTGTGCCATGATGTGTAGGGACTTTAATTTTAGTCTAAACATAAGGAAAATCCATAAAGAAAGCCCAAAAAGAGCAATGGCATGATCTTGTTTATGTTTTTAAAGGATCATTCTAAGTGTTGGGTGGTGAGTAGAATACAGGAAGACAAAAAGGCGTTCATTATTCTAAATCCCTAGGCTTCTAGGACAAAATATTGGTAAGTGTGGCTTGGACAGGAGAGGTGGAAGGGCTGACAGTAAGATATGGATTCCAGATTATTATCTGCAAAAGTATTTTTAAATATAATTATGTTTATTAGCCTTTTACCTTGTTGGAAATATATTTCTATTTTGTTTGGAATCCCCATAGTTCAGTCATTTTACTTCTATATTTGCATATGATTTTTGACATACAGATATTTAACTTTTCTACAGTGTATGTCAAATCAATTATTTTCATGCTTCGTAATCCTCTTTTGCCCAGAAATTTTCTTTATTGTGGTTTTATGAAACATTACATTAAAACTCTAATACTTTCTGTCACAGTGTTTTCTGAGACAGGAAAGAGTTGTGATTTTTTTAAAAGGTGGCAAGTACTCCCACATCCAAAGTAGGGTGCCTCAGCAGTACCACAGAAGGAGTGACAGATACCCCTATGTGGCATGTAGAAAAAGGCCTCAAAGTATTGACTCCAAAAAAGCCAAGGGACAGTGGATTTCTTGGAAGAGGGTTGTTCTGGATCCCGCACTACTCTGAAAGGAGGATTTGGGGGTTCTTCCCCCTCACCTCCTGCCCACCTGAGGGCTTCCAAGAGGCCACTCTGGGAGCATGGTGTGTATCTTCATGGGCTACTGTGCACCATGTCTGACTCAAGCCACCCTGCAGTAGTCTCTGGGGACAGAGTGGCTGAAGTGACCCCTGGCAGCAGAGGGCTGCACTGAGGAGATGACAGTGGATCAGAGTGTTGATTTCTCAGCGGCCAGATATGGACAGGATTAGTGGTGAAGTCAGACTTGTGTTGTTTAAAAGGGACCTCCTATGGTGACAACCATCCTGGTTTGCCGAGGACTCTCTCAGTTTTAGTCTAAAAGTCTCACATCCTGGGAAACTCCTCAGTCTTAGACAAACCAAGATGGTTCTCCATCCTATACCTTGTGTGAGAAGTTGAGCAAAATGGGGCAAGGCAACACTTAGGAGCAAGAGGCTAAGGCAAGAACCAAGAACTAGCCCATAGAGAAGCTCTGCCGCTCAAGCAATCTGCAATAGAGGGGACCCAGCAGGGAAATCTTAGGGTACCCCCCACCCTCCACAAACCTCTGCATAATAAAGAGCCACCTTTAAACATCTGTGTCAGTCAGGGGAGCCAACACCGAGTTATGTCAGTGCCTGTCAGTTATGTCTTTCTGCCCTTTACCACTCCAACTGTTATGACTAGATAAAATAAACAGATCTGACTGAAGGGACTTTTATTATCTAGAAATGGTTGGCTAAATGTTGGGACCTACCTTCCAGGACAGTACCCAAGTACGCAAAAGAAAGGGGCCAACATGGCAAATTTGCAGACGGCCATGAGAAAACATGGAACTGACTGACTCCCCTGCCTTTTTTGATGCCACAGTCACAGACTGATGCAGGGAATATGAGGGACTCACTGGATTCTTCCCCAGGGGCCAGTTTTCGTGGGTCCATTTGCCGAGTTTTAACCCTTCTTTTTTTTTTGAGACAGAGACTTGCTCTGTCGACAGGTGCCAGGCTGGAGTACAGTGGCAAAATCTCCGCTCACTGCAATCTCTGCCTTCTGGGTTTAAGCAATTCTCCTGCCTCAGCCTCCCTAGTAGCTGGGACTACAGGCACACACCACCACACCCAGCTAATTTTTGTATTTTTTAGTAGAGACGGGGTTTCACCATGTTGGCCAGGATGGTCTTGATCTTGACCTTGTGATCCGCCCGCCTCGGCCTCCCAAAGTGCTGGGATTACAGCCATGAACCCTTCTTTTCTAAGTTTGCAGGTGAATCTCTGTTTTTAGGGCTGCCTTTCATTCTCTGTTGATTCCTCTGGAAAGATTCCATTTTAGTTATTGGAGTTTTGTAGTGTGTGGTTATATGTTTACCTCTTCAAGTTACCATTTAGAAAAATTTCAAAAATTCTCAAGGCTCAGCCCATTAGGGTTTCAACTGAGATAATAGTAAGATACATTAATCGGAGGAGGCTCAAAATTTTAAAAAGTCTTTCCAGACTGTCTGGGTTGGAATGATAGCTTTGCCACATGCAAGCTATGTGGCCACAGGCAAGCTATGTACATTTAAGGCTCACTTTCCTAATTTATAAAATGAGGAAAATAGTCATACCTAATTCAGAGGGTTGTGGTGAGGATTAAAATGAGTTTATAAATGCAAAACACTTGGAGAGTGTCTAGCATGTCACAAATGCTATGTATTTGTTCTTATTACTACCCAGAGACATGTTATGTATGGTTGCTTTATACAGGATCAATTTAGCTAAGGTGGAACTATGCATCTCAGATTTTCCTCCTCTATATGGTTCTAATTAGGGGTGACCACAAGAGAAATTTAAGCAAGATTTGGAGGCAGGAAATGAAGCAGTGGCTGGATTCACAGCTCCTCCACTTCATGAAGAATCTCCTTTTTCAGCTTCTCCAAATCTAGGGTGGATTCATATGGTGCATTCCGCATAGTGAAAGGTGCCAGTTTATCTTGCATCTCATCCATGTCATTGAAGTTGGAGGTGATGAAAGATGCGGATTCCAGTTTGCCCCTATTCTCCTCTACTTAAGACTATCTTTCTTTTCAACATGCCAGCTCTACTGACATGACACCAGCACCATATGCAGAAACAACAAACTTGCATTGATTTCTCTACTGCTTTTGACAATTGGATAAATCTCTTACTTTACCACATTCAAGGGTTCTCCTTCACTGACAGAACACTGACTGGCATTATATGTCTATCCATCCATTCCATTTTAAAAATACTTCTTAGTAAGATATTACAGTTTTTTATCATGTATGCTCTGCACATCTCTTGATAGGATAATTAGCTATTTTATGTCTTTTGTAGACACTGGAAATTGTATCCTTTGTTTTCTTTATCAAGTCTTCTAATGGGTACATTTAGAAAAATTATTGACTTTGATATATTTTATCTTGTATCTGAACACTGTAGCAAACTCTCTTATCAATTCTAGGAGTTTTTCAGGTGCTCTTTACACAACTCAGGAAAGGAGAAAGTACGGGAAGTGAAGTGCTACAGGCCTTCCCTTTCTTAGGTGTCTCAGCTTTACCCATAATAAGCCATTTTTGTTCCCCTTCCATTCTTTCTTCCTTTCCACCCTGGTAGCTCTGGATACCAGGAAGTGTTTTCTCTTCTTGGTTCTTCAGCAACACTTCAAGCTTTTCTCAATTGTCCTTTGAAACATGATGTTTGTGAAACTGACCCATACTATTCTACTGATGAGAAATAAAAAGAAAACAACTGTTCTCCCAACTCCCCATTTCTCTCTGCCTTTACCATAGCCTTTGGGATGGTTTATCCAGCTCGGCCCACACGATAAATAAAGATCTTAATGTTTCACCTCAACCAGTGATCAAATTGCAGACTGGAAATGTAAATGACCCAGAATCTGAATCAACTCGCCTCTGGTGAAATTTCAGCCCTGCAGAAAATTGTGTCTGGCCTCACTCTGAAAATCTAGCACAGAGTCAACAGAAGCTAAGAAAGCTGAAAGAGAGGACCAAGATTAAGCAAACGAATCGTAAACACTTAGGAAAGGAATAATTTTCCCCAGTCCATGAGACTATCACAAATTCACTTCTTAATGAACATAACATAACATCATTGCTTACATAAAAAGGAGTATTCTTCATCCACAGTTCTTAGCTGAATCACTGGTATTTAACACACAACACAAATCATACTTTAAATTGTTGTAAGAAGAAAAAAAAGAATACATAGTTTTGCTTAATGAAAATACTATGCTTGCGATAAAACAGATAGAAGAAAAAAAAGCTTTCTGTTCACTAGGATCTTGGGTGAAATCATGCCTACTATCTGCTATTGTATGGCCTACAGGCTAAGAATGTTTTTCTATTTCTAAATCTTTGAAAAAATATCAAATGAAAAATAATATTTTCTAACTTATGAAAATTAAGTGAAATTCAAGCTTTAGTGTCTGTAAATGAAATTTTATTAGAACACAGCCACCTTTTTAATTTATACTGTTTATGTCTAGTTTCACATCACCAGTTGAGTAATTCCAACAGAGAGCAACCTAAAATAGTTAATCATCAGCTGGGCATGGTGGTGCACATCTGTAGTCCCAGCTACTCAAGAGGCTGAGGCAGGAGGATCACTTGAGCCCAGGGTCTGGAGTCCAGCATGGGCAAAGAGGAAGTCCTCATCTCTAAGATAAAAAATAAATAGAATACTTACTACCTAGACCTTTGCCAAAAAAAAAAAAAAAAAAAAAAAAAAAGTTTGCTAACCTCTGGATCAATCCGTGTGTTTCAACCTTGGTACTATCAATATTTTGGACCATTCTCTACTCCTCCCCTTATAAAATATGTCTCCAGACACTGCTAAGTATCTCCTGGGGAGCAAAATTCCTAATTGAGGCTATGAGGACAATTCAGGTTGCTATAGGGAAGAAAGAAGAGGGGAACTGAAGAGGAGAGAGGAGAGCACAGGAGGAGTGAGGAGGGGAGGAAAAGGAGGATATGGGCCCTGGGCATCATTTCCTTAGGTTTCAGATAGCTCTACGTTGAAAGAGATTCACCCTGAGGAGAAGCTTTTTTTTACCAGTGTTTTCTCCGGTTTAATCTGTTGAAACTTGCCCAACCTCAGCCTTCTTGACTTTATGCTTGCTTTGATCCTAAAGACCAGCTTCCCAGCTGTTTCTAGGATTCCCGGTTCAAGTTTGGTCTGGGATGCAGATGTGTCTGGTGTTTCTGGAAGTTGTAGGTGGGCTTAGTAGCAGCACATTGGCCTGAGCTTCCTGAGGGAGAACTTATTTTAAGAGAAATAGGTGCCAACCCCATGAGCTCAGCCCAGGAATATCTGAAGGGAGAGAAGGCTATGAGTACAGTGAGCTGTCTGCCATGCACATTTGTCTCTAAACCCAATCCCAAAGAGGCTGGGACTCTGGCCACTAAAATAAACCTGGAAGAGCTATTGTTCTAAAACACCATAAGTCAGCAAGCATTTTTCTACTTAAAAAACAAATGTTAAACATTGAAAAGCGTTGAATTTTCTGTTTTGACTTTCAGAAAGTTAAAAATACAACTCTCATACAAATATAGTGAACATGTGTCAAATATTTATCTGATTCAGTGATGAAGGAAGCAACAGCATGAGAAGCTAGTTCAAAACAGAATATTAAAAACTAATACAGTTGATTCTTATCATTCATAGATTATGTGCTTCAGAAGGTACTCCATGTTTGTATCTTCTTGCTAAAATGTATTTGTAAACTGCAAATCAAGACTCACAGTACTTTTCCAGTCACATTCAGGGTTCCTACAGACCTGTGCAGGTCATGTGCAGGGCAGCAAAATGTTTGGGTTACCCAACACACAAGTTCCCAGTTGGGGTCTACCAAGGCAATGAATAAGATGATGAGCATTGACTCTATATGCATTCAGGGAAAACAAGAATGATGGAGTCAAATGGCAAAGCTAGATTTTTAAAAAGCTGGTCAATGATTATTAGAACAATAAAATTTTGTACTAGACAGAACCTATTAGCTGCTTATCAATTTTCTATAAATTTGCATCCCACTTTGCAGAGTCTAAGACATAATCGATGAAAAGTAAAACAAAGTTAAAACTACCTAGAGCATCAAATGACCCTTAATCAGGCTTGGTAGATAATGCTGTAGTACAAGGCTTCTCAACTTTAGTAGTATTGACATCTGGGGCCGGTAACTGTTGTCAGGGGCTGTCCTGTCTGTTGTACGATATTCTGCAGCAACCCCGGCCTCTACCCACTAGGTGTCAGTAGCACCTCCTCTCCCAATTGTAGCAATTAAATGTGTCTCCAGATTTAGCCAAATTTGACCTCTGGAAGACCAAATTGCCCCTGTTAGAGAACCACTAGTCTAGTGTGATTTTAAAAGAAGTTTCTGATGATTTTTCTTGATATACTCAGGTCCATTCTGGCTGCTATAACTAAAAACCATAAACAAGAGTGCATATAAAAAACAAATTTATTTCTCACAGTTCTGGAGGCTGGGAAGTCCAAGATCAAAGTGCCAACAGATTTGGCGTCACTAAGGGCTCATTTCCTGATTCATAGATGGCACCTTCTAGCTGTGTCCTCACATGGCAGAAACATCAAGGCAGCTTTCTTGAGTCCCTTTTACATAGAATGGAGCACTAATCCCATTCTTGAGAACATCATCCTCATAATCAATGACTTCCAAAAGGTCCCACCTCCTGATAGGATCACACTGATGAGTTTTCAACATATGAATTTGGTTGGGGGGACACAAACATTCAAATGATAGCACACTGAAAAACGGAAAGAAAGGTATCCTTTGCCCACATTTGCAAGCATATAGGTTTGAAACCTTCTGCACGTGTGTTGTAATTTGTAGGAGATATATATATAAATATATTTATTTATTTATTTACTCACTTATTTTATTTCTTACCCACAGTGGGAGAACAAAGCACAGTGCAAGGAGCACAGAAGACACTCAATAATCATTTCCAGTAGGAAGTCATAAAGCTTGACAGCTTCAGGACCGCAGCCTAGGGTCAAGTGTGGGGACTGGGGAGGGGAGCTGCCTGAGGACAGACTGCCCTGCTGAAGCTGACTTATTACCGTCCACAGGTGATATCTCCCTGTCATCTTCCAGAAGGACTGGGGGGCTGCAATTTATAAGGGATGAGGCCCTGAATGAGCAGGAAAGGAGAGATCCAGTTGGAGCCCTGTCTCCATTTGTACACACTGGCTGCTAAGGCCTGGGGAATTAGGTGATACTGACATCAGCCAGTGAGGAATTGTCCCAAGGGTGGCTCAGTGATGGTAGCCTGGCTATTAACAATGGAACAAGAAGGTGGAGGCAGAACAGGCACAACTCCCGACTCCTCCACTGATTAGCTGAACCTCTCTGAGTCTCAGTTTCTCTACCTGTAAAATGGGACAATAATAGTACCAACCTCATAGCACTGTTGGGGGGATTAAATGAGATATAGGCATAACTCCTAGCACAGCGTCTAAGAACTCCCTACCTTTTAACCAACAAAGGCAGAACCTGAAGCCACAGTGAATAGAGGCTGACTATTCAGCTGACTTGGAAGTCTCTCCAGTACTCTGAATTCTTTTTCTGTTGCTGAAAGTTTGGGGGTCCAGTGAGGCATTTATAGCAGCAAAAGCTGCTACTTTTACTAGTTCATTTTGAAATATGAAGCAATACCAGTACCCAGTGTGCAGTTATATTCAGAAATTTGATTTTAATAGCTACTAAAAATGTATTGAACCCAATCTATGAAAGTAGATAAACAAATAATACAATGTTGTCTTTTTGAAAAGGTCCTGCATGCTATATTCATTTTATGCCATACCCAATTCCGCCATACAGTGTGTGCCCTAAAAGAGTTCATATATGTGAGGAGTTATGCTCTCCACATAGGTAACATAAAGCTTAGCCCAAGACTAATCTTGGCTGGTCCTATATCAAATAGCCATGTGGTCTGTATACAGCAAGATATAAATTAATGATCCAACATGAACACTGTACTTTTATAATGGAGATATTTTCCACTTTCACTCACAGTGGTTAGCCCCACTGTCAACACCTGATAAGTATTTAAACCTTATTTATATCATCTTTTTCCATTGCCAGCTCCTCTAAATATAGTGACCATCTCCTTCCATGTTTCTGTGAAAATGACAAGAAAATAATTCAGAAAACATACTTGGCTATACTTAGAGTTTCAGCCAATGAAGAGCCAGCCAAGCCAAAATGAAGTGTAATTTTGAAAGGCATAGGCAAAAGCATTATATGGCACACTCCCGATATTTTGGAGATTTCTATTATATGTGCTTTCCAAAACACACTTTATTTGGGTATGTGCATGGAAACTGGAAAGATTTCTTTTTTAATAATGTGTGGATAGAAAATATTTCTGATTTAGAACATTTGTTTTGAAATTAATACGTCCTTTTGTTTGGGAGATTTAGAGAACAGTTATAATTTTTGCAAAAGGTTTATACCTGTTGCTTAAATGTCAAAATGTCTGTAGAAGTGCTAATGCAGCAGTGTAGTCCTGAGATTCAAAGCAAATGGAGCTCTGCTGAAGCAGAATGCAGGCCATCTCCCTCGTAATCTCAGAACATCTGTGCATGCTGGTTTCAGAAAAGAAGAGGGTCAGGGTCATGAGCACAGCTTCTGGAAAATGTTCCTTCTACCCCAGTGTTTTTCCAGATCTAAATCATGTGGCTACAAGTGACTTTTGGAGGTACTCTGGAATAATTTACAGGTATACAGAAGGGTTAATGCCCTAAGAAATTCCCAGCTAGCAATGTGTGAAGCACATAGAAAGTTTACCCTACAGACTCAGGTGTGCCAGAATGTCATGTTTCTTCATTTAAATCAAATTCAATTTTAGTTTGTGTCTTGATGTGTCAGAGTCGTTGGGAAATTCAATCTTAGGATTAGTAGGCTTTCCTATCAGGTTTGGGGTGGTTCTGGCAATCTTATAGAAAGAAGGCTGTTTCAAAGGTGTGAGAAGCATTCAGGAGTTGAGACCTCTGTGTTATTTACATACATGCATTAGCAAAAATGACATGGTCGGTCACTGAAAGGCAGAGGTGCTGCTCCTACTTGGGCCAAGATATGAGACTCTGGCGACACTGATTTTCTGATATCTCCCAGGACACCCAAGAGGCTCCCAGAACACCCAAGAGGTCCTTATAGATCTCTGCCCCTTTCTCCTCTGGGGAGATTGTTTTGCTTTCTTACGCTGCTTCTGAAGTACCCTCAGGACACTCTTGCCCTAACATGCCTTTATCACAGTGGCTCTCTAAGAGTGATCCTGAGACCAGCAGCAGCAGCACCTGGGAGCTTGTTAGAAATGTAATCATCAGGCTCTACCCCTGACCAACTAAATCAGAATCTCTAAAGGCCCAGCAATAAATGTTTTAACAAACTCTCCAGGTGATTCTGAAGCAAAGCTAAATTTTGAGAAAAACTGACATATCACAATCTATCAATTAACTCTGAGTTTTGAAGACAAAAGCTTTAGGCAACTTCTGTTTTCAGCCTTCAATATACTACTCTCAGCCCTACTCAAAGCAAGGGAAAGAGGAGGAGGCCTGGCTGTACTCAGAAAATAGACACTAAACATAAAACATAAGCATGTTTCACTCTTTCTGATTCTTCTATAACAGGAGAACAAAAACACAAATTAATATCTCAATAAATGTTTTAATAAATTATCCTATCACACAAGGGTTAACTTTACCAATAATAGGTTTCTGAAATAGCAAGTTCCAAACACGAGATGTGGTAGCGGCGGGCTGGCTTGGGATTAGGAGTTAGGAATGAGACCAGGAAAGCAGAATAACAGGTGGAAGAAAGCTGCTACATCAAGTGTCGGGAAGAAAGATGAGGTTTCCCTGTACCGACAGGGACATTTAGAGGAGCTGGTCATCCAAACATTTGTCTCCCAGTGAGGTTTCAGAATGTTTTTGAGGTGGTAATTGTAAAAATGTGCTGACCTACCGTGTTGAACTAACAAAAATGTGAAGCATAAGGAGCTCTGATTGCCCTGAGGGGCTGCGACAGAGCACTGGTTGTCCATGGGGTTTCATTCTTTCCTTTTCTCCAAGAGAGTACAGTTGTACCTGGGCATGTGGCCACTTAGCTGGAGACTACCATTTCCTAGGCCCCTTTGCACCTAGATGTAACAAGTGGGGTGTGAACAGAAGTCATATGTATATGTCTTCCAGGCCTGTACCTTAAAACATTGCATATACAGCCTTCTTTGCACTTTTCCTCCCGTGAGCTGGAATAGTGAGGTGCTTGTGACCCACCTTTGACCATATAAACGAGGCCACAACCTAGTGTTGAAGCAAGAGAAAAGGGAACCTAGGTCTCTGAATGGCATGTGAGGCAGAGGAGCCCACCTACCTGTCCTGGACCATTAGGTGAGAGACATGATCTTCCTTAATCTACTGATTTGTTGAGATCTTTGTTACAGTAACACATTTTCATGTAACCAATATAAAAACCAAGGGCCTATGTGGGGAATTAAAGCCATGCTTATAATTCACCAAAACCCAAATAGCACCGAAGCCCCACTGGCACTCAGGAGGTGCTCCATAAATATTAAATAATTACTAAATGAATGAATATGGCACCACTAGGAACTGTTGAGGCAAGAGATAACCCACTGTCCCATAGAATAATCTGCCTGAAAGTAAACCTAAGTAGCATGTTACAGCTTACCATGAGAAGAGCAAGCGGCTCACCAATAGTAACAATGGGTTAAAATCAAATGGGAATTTTTGTGTGTACAACGTAGAAATGATTGTTAATTACAGAGCAGTCATTTTCGTGCTTTGCAGATAGTAATCACAGTCACCATCATTTTCTAAAACAAAAGACTTACACATCCACAGACATACGCAGACAGGTAAATTCTTTTTTTAACCAATTTGATGAGACATCATGATTGCTATGCTGTACGTGGTCCATAAGAAAATGAAAACCCATTGCTACAATATGCAGAATGAATACAAAGAAGCTTTTTACTTAATGTGTAAAAGGCATTTTTTTTTTTTTTTGGCAACATACGACATGACTCCAACTCCATTTACTGAACATTTTTGAGGGCCTACTATGTGAGAGGTATTGTATCAAATACAATGAGGGATTCAAAGATACTAACGAAAATAAGAAAAAAGATGTTGGAGGGGGAGGGTTTTACAAAACACAGATGTTTAGATTTCAAAGAAATGGTTCTTAACTGTGTTTGCACAGTCCTGGCTCTGTTGAAACACTCAGTGGTGTCTCTGTTTAATGACTATTGCATTTGTTGTTCTGAGATTTAAATGAAATAACATACATAAAGCAACTGGTACGTGGAGTAACCCCCAGCAAATGCTAGTGCCTTTGTTCATACCCTGCAATGAACAAAACGACAAAACACCTTTTTCCCACTGTTTTCAAATTTTGAAATAATTTTCAAACGTTTTCACTGATGATTTATTCTGGAGCCATATAAAATAATTTTTGCCTGTCACAAGCTCCTATATATACATACATGTGCTCACACATACCCTCACCCAGAGAAAGCAAGACTATTGCATTTTGCAAGCCAAAAGATAATGGACTATGAAAGAGATCAATTCTACTCTGGTGACTTAAGCTGAAAGCTGGTTTGTTGGAAAGAAGACCAGGAGCTTGCAGGATCCACAGGGAACTAAAAAATAACCATTTCCATTTTCCCCTAGGTATGGGGGCAATTGTTACAATGTCACTGCTGGCATGGTCACCCTGGAATACCAGATGTGTGCTTAAAATTTTTCACCGATTTCCTTGACTATCTATTAATGTCAGATCCTATTTCTGTGCTGTATCAGAGCTGCTGAACCCTGATCCTTCAGGCTTCTGCCACTTGCCTGGCTTTCCAGGCAGACAGTTCAAGAGATGGCTCATGCTATTCCTGTGGAGCGAAAAGCTCTGCTGCAAACATTATCATATCTCATATTTTATCAGTCTCTTACTTCACCTGATTGATCTGGTGCCCCCAGGACAGGGTTGGGTTTTGCATGGTCAATATCTTGTCGCTATGGCAGAAGCCAAAGCAGCTTGAGGGCTAGTCCAACCTGTTTATAGCTACACAGAGCCTTGTCCAGAAGCTGCCCCTAAGCCAGGTGACTGCCCCTAAGCCAGGTTCCATGTTCCCGGTGGGGACATGTTTCATATAACTAAGCCTACAAATTGTGTCTTCTTGAGAGCTGTGGGTAACCTAGTGATGCATCCCTTTGTATTTTCCTTCTCTCCTTTCCTTCCCTTTTCTTCCCTTTGTCTCATTTTCCTTTTCCCTCTCACTTTTGCTTCCCTGGAATTGCACCTCCTCAATAAAAACATACCATCTAAGCTTTTTTCCCCAAGGCTTTGTTTCCTAGGGAACCTGTGCTAAGTTGGGGTCACACCCTACATTTTAAACTTCTGGGCTGGAGCAGTCAGTTGGCTGATACTGGGCTACATGCCACATCTGCTGCCAGGGAACTGGGAAAGGAACATCTGTGTCACTTATGATGCTGTGATGAGAGGCGGAGTCCTGCCTCTCAACTATTTGGATTAATCCCAAGTAAGAAGAACACTTGGATTTTGAACTGGCACAATGGTGACAAATATTCCCTCTGAACCCACTTGGCCTTAGTAGCTCTCTTCCTCTCCTGGGTTTCTCTGGGTGGAGTGTCCCCCTCTATGCATTGTCACCCCAAGTAATTTCCTCCACTTCTAACTCCTAACCCTGCCAAGTCAGTTTTCATCCATTGTAGACCCTTTGCTTTTGGTGTGCTTGTTTTCCCCGTGTTTCCCATTAGACCAAATGTTCCGTATTGCCCCATTCTTCCTAACATCCCCATCCCTGAATGCAAAATTTAATTCTCTTTTGCATTTCACAGTCCACAGGCCAACCAGCCAGCTCTCACACTTCGCCCTGGCACTAGTCCGCTGTGTGGTTTAGCATTCCAGTTGTTTGCTTCCTGCAAAGTAAGAGCGGATAGTTTCAGACATAAAGAGAAAATTCTGGGTATTTTACAACTTTCAAGTAGAGAAAGATTAAGTCAGAATCATCAGGAATCCAATTCTTTGGATCTGAACAAAGTGACCAGACATTTCAGCCCTTCTTTTGTTAAGAACTGTCTGTAGAAAGGTCTTGGACTGGCTTCAAAGGGAATTCTTCTGTAACTGTAGATGCCCTGAACTATAGCTATAGCAGTCTATTTATTTTGCAGCCTAGTCTGGGGAAAGTGTACACATTATGCAATTGTTTAAAGATATCATTCATTCATATAAACAAAAGAAGTGATAAAGCTCTTAGCCCTCACCTGCCCAGATTAGCAGGCTCTCACTTTCAAATAGTACTCAGGATCTTCAGGACATGTTAATGTTTTGCATTTTGTCTCTCTTATTAACACAGATGCTGTATCTGGTTATGCAGATTCTGTAATGCACAAGGGCACCACATATAAGGGGCATCATTTCCATTACAGACATCATAGATTTTTTGTAACGATTTTCGGCAGATGGGATTGAAGGGTTTTGTTTTAACAAACTAACATATTAACTCCATTTCCTGGCAGAGGCAAGTAAAGAGTTATCTCTGAAGAAGAATGGGCACTTTTCCCAGTTCTTATAAGGATGTTGTAAGAGGTAGAAAGAGCTTTTTCTGTCACTCCTTCAGTCCAGGTGAGTGGACATTATGAGATGCCCTGACTGTTCCTAAGCTGCTTTATCCTGAGAGAAGACAATGTCATTCGTATATTTCCCTGAAGCTCAACTGAAACCAGCTGGAGTGGTTAATGCAACTAAAGAGCTTACGGAGGGGAATTAAAATATAGGAAAGGAAAAAGTAAATATCTTTACATTCAATTCCCTTTCCTTCCCTTGGTCAGGTCTGCTGCCCATCTCTCTCTCTATCCCCCACGTTTTAGAGATCAGCTTACTGTCTGTACCCTTAAGTGTCTTTGACCATGTCACAAGGGAGGGGAACATTACATATCCTTATCCCAACCTATCTCCAGTGTGATGCCCCTTGAATGCTATGATAATCTCTGCAAAAATGCCACTCTGACAAAAATGAAGAGAATCTACTGCAGTTGTTAATGCAGCTCAGCTTAGCTTTTTTGTATCCTGGCTTGGACATTCTGAAATTTAATTTGTCTTTACCTTTGCATAACAAAAGGCCCATTAATACATTATTGCAAAAAAAAAAATTTAGTCTGCTTCTTATCCAAAACAACAGATAATTGTCTACCTTTCTAGCAGTCATTCATTCAGAATCATTGGGCTTCAGTTTTGAACCCCCTTACTGCACATTTAACAAGTATTTAAGGAGCTCCTTTTAGGAGCCAGACCCTGGGCTAAGCACTAAGAATATCAGTGAGAAGCAGGAGTGGCCCAGATTACCTTCCAGCTTGGAGAAAGTGGCAGGTAAATAAACAGGTTCAAGAAATTGGCAAAGGGGTGACCATGCATGTATGTACGGGTTATAACTATATATAGCATGAAGAAATGGTTCTATTCAACTGGGGTTGGAAGAAAAGGATTATAAAAGCTTCAAAAATGAGGTCATTGCTAGCAGTTGGCATGACAAATAACAGGCAAAGGGCATTCCTGTTAGGAAAGCATATGCACATGTTTTCGGAAAACCCCATGCAGCTAGGAATCTCTGAGTATGGAAAACTCGGCAAGTGTCTACCAAGAGACAGAACGAAAACCCTAAGAACTTCCAGATGAGAAAAGGCCTTTTCTGTTGTACCAAGAAGTTTTGACCTCAAAATAACTGAGATGAAATATTTGAATAATAAGAGAGCTATGATTTTATCCCTGCTATTTGAATAATTGATACGGTCAAGGCACCAATTCCTAGACTGTCATGGTGGTCCACGTGAAAAATTATGACCTCATTGGGCAGCCCCAGAGCATTTCAGAAGCTGAAATAAATGAATATAGAACATGTTAAGAATTGGGGATCAATAGAACTTGATGACTGGTGGTCAAGTGAAGAAGATGGAGATGTGAATATGTTAGCATCCTAGGTTTGTGGCAGGTGGAGGGTTTTTTTGCAGAATTTTTCTGAGAGAGGAAACACATAGAGAAGCTATGCATCAAGTGGGGTTTGTGGGAGCTTTAGGTAAAATTGGAGCAGTTCAGGTTCTAAAAGTTTTATCATTGCCATGTTTTATGCACCTGAATCCCTCTGGGCATGCCAGATTTTCTGCCTAAGGAACCCTTAACAAAGCCTTCACAAGAGCTTGGCAGTTGGGAAAGGGATTGTTCCAGCCTCTACCTTCCTACTTCAGGCCGGACAACACCCCATGGATTTATCGATCCAATTCCAGAGTCTCCTTGGCTTGTCACCATCGGCCTACCTCACCACAAGGGACTGACTGGAAATCCCTTTTCTGTCCTTTATACCCACACACTCCCAATATATTACCAAGAAAATCCCAGAATAGAGTGAATATGCAGTACTGAACTCTAGAATAAATCAAGTCACATAGGAAAGAAAGTGTGAGTGATATGGACCCATGTGGCTATGAATTGCTGGTTTTTACTTTGGAGTCAATTACCACCTCCACAGACATGTCCAGGCAGGCTGGAACCTATTGTTATTCAAGCTTGGAGATAAAAAAAAAAATAAGCAAAGAAGAAAGTATCAAGGAAAACTCTAAAACCTCCCCTGCTATAGAAATTTTTTTGTGGAGAGGTTAAAAATTTCCTTTGTCTTGGGATGAAATGCATACAGAAATTTTATCTTAAAGCTTGCAGAATCATAGATATTTCTCTTTTTTTTTTAACCTTTAAGTTCAGGTGTACCTGTGCATTCCTTTAACCATACAATTCATCTGAATTGGTTTAGACATTTTCATTAAAAAAAAAGTTCCAGCAGGGGTCTCTCTTTGCACATGGCACAAAAAATCCTTAACAGTCACAGTGCAATATTTTCATTTTGCTTATCCATCTTACAGTGTTAATGAATGTAATTGCAAAATATGTCAAACTCTTTTCTTATATTATTAGAAAATCACTGAAAAGACATTAAGTTTTATATTATGATTTGAGAGATGATTAAACCGGTATGTTCCCTACGTGGTAATTGAACAAGTAGTAAATTTATTATTTAGGTACTTTTATGTTTACACATTATACTTTTAAAAAGTTTATTTTTAAGGGTACAATTCCTAATTTTACTTTTAATCACATGTTTCTTTGATTTTTTATTTCATTTCTCATGTATCTAGAATATTAGGAATTTGGGCCATTTTATTTATGTATTTCATTGAATTTTATACATATTTTACAAATAGCGATGCTTGGTATGTATGTTGGTAGAGAAATAGAAAAAAAATGAAAATATAGCTGCAATATATTTTTTAAAAAACTGTATTTTAAAACGAGAATTATCCAGTAAAAAGCTTTGTGCTGGTTTTTGAATCATGAACTCTCAGAAACAGACACTATCATTGTTGGCACTCAAGCTTATGGGATGGATCCCAGAGGTCAGATAGATAATGGCCCTGTAATGTGATCTGTGTCTTGGTCTCTACTTCTGTTGAAAGAAGGTCAGCAGGGTCTCTGGCTGAAAACTTGGACCTTCCTGAAGAAGTCTGTTCATTCTGGCTGTCAACCGGTGGACTTATTCTGAGCGGAAGAAACAATGACCACAAACCACTCCTTGCCATGTTAGCAAATCACACTCAAAATACAGTGAGAGAAATGCCTGTCATTTAAAAAAAAAATCCTATTATAATTCTTGGGACCAGATTTCTGCAAAGCACGCAGACTGCTGGTTTTATTTCTATGCTTTAATCTCAAGCTTGTGTTATTTTTCACTTGATTATTTATGATTTTACCTATTACTTCTTTCTCTGTTTTTTTTCCTTTGTAAATCTCTTACAGAAATCATTTCTTAATTCTAAAAATAAAGTATTGACATTTTAGTGGCATCTTTTAATAAAAAATATATTTTCCCTTCCCAAAAACTTAATATTGGGCCATAAAAACTTTAGTCCTAACTGATAATAAAACACAGAAAATATCAAGTGAAGATGTTTTATTCCAAATGACATTGCCACTTACTTTTTAATAGTATTAGAGTAATTCCCTTAATTGTTTCATGGAAAAAAAATCCATTAACATCCTTTAATGAAGAAAATATATATTTGTAATGGACCTAATGGCAATGTGCCCTTGTCTGAAGCAATCCTACTGTCCTATAAAGGAAGATTCACATTCAAATGTGGTACCTTTGAACAGCAAATATTACAAGAATTCCTAGTCAGCAGGATGCTATGCCAAAAGCACTCCACAAATGGTTTTCCCCTTTCTGACTATCTTGTGGCCTCATTCTAAATATCTCCTCAATACTTCTATTAGCATATCACAGAGTTTCAACATAGACTCTAACATTCCATGCTTATCTGACCCTGAGCTATTAAAATTGGTAAACACTATGAATCTTCTCATTTGAACATGTCTTTGACTGTTTTATGTTTCCGTGTTTCTTCCTGCCTTGCTCTTTCTTAATGCGAGCCACGTCTCTGCCCTCTGTTTTGCTTACTGTTTCCCTTCTCTCTTGTTTGTTCAGCTTCTGTACAATCATTTCTCTTTGCTCTGGCCCTTGCTCTAGCCTCATGTTCATTTCAGCCTCCGCCTTTTTTCCTTTGCAAATGTCTTTGATTCCAGTTGACAGTTTAAGATTTTTTTTTCTTTCACTTTCTGGAGGCTCCTGTTTCCATAGTGATACTTGATTACGAAGGCCATGACTGCTTCCATGGGCACTACTGTTGCTGTAACCATGCCAGTTAGTGGGGAATTCTATGGAAACTTGTGAGCAGGATGGTAATTCACACCTTTTTGTGGGACAGCTTGCCAGGAAATGTTTCTTACTTAATGGTTGCTCCTAGTACTAAAACTGAAGGCCATAAACTTAACAGTGTCTCATTCTTCAGTAACTAAAACACAGAGACACCAATATTTACTCTTCACACCTGGCAAAATTCCTCTTTCTTCCCTGACTTTACTTGCTCTCTGTTCCTAATCTATTAATTTTTTTGTATTAAAAATATGCTTGCTATGGCCTGAATTGTGTCCTCCCAAAATTCTTATGTTTAAGCCTTAACCCTCAAGGCAACTGTTTTTGGAGGAAAACAGGGCTTTTAGGAAGTAATTAAGGCTAGATGAGGTCTTTAGGGTAGGGCCCTAATCTGATAGGGTTGGTGGCCTTATAAGAAGAGGATAGTGCTCCCCTCCCTGTGGGGTCAGTTGAGGGGAAATAGTGGAGGGACGGTGCGGGGTGAGGAGTTGGGGAGATATAGCAAAGGGAGAGATGCCAGATGTAGGTGATGGGGAGGAAGGCAGCAAATCACACTGCCACGTGTGTACCTATGCAACAATCTTGCATGTTCTTCACATGTACCCCAAAACCTAAAATGCAATAAAATAAATAAATGGAAAAAAAAAAAAAGAGGATACATGTTTTCGGTTATAAGCGGGAGCTAGACATAGAATACACATGGACACCAAAAAGGGAACAACACACACTCAGGCCTACTCGAGAGTAGAGGGCAGGAAGATGGAAAAACCACCTTTGGGTGCTATGCTTATTACCTGTTTAACAAGATAATGTGCATACCAACCCCCCATAGCACACAATTTATAGAACCAACTTGCACATGTACCCCTGAAACTAAAGTAAAAATGAAAAAAAAAAAGGCACTGCAGGAAGACAGCCACCTAAAGCCAGGAAGAAAACCCTAACAAGAAACCGAATCAGACGGATCTTGATCTTGGACTTCCCAGCCATCAAAACTGTGAGGAAAGACATTTCTGTTGTTTAAGCCACCTGATCTATGGTATTTACCATGGCAGCACAAAATGATGAATAATTTCCTAACCCTAATGTTACTTAACATTAACAGCTCCTAAGTGCTTTTGGAGTCTTCAATTTCTGGGAATATACCCAAATAAGAGAACCACAGAATATTGCAATGTGCATTATCAGTCTTTTTGTCTTAGAATACTAGATGAACCAGAAGATAAAAATGGACACATTTGGCTGGGTGTGATAGCTCACGCCTGTAATCCCAGTACTTTGAGGGGCCGAGGTGGGTGGATCACCTGAGGTCAGCAATTCGAGACCAGTCTGACCAACATGGAGAAACCCTGTCTCTACTAAAAATACAAAATTAGATGGGCATCATGGCACATGCCTGTAATCCCAGCTACGCAGGAGGCTGAGACAGGAGAATCGCTTGAACCTGGGAGGTGGAGGTTGCAGTAAGCCTAGATCACACCATTACACTCCAGCCTGGGCAACAAGAGAGAAACTCAGTCTCAAAAAGTCACATTTATTGCATTTTTGTGATCCCTTTTGATGTTGTCACAGCTTTTTTAGTCACAAAATATATAAAGAAATATATAACTATTTCCATTTTTATAGATACTATAACTCTCATGGAAAGCCGGTACAGAATCTTGCTTTTGTTGCGATTGTGTTACCTACCTAGATTGTTAAGTTAGACAGCTTGCAATCATTCATGCTGGTCCTCCCATTTGTGCCACTCATATGAAGAAAGGGACCAGCCACAGCATCAAAGCTTGCTCAGGACTAATATAAAAAGACCTTTTTAGTGACATACATTCTATTATACAAAGTGTCAGATGAAGGTCAGTAACTGACCATGTACAACCAGAAAGCAGGAAGACAAACTTGACATGTTTCAAAGTGTGTTAAAGTAAAAGATAGCAAAACACAGAATTTTGCTAATGATATATTATTGGATAAATTTATTCATTGGCTCCTACCTTTGCTTTCACCAAAGGTGTCAATCAAGATAACATTAACTTATTTGAGCAGATGCAAGGCACCATAATATTTTTTTAAAAAACAGTGTCAATATTATACATTCCCAGGGCATACTTTTCCAGAAAATTAAAGGTATAAATATTCTGAAATTGTTTGACAATTTCTAGAGAATTTCAAGTAAATGATGTTGCTTGTAGAGTGATATGAAAAGTAGTTTGTGGTTATTATCATTGTTCTAATTTTGCTACAAACCTAGTTTATTTTTCTTATCATAGTAAAACAAGAGCCAGTCTGTTATTATTGTTAATAACGATAACAACAACTTCCTATTATGTACCAGGCACCACTATGTTAAGTAAATGATGAACCCCACCTTTTTTTTTTTTTTTTTTTGAGAAGGAGTCTGCTCTGTCACCCAAGCTGGAGTGCAGTGGTGTGATCTAATTTCACTGCAACCTCCACTTCCTGGTTTCAAGCAATTCTCCCGCCTCAGACTCCTGAGCAGCTAGAATTACAGGCGAGCACCACCACACCTGGCTAATTTTTGTATTTTCAGTGGAGACGCGGTTTCACCAACATTGGCCGGGCTGGTCTCGAACTCCCAAACTCAGATGATCTGCCTGCCTCAGCCTTCCAAAGCGCTAGGGTTACAGGTGTGAGCCACTGCACCCTGCCAGGTACCTATTGTCTTTAATTTTCACTATAGACTTGAAAGATAAGAAACCAGTAGATGGGGAAACTGAAGTTCTGAGAAGTTAACTTGCCTAACTTGATCACATTTTCAATATTTCCCTTCAGGAAAGTAAACTGATACCACCGCCTAAAACATGATCAGTCAAAGAGGCACACCAGGAACCCTAAGGTTGGCCCTATATTCGGTTGCATACATTCTGGAATCACAATAACTAAATCCAACTAACTGAACAATTGTTACAAATGAACATTATCTTTAATTTGGCTTGTTGATTTCTTGTACTATCTAGGCATCACCCCCAAGAACTTTTCTTCACTACCCTCCCCCACTTAATAAACTAGGTATAATGTGGCTGAAGAATGCAAATAAGATTTATGAAACATTAAGTGATTTTAGACTAGATTTAATTATTCAAGAAAACTTCAAATTGGAATTGCAGAAACTTTGATCTCTAAACTGCTGCAACTTTGAGTGACTGAATTGCTGGAAGAGAGAGAGAGAGACAGAGAGAAAGAGTGAGTGTGTGTGTGTGTGTGTGTGTGTGTGTGTGTGTGTGTGTAGATAGAGAAAAAAATAGCAAATGAGTAAGAATAGGAGCAGAATGACTCAAGAGGAATCAGATCTGTTGCTGTATTTTGTAACTTCATTAGTCATTTTATGAGTAACGGATTAGAAATTATTGCAATATATAACCACAACCAATTTTAGGACATCTGCATATTACTAATTGACATATAGTATAAATAAATTGCCCTTCTGAGTGTTGTGACTTTGCATATATTTTGGCTCTTGGGAACCCCAAAGTATAAATGATTCCGTCTAATACCTGGGTTTCTCAGACTAAGCCTTTCATGTTTCTTAAGGGGGTAAAAAAACTCATCAATAAAATATTCTTCAAAGAACTGTCTTCTCTTTGAACATGCTCATGTAATACTGAGTTCCTCCGTAGAAATATGAGGATTCTCAAATTTCTAAGAGATGCTCTCACTGAAAGGATGGTAGAGATTGGAATTTTAGAGATAACATGGAGAAGGGCCAGACTAACCCAGTAGGAAATGAAGCAATGGCTTGCAGATTATCGAGCTATTTATCACCTGGTCACTCTGGTCCCTCTGCTCTAGCTACTTTTATGAACCAACCCCAGAAAGCAAGAAACAGAGGATGTCTTCCCAGTGCTTAAGTCTTGGGTCATCCAGAGTACATCCCTCAGGTTGCTGTTTAGAATACAAGAGCACTTGCAATAAGAGGCAATAAGCCTCCTTGAATTATCCCTAGAAATTGGCAAATTGGAAAGTGTTATGGGTATGGTGTGGTAAGAAAAAGGACAGGTGAGGAATCAAGAGACCTGATTTCTTATCCCAGCTTTCTAACTCTAGAAACAATTTTGAGCCAATTAGTTAATATTTTTGGGCTTTGGTTCCTTCTAAAAATGTAGGAATGTTTCAGGTAAAACTTTGACAGCATCTCCATCACTAATATTATGGCTAATAAACTGAGAAATAAACAGTCTGCATTTTTGCTCCTCAGACAAGGATGATGTACAGTCGTTTCCTGGGGACATGAAACCATAAAACATTCAAGGGATAAATGGCAACTGACTATGTAAATAAGCTTCTGGTTCCTGGACTACAGGATTCTGATGCTTTAGACTGTTAAAGATCTTTCTTAATAACTTATTTATACCATCTTGTTGCAAAATGTATTTGAGGTGACTTAGATAACTAATAAATTAAAATAATTTAAAGTAATTGGACTAAAAGGAAATGAGCTTAGTCTAAGACTGGCACATAAAATATAAAGAGGTAGAAGATCGGATTCTAGTCTTCCTGTAGGTGAATTAAAAAGAAATAGTCAACTACAAAATTCACTGTATCTCTTAAGTACTGCGTGTGGTAATGCTGGCTGTTGTCTAAGTGGAGGTGAGGTAATTTGCTTAGGACAGTTATTCCTAGAATTGAAGTAAGAGATTGTATTAGTTCATTCTCACATTGCTATAAATAAATACCTGAGATTGGGTAATTTATTTAAAAAGAGGTTTAATTGGCTCATGGTTCTGCAGGCTCTGCAGGAAGAATAGTGGCATCTGCTTCTGGGGAGGCCTTAGAAAGCTTCCAATTATGGTGGAAGGCATAGGGCGAGCAGGCATCTCATATGGTGGTAGCAGAAGCAAGGGAGGGATAGGGGAAGTGCTACACGGTTTTACATGACCAGATCTCATAAGAGCTCACTCACTATCATGAGGACAATACCAAGAGGGATGTTGCTAAGCCATTCATGAGAAATCCACTCCCATGATCTATTCACCTCACACCAGACCCACCTCCAACATTGGGAATTACAATTCAATGTGAGGTTTGAGTGGGGAGACATATCCAAACTATATCAGAGATGTTTCTCATGGTTTCTTACAAGGGAGAGATAGGTGATGTGTCATAGTTTTTCACTGGGATAGGAATAGAAGAGGCCTTTGATAATATACGATTCAGTAGCTTTGACAAGAGCTTTAGATGCTGCTTTTTTTTTTTTTATACAGAGTCTTGCTCTATCACCCAGGCTGTAGTGCAATGTTGTGATCTCTACTCACTGCAACCCCTGCCTCCCAGGTTCAAGCGATTCTCATGCTTCAGCCTCTCAGATAGCTGGAACTACAGGAGCATGCCACCACACCTGGCTAATTTTTGTATTTTTAATAGAGACAGGGTTTTGCCATGTTGGCCAGGCTGGTCTCAAACACCTGATCTCAAGTGATCTGCCCACCCCGGCCTCCTAAAGTGCTGGGATCACAGGCGTGAGCCACCGCTCCTGGCCAAGAAGAACTTCAGATGCTTAAGATGTAGTCAACTCTATGGACCTGCTTTGGGAAAACCACTCATCCAATAAAGATGATGTTGAGTTTCAAGAGATATTTTTTCAATGTATTCTTCCATAGAAGCAGATGACTTCATGGCAAAAAACAATTAAATTAAAGAAACTTTACGTGGCCAAAAAGAATATACAGTCTGGGTACACAGCTCTCTGAGGTTCATGTTTAATCCTCTGTTAAAATATAAAACATCAAGAAGGATTAAAATATAGGCACTCCTTATTGTGAGTTTAAAGGTACTTCCTTTATAATAATAGAGGCTGGTAGCAAACAACTGCATTGTTAGACAGACAGAGTTCAACAGTGTGTGCAAAGTTGTCTTTTCTTTTGGTTCAGGTCCATTAATCCAAACCCTACATACATAACAGAGGAACTGAGATTTAGGATTGGCTTCCTGACTCTTATTTGTCTGCAGTTCCTTAAAAACTTGAAGCCAAAGTATCTTCATGTGGTCACTCTTCTGAGGTTGGAATTTGGCAAGCAAACGCTTTGTTTTTGATTCTTTCTCAGGCCCTCCCCCTTCCTGCTATCCCTCCGTCATTTGGTCATTTTCACTGTTGGTTTGCCTCAATTACCTCTTTTTTTGTGGCAACTTTATTGAGGTATAATTTACATGTCATAAAGTCCACCTGTTTAAAGCGTACAATTATTCTTTCTTTCTCTCTCTCTTGAGACAGAGTCTTGCTCTGTCTCCCAGGCTGGAGTGCAGTGGCATGATCTTGGCTCACTGTAACCTGATGGGGTCTCACCATGTTGCCCAGGCTGATCTCAAACTCCTGAGCTCAGGTCATCTGCTTACCTTGGCCTCCCAAAGTGCTAAGATTACAGGCATGAACCACCATACCCTGCCTAAAACACACATTTTTATAGCTTTTAGTATATTGACTTGTGCAACCATTGCCACAATAAATTTAGAACATTTTTATCACCTCTAATCCTCCCCAAACCTATATACTTCTCAGCTGTCACAGTTGGTTAACTGCCCCTTCCCTCCAATCCCAGGGCGCCACTAATTTATTTTCTGTCTCTACAAGTCTGCATATTCTTGACATTGCATATAAATGGGATCATATAATGTGAACTTCACTTTCTTTTGTGGAATCTCCCTTCTTCTAATTCTTGTTCAGCCTCTGGTGCTAGTTGGTCTTTTAAAAATTCATTTATTTGTATATATTCATAGGGTACAAGTGCACTATTGCTACATTGATGTATTGCATTGTGATGAAATCAGGACCTTCAGTGAATCCATCACGGGAGCAACAGTCATTGCAGCACTAGGCAGCTAGTTGGTCTTAAGTTAGAAAGAGCATTAGGAATGGGAAGAGCTTCCAATCCTATTTTAGGAGATACCTGAAAGGTAGTTACACACTCTGTTTAGATATTTTATTTTTCCTTTTTTTGGCATTTCTTTTGGCCTATTTTATTAAAAGGACTTATCTATCATTATCACCTTGGTAAGTGACTGGGTTCAGGGAAGGTAGTGGAGGCATAGGAGGAAAAAATAAAACCCCTGTGCCACAGGGATGATGATGATTATTATTAATGAATAGATTTTATTCTTTAGAGAAATTTTAGGTTTAAAGGAATATTGAGCAGAAGATATGGAGATTTCCCATATAGCCCTGTCCCCACGCATGTGCAACCTCCCCCACTACCTACATCCTGCATCGCAGTGGTACATTTATAAAATTGATGATCTTAACACATCATTATCACCCCAAATCCATAGTTAATATTATGGTTCATTCTTCATATTGTACATTCTATGGGTTTTCGCAAACGCACAGTGGCATGTATCAACCACTGTAGCATAATACGGTAGCATACAGAATAGATTAATTGCCCTTTCTTGGAGCAGAAGTTTTTAATCTTAATGAAGTCCAGCTTAATTATTTCTTTCATGAATCACATCTTTGGTGTTTTATCTAAAAAGCCATTGCCATACTCAAGGTTACTTAGGTTTTCTTCTGTTATCTTCTAGAAGTTTTACAGTTTTGTGTTTTACCTTTTTGTCTACCAACCATTCTGAGGCTTTTTTTTTTCTTTTTTTGTAAAGAGTATGAATTCTGTGTCTAGAGTCTTTTTTTTTTTTCTTTGCATGTGAATGTCCAGTTGTTCCATCATCATTTTGGAAAAGGCTACTTTTGGTCCATTGTACTGCTTTTGCTCTTTGCTGAAGATCAGTTGGTGATACTTATGTAAGTCTATTTCTGGGCTCTCTATTCCATTTGATCTGTTCTATTGATCTTGCAGTCTATTCTTTCACTGATACCACATTATCTTGATTACTGTAGCTTTATAGTAAGTCTTGAAGTTGGATAGTGTCAGTCCTCAGACTTTGTTTTTGCCTTCAATATTAAGTTGGCTTTCTGGTTTTTTTTTTTTTTTTTTTTTTTTTGCCCCTCCATATAAACTTTAGAATTAGTTTGTTAATATCTGCAAAATAACTTTCCAGAATTTTGATTGGGATCAAATTAAATCTATAGATCAAGTTGAAAACAATTGATATCTTGACAATTTTGCATCTTTCTATCCATGAACATGGATTATCTCCCTATTTATTGAATTCTTCTTTACTATCTTTTATCAGAGGTTTATAGTTTTCCATATAACTATAAAATATAAATAAAATTATAAAATTACAAATATAAATAATTTACAATTATATAACTTATAATAATTTAAAAATAATTATAAGTATAATTATAAAATAATATATATTTATTCTGTGGGATTTATTATACCTGAGTATACAATTTTGGGTGCTAATATAAATGGTAATGTGTATTTAATTTGAAATTCCACTTGTATTTTTCTGCTCATAAATATAAAAGCTATTTATTTTATATGTTAACTTTTATTCTGCAACCTTGCTATAATTGCTTATTAGTTCAAAGAGTTTTTCATAGATTGTTTCAGATTTCCTATAGAGATGATCATGTAATCTACAAACAAGATGGTTGTATTTCTCCCTTCCCAATCTGAGTACTTTTTGTTTCCTTTTCTTGTCTTACTGAATTAGCTAGTACTTCCAACATGATGTTGAAAAGCAGTGGCAAAAATAAATACCTTTGCTTTGTTTCCAATCTTAACAGAAAAGCTTAGTTTCTCATCATTACTTATGAGGTTAGCTGTAGTTTTTTGAGTTTAGTAGATGTTCTTTATCAAGTTGAGGAATTCCCCTTTTCTGAAATTTTTTGTCATAAGTGGGTGTGGATTTTAATAGACGCTTTTTCTACATCTATTTATATTGTCATATGATTTTTCTTTAGCCTGTTGATGTGATTAATTAATTAATTTGTCAATGTTGAAACAGCCTTGTATACTTAGGGAAAAATAAACCCCGCTTGGCTGTCATGTATAATTTTTTATATTCATTCTTGGACTCAATGTACTAATATTTTGTTGGGGATTTTTGTATTTATGTTCCTGAGAGATATTAGTCTGTAGTTTTCATTTCTTATAATATCTTTGCTTTTGGTAGTAGGTTAATCCTGCCCCATAGAATGAATTGGAAAGTATTTTCTTTGTTTCTTTCTTCTGAAGGAAATTGTAGAGAATTTGGTGTAATTTTTCCTTAAACTTTTGGTAGAAACCACTGATGAAACCATCTGGGCCAAATGTTTTCAGTTTTGTAAGGTTATTAATTATTGATTCAATTTCTTTAATAGCTATAAACCTATTCAGGTTATCTATTTCTGCTTGTGTGAGTTTTCACAATTGTGCCTTTCAAGGAATTGGTCCATTTAATCTAGGCTATCACATTTGTAGGCATAGAGTTGTTCATAATATTCCTTCATTATCCTTTTAGTGGCCATGAAATCTGTAATGATATATTCCCTTTTATTTATAATATTAGTAATTGGTCTCATCTCTTTTTTTTTTTTTTTTTTTTTTGTTAGCCTGGCTAGAGGCTTATCAATTTTATTTATCTTTTCAAGAAACTATCTTTTGTTTTGTTGATGTTCCTAATTGAGATCCTCTTTTGAATTTTATTGATTTCTGCTCTAATTTTTATTACTTCTTCTCTGCTTACCTTGTTTTTAATTTGCTCCTCTTTTTCTAGTTCCTTGAGGTGGAAGCCAAGATTATAAATTTTAAATTTTTCTTCTTTTCTAATATATACATTTAATGATAAACATTTCCCTGTAAGCACTACTTTCACTGCATACCTAAGATTTTGATGAACTGTGTTTTCATTTTCATTTAGTTCAAAATATTTTAAAAATTTCTCCTGAGATTTCTTTGACCAATGTGTTATTTAGAAGTGTGTAGATTAACCTCCAAATAATTTTTGTATTTTTCAATTATCACTGTTATTGATTTCTAGTTTAATTTCACTGTAGACTGAGAACAGACATCGTATCATTTTTATTCTTTTAAGTTTGTTAAGGTGTCTTTTATGACCTAGAATGTGGTCTATTTTGATGAATGTTTCATGTAAGCTTGAGAAGAGTTTGTAATCTGCTGTTGTTTGATGAAGTGTTCTATAGATGTCAAGTATATCCATTGATTAATTGCGCTGTTGAGTTCAACTGGGTCTATGTTAGTCCTTTTGGGTTGTTATAAAGGAATACTTAAGATCGAATAATTTATAAAGGAAAGAAAAGAGGTTTATTTGTCTCATGGTTCTGTACAAGAATGGCACCAGCAAGACTGGTTTCTGTTGAAGTCTAGGAATCATTTACTCATGGCAGGAGAGCATGGGAACCAGTGTGTCACATGGTGAGAGAGGGAGCAAGGGGTGGGGGAGGGAAGGAAAAGGAAGTGTGCCAGACTCTTTTAAACAGGCAGTTCTCACATGAACTCATAGAGGGAGAACTCACTCATTACTGTGAAGACAGGACCAAGTCATTCATGAGAGATCCACCCCCATAACCCAAACATCTCCCACTAGGCCTGTCTTCAACATTGCAGGTCATATTTCAATGTGGGCTTTGGAGGAGACAAAACATCCCAATATCAAATGTCCTTACTAAATTTTCTGGATCTTTATTTCTGATAGAGAAGTATTAAACTCTCCAACAGGAATAGTGAATTTATCTAGTTCTCCTTACTGTCTGTCAGTTTTTGCCTCACAAATTTTGATGCTCAGTTGTTATGCCCATACACATTAATAATTATTATATCTTCTTGAAATATTTACCCCTTTATCATCATGTAATGCTTTCTTTAGCCTCTGATAATTTTCTTTCTTCTGAAGTCATTTTATCTGAAATTAATATATCTATTCCCACTTTCTTTTGCTTGATGTTAGTATGGTATAAACTTTTTCCTTTACTTTTAATCTGTACATGTCTTTATATTCAAAATGGTTTTCTTGTAAAGAGCATACAGTTGATTCTTGTGTTTTCATCTACTTGATAATGTCTTTTTTATGGGTATATGCAGACCACGGGTATTTATTGTGATCACTGATATAGTTTGAGGACTATCTACCATATTTTTTATTGTTTTCTATTAGTTTCTCTTGTGTTTTTTTTTCTACTTTGTTTTTCAGACTTTTTCTGCCTTTTGTGACTTTTATTAGGCATTTTATATAATTCCACTTTTTCTTCATTTTTAGCATGTCAATTATATCTTTTTTAAAAGTAACTGCCATAGAGTTTGTAATACAACTGTACAACTAATCCAAGCTCACTTTCAAATAATACTATAACATTTCACAGATAGTGAAAATAACTTGTAACTATAAAATATTACTAATTCTGCTCTCTTTTCTTTATTGGCTATTCATTTTACTTACACATAATCATACAAAACTGAATACATTGTTGCTATTATTTTGGATATTTTGCTAATATTTTGAAAAAAATTATTTGTTAGTTCAATCAAGAATAAAAACAACATGTTTCATATTCATTTTACCTTCACTTGTTCATTCTCCAGTGCTCTTCCTTTCTTAGATTTGAGTTTCTGACCTATATTATTTTCCTTCTCTCTGAAGAACTTACTTTAACATATCTTGCAAGTTAGGTCTACTAGCAACAAATTGCTTCAATTTTTGTTTGTCTGAGTCTTTATTTCCTCTCCACTTTTGAAGAAAAATTCTGCAGCTACAGAATTTTAGGTTGATGGTTTTGTTGTCTCAATGCTAAACATTTCACTCCATCTTCCTTTTGCTTATGTAGTTTCAGAGAAGAAGTCTAATGTAATTCTTACCTTTTTTCCTCTACAGGTAAGCTTTTTCCCCCTCTGGCTTATTTCAAGATTTCTTTTACTTTTTTTTTTTTTTTTTTGGAGGTGTGGGGCAAGATGGCAGAATAGAAGCCCATGCTATTCATCCCCCCTTGCTGGAACACTAAATTTAACAACTACCTGCACACAGAAAAGCACTGTCACAAGACCCCAAAGTTAGGTGAGAAATAACAGTATCTGCTTTTAACTTTCTATTGTGGAAAGAGGGATCAAGAAGGGCAGAAGACGGTCTTGATTTACTGATGCCACCTCTCCCCTACCCTCTGGCAATGGCTGTGTGGTTCAAAGAGAGAATATATGTACACTTCGGAGAGGAAGAACACAGTGACTGGAGGACTTTACACTGAACTCAGTGCTACCCTGTCAAAATGGAGAATAAGGCCACTGGGTTCAGCCATCACTCATACATGTGGTTGAAGGGAGCATTTGAATTGGCTCTATCCAGAGAATAATTCCCAATTCCAGCAGTCAGAACTTGAGTTTCTCAGCAAGACTTGCTACCACAGGCTGAAGTGTTCTGGGGTTGTATGTAAACCTGAAAGGCAATGAAGGACACAAGGACTGCAATTCCTAGGAAACTCCCAGTTCTAGGCTGGGCTTAGAGCTAGTGAACTAGGGTGACATGTGACCTAGGGAGATGCCAGCTGGGATGGTAATAGGAGTGCTTATGCCATCCCTCTACCACCTCAGACAGTGCAGCTCCTAGCAATGAAGTGAATCCTTCCTTCTGCTTAAGGAGAGGACAGCAGAGAGTAAGGAGGACTTTATCTTTCATCTTGGATACCAACTCAACTACAATAGGATAGGACACTGGGCAGAGTCATGAGGCCCTGATTCCAGGCCCTGGCTTCTGGATGCATTTTAAACACACCCTGGGCCAAAAGGGAAGCTGATATTTTGAAGGGAAGGACCTAGTCCTGGCAGGATTCATCACTTGTTGACTAAAGAACCCTTGGGTCTTGAATAGCCATCAGCAGTACCCAGAGAGTATGCCATGGGTCTTGGTCTCTGAGACATTCTGGCTTCAGAAGAGACTCAGTACATTCTCAGGTCATGGTGGTTATGATGAAAGACTCCTTTTGTTTAAGAAAAGCAGAGGGAAAAGTGAAGGGGACTTTGTCCTTCATCCTAGGCACCAGCTAGGCCACAGCAGGGTATAGCAACACACAGGCTCTTGGGGTCACCAAGTCCAGGCCTAGGCTCTTGGATAGCATTTCTGGACATGCCATGGGAAGAGGGAAGCACACAGCTCTGAAGGGTGAGTCCTAGGCTTAGAAACATGAATATTGGCATTGGCTTGGCCAAACTTCCTGTGGACTGATGGTAGTGGCCACAGGGAGGGGCTCTCTGCCTGTGGTAAGGGAGGGAAAGAGTGGGAAGGTTTTGTATGATGGTTTGAGTACCAGATAGGCTGCTGTAGAATAGAATGGTAGGTAAATTGCTAAGGTTTTTCACTCCAACTCTGCCACCCAGACAGCATCTCTGGACATGCCCAGGGCCTGGGGGAACTAACCACCCTAAAGGAAAGGTCTCTGGAAAAGGTTCAGTGCTGTGCTGCCTTCAAGTCTAACCCAGCACACTACCAGTGGTGGCGGCCATAAGGGTGCCTGCATTACCACACCCCCAGTTCCAGGTGGCTCAGCACAGAGATGGGGACGCTGTAGGATTAGTAGAAAGAACACGAGTCTCTTCCTGGAAATCCAAATAATTCTTCCAGATCTTATCCAAGCTCATGAAGGCAGTACCTCTGCATCTGCAAAAACCACAGCATAATTGGGCTTGGAGCCCAAGTTCCTTTGAATACCTGGAAAGCCTTCCAAAGAAGGATAGACACAAACAAGCCCAGACTGTGAAGACTGCAATAAAGTAACTCTTCATGCTCAGATACTGAAGAACATTTACAAACATCAACACCATTCAGGAAAACATGAAATCACCAAATGAACTAAATAAGTCATGGGGACCAATCCTGGAAAAACAGAGATATATGACCTTTCAGACAGATGATTCAAAATAGCTGTGTTGTGGAAACTCAAATTCCAAATAACACAGAGAAGAAATTCAGAATTTGATCAGATAAATTTAACAAAAAATTGAAATAATTAAAAAGAATTAAGCAGAAATTCTGAGTTGAAAATGTAATTGACATGCTAAAGAATACAACAGAGTCTTTTAGTAGGATAAATTATTAAGTAAAAGAATTACTAAGCTCAAAGACAGGCTACCTGAACATACATCATTAGAGGACACAAAATAAAAAATAACAAGAAACAATAAGGCACACCTACAAGATCTAGAAAATAGTCGCAAAAGCACAAATCTGAGAGTTATTGGCCTTAAAGAGGAGGTAAAGAAAGAGACAGGGGTAGAAAATTTATTCAAAGTGATAATAACTTCCCAAACCTAGAGAAAGATATCAACATTCAATTACAAGAAGGTTATGGAATGGCAAGCAGATTTAACCAAAAGAAGACTACCTTTAGGCATTCAATAATCAAACTTCTAAAGGTCAAGGATAAAGAAATGATCCTGAAAGCAATAAAAGAAAAGAAATAAATAACATACAATGGAATTACAATACATCAGGCAGCACACTTTTCAGTGAAAACCTTACAGTCTAGGAGAGTGACATGACATATTTAAACTGCTGAAAGAAAAAAATGTTACCCTGGACCAGTATATCTGGCAAAAATATGCTTTAATCATGAAGGAGAAATAAAGGACAAACAAAAGCTCAGGGATTTCATCAACACCAGACCTCTTGTAAGAAATCCTAAAGGGAGTACTTCAATCTGAAACAAAAGGACTCTAATGAGCAAGAATAAATCATCTAAAAATACAAAACTCATTGGTAATAGAAAGCATGCAGAGAAACACAGATTAGTATAACACTGTAATTGTGCTGTGTAAACATCTCTTAAGTAGAAATACTGAGAGGAGCCTATCAAAAATGATAACTTCAACAACTTTTCAAGGCATAGACAGTACAATAAGATATACAGAAAAACAATATAGAGTTAAAAATCAGAGAAAGAACTTAAAGTGTAGAGTTTTTATTTTTTATTTTTTGCATATTTGTTTACACAATCAGTGATAAGTTTTCATCAGTTTAAAATAATGAGTAATAAGATCATATTTGTAAGCCTCATGGTAATCTAGAACTGAAAAACGTAGAATGGATACACAAAAAATAAAAAGCAAAATATTAAAGCACATACCAAAGAAAATCACCTTCACTAAAAGGAAGATGGGAAGAAAGGAAGGAAGAAAGAGAAGACTGAAAACACACACACACACACACACACACACACACGAAAACAGATAACAAAATGGAAGGAGCAAGACCCTACTTATCCATAATAACATTGAATATAAATGGATGAAACTCTTCAATCAAAAGATATAGAAGGGCTGAATAGATGAAAAACAAAACCCACTGATCCACTGCCTACAAGAAACATTCTTCATCTTGTATACACAGAGGATGAAAATAAAGAGATGGAAAAAGATATTCCATGCCAATAATAACCAAAAAAGAACAGGAATAGCTCTACTATGAGAAAAAAAAAAAAAGATTTTAAGAAAAATTGTAAGAAGAGGCAAAGGACAAAGAAGGGGTCAATTTAGCAAGAGGATATAATGATTGCAAATATATATGCACCCAACACTAGAGCACACAGATATATAAAGAAAATATTATTAGAGCTAAAGAAAGAGATAGGCTTCAATATAATAACAGCTGAAAATTTCAACACCTCACTTTTAGCATGGCATAGATTTCCCAGATAGAAAATTAACAAAGAAATGAAGGACTCAATCTGCACTATAAACCAAGTGGACCTAATAACTATTTAAAGAACATTTTATCCAATGTCTGTAGAATACACATTTGTCTCCTCATCACATGGATCGTTCTCAAGGACAGACCATATGTTAGGTCACAAAACAAGTTTTAAAACATTAAAAAGTTGAAATTATATCAAGCATCTTCTCTGATTGAAATGTGACAAAACTGGAAATCAATAATAAGAGGAATTTTGGAAACTATATAAACATATTAAAATTAAATAATATGCTCCTTAATGAAGAAAACCTTCAAATAACCTAATGATGCATCCCAATGGCCTAGAAAAGCAAACTAAGCTTCATAAGCAAAGTAGAAATAAAATCCTTTATGAACAAGCAGCTGCTGAGAGATTTTGTCACCACCAGGCCGCCCCTAAAAGAGCTCCTGAAGAAAGCACTAAACATGAAAAGGAATAACCAATAACACCCTTTGCAGAAACATACCAAACTGTAAAGACCATCAATCCTATGAAGAAACCGCATCAACTAATGGGCAAAACAACCACCTAGCACCAAAATGGCAGGATCAAATTCACATATAACAATATTAACCTTAAATGTAAACGAGCTAACTGCTCCAATCAAAAGACACAGACTGGCAAATTGGACAAAATGTCAAGACCCATCAGTGTGCTACATTCAGGAAATCCATCTCATGTGCAAAGACATACATAGACTCAAAATAAAGGGATGGAGGAAGATTTACAAAGCAAATGGAGAGCAAAAAAACAGCAGGAGTTGCAATCCTAGTCTCTGATAAAACAGACTTTAAACCAACAAAGATCAAAAGAGACAGAGAAGGGCATTATATAACAGTAAAGGGATTAATGCAACAAGAAGAGCTAACTATCCTAAATATATATGTATCCAATACAGGAGCACCCAGATACATAAAGCAAGTTCTTAATGACCTACAAAGAGACTTAGACTCCCACACAATAATAGTGGGAGACTTTAACAGCCCTCTGTCAATATTAGACGATCAACACGACAGAAAATTAACAAAGATATCCAGGACTTGAACTCAGATCTGGACCAAGCAGATCTAATAGACAACTACAAAACTCTTCACCCCAGAACCACAGAATATAAATTCTTCTCAGCACCACACTGCATTCATTCTAAAATTCACCACATAATTGGAAGTAAAACACTCCTCAGCAAATGCAAAAGAATGGAAATCATAGCAAATAGTCTCTCAGACCACAGTACAATCAAATTAGAACTCAGCATTAAGAAACTCACTCAAAACCACACAACTACATGGAAACTAAACAACCTTCTCCTAAATGACTACTGGATAAATAATGAAATGAAGGCAGAAATAAAGATTCTTCTTTGAAACCAATGAGAATGAAGACACAACATACCAGAATCTCTGGGACACATTTAAAGCAATTAGAGAAAAATTTATAGCACTAAATTCCCACCAGAAAAATGAGGAAAGATAGAAAATTGACATCCTAATGTCACAAAAGAACTAGAAGAGCAAGATCAAACAATTTCAAAAGCTAGCAGAAGGCAGGAAATAACTAAGATCAAAGCAGAACTGAAGGAGATAGAGACACAAAAAAACCTTCAAAAATAAATAAACCCACGAGCTGGTTTTTTGAAAAGATCAACAAAATTATATAGACCACTAGCCAGACTAATAAAAAAGAAAAAAAAAGAGAAGAATCAAATAGATGCAATAAAAATGATAAATGGGATATCACCATCGATCCCACAGAAATACAGACTACCATCAGAGATTACTACAAACACCTCTAAGCAAATAAAACAGTAAATCTAGAAGAACTGGAAAAATTCCTGGATACTTACAAACTCCCACAACTAAATCAGGAAGAAGCTGAATTCCTGAATATACTAATAACAAAGTCTGAAATTGAGGAAGCAATTAATAGCTTACTAACCAAAAGTAGTCCAGGACAAGATGGGTTCAGAGCTGAATTCTACCAGAGGTACAAAAAGGACCTGGTACCATTCTTTCTGAAACTATTCCAAATAATACAAAAAGAGGAAATACTCCCTAACTCATTTTATGAGATCAACATCATCCTGATACTAAAACCTAGCAGAGACATAACTAAAAAAGAAAATTTCAGGCCAATATCCATGATGAACATTGATGCAAAAATCTTCAATAAAATATTGGCAAACCAAATCCAACAGCACATCAAAAAGTTTATGCATCATGATAGCGTTGGCTTCATCCCAGGGATGCAAGGCTGGTTTGACATCTGTGAATCTATAAGTGTAATGCCATTACATAAATAGAACCAAAGACAAAAACCACATGATTATCTCAATAGATGCAAAGAAGGCCTTCAACAAACTCCAACAGCCCTTTATGCTAAAAACTCTCAATAAACCAGGAATCAATGGATTCTATCTCAAAATAATAAGAGCTATTATGACAAACCCACAGCGAATATCATACTCAATGGGCAAAAACTGGAAGCATTCCCTTTGAAAGTTGGCACAAGACAAGGATGCCCTCTCTCACCACTCCTGTTCAACATAGTATTGGAAGTTCTGGCTAAGGGCATCAGGCAAGTGAAAGAAATAAAGAGTATTCAAATAGGAAGAGAGGACATCAAATTGTCCCTGTTTGCAGATGAGATGATTGTATATTTAGAAAATCTGATCATCTCAGCCCAAAGTCTCCTTAAGCTGATAAGCAACTTCAGGATACAAAATCTGATAAGCAACTCAGGATACAAAAATCTATGTGCAAAAATCGCAAGCATTCCTATACACCAGTAATAGACAAATCATCAATGAATTCCCATTCACAATTGCTACAATGAGAATAAAGTATCTAGGAATACAACTAACAAGGGATGTGAAGGACCTCTTCAAGGAGAACTATAAATCACTGCTCAAGGAAGTAAGAGAGGATGTAAACAGATGGAAAAATATTCTATGCTCATGGTTAGGAGGAATCAACGTCATGAAATTGGCAATACTGCCCAAATTAATTTATAGATTCAATGCTATCCCCAGCAAACTACCAATGACTTTCTTCACAGACTTGGTAAAAAAAAAAAAAAAAAAAAAATCTTAAACTTCTTATGGAACCAAAAAAGATCCTGCATATCCAAGATATCCTAAGGAAACACACACACACACACACACACACACACACACACACACACACACACACACACCAAAGCTGGAAGCATCATGCTACCTGACTCCAAACTATACTACAAGCCTACTGTAATCAAAACAGCACAGTACTGGTACCAAAGCAGAGATATAGACCAATGGAACACAACAAAGACCTCAGAAAGAATGCCACACAAGTGCAACCAACTGAACTTTGACAAACCTGACAAAAACAAGTAATGGTGAAAGGATTCGCTATTTAATAAATGGTATTGGGAAAACTGGCTAGCCATATGCAGAAAGCTGAAACTGGATCCCTTCCTTACACCTTATACAAAAATTAACTTAAGATGGATTAGGAGAGAGGATCCAAGATGGCTGACTAGGAACAGCTCAGGATTGCAGCTCCCAGTGAAAGTGCAGAGGGTGTATGGACGTCACATTTCCAGAGAGATTTTTATTGCCCACAGACCAGGAGATTCCCAGGTAGAGGAGACCCACGGGTCACCAGCGTGGCTGTTTTGGCCGGCACGGCTGCTTTGCTGGCACCCTAGTGGGGCAGTTCTCCATACAAAATATACTGGTCCGGGTGCCCTTTTAGCTGGCGATTGGAGACCCAGGAAGGCAGATAGCCCATTCATCTGATTTAAAAAGGAATTGAAATCAGGGAGCCAGGCCAGGAGATTCCTGGGCAAAAAAACCGCCACGAATCTCAGCTCTGCTGTTTCAGCCAGTGCAGTGAGTCACCGCATGGGAAATCAGACAGATCCTGGGACCTTTTCAACAGGTAACTGGAACACCTGGGAGAGAGTCGACCATTCAAATGAAAAAAAAAAAAAAAAACAGACTCTGAGTCAGGGAGTCAGGTGATCAGGCTCGGCTGGACCCACCCCCACAAAAAAAAGAAAAAAAAAAAACAGCAATTGAAAACGCTCTGGGTTGAGAGTTTCACAGCAAGCACAGCTGAACCCAGGACAGTCCAGCTCTGTGGGGGAGGGGCGTCGGCCATTACCGAGACACTCCTTCACCACTACGGAGGTAGTCTGCCATCGCTGAGGCAGCCCACTGTTGCCAAGACAACCTGCCATTACAGAGAGAGTCCACCATTACAGAGGCAAGCCACGATTGCCAAGGCAGTTCTAACTACACCCATATAAACAGGACTGCAGGGAAGATCACATGGCAGCTGGGCCGAGCCCACAGCAGCTCAACAAAGTCTCTGCAGGCAGACAGTGACTAGGCTGCCTCCTTGCAGGGCAGGGCAGCCCTGAAAAAAAAAAGGCAGCAGCACAACGGAAACTCATAAATAAAGCCCTAACTCCCTGGGACAGAGCACCTGGAAAAAAAAAAAAAGGAAGTTTATGAGCTCTGCTGCAGCAGACCTAAAGACCCTGCCCAGCAACTCTGAACAACAGAGCTCACAGCTCAGGACTTGAGCCCCAAGAAAGGACAGACTGTCTCCTCAAGCAGCTCCCTGACCCCTGTTTGTCCAAAGAGTCACCTCATAAAGGAGAGAACAGACTGACATTTGGCAGAGGTATCCTTCTGGGACAAAGACAGGAGAAGAAGAAACTAGTAGCAACCCTTACTATTCTGCAGCTGCTGCAGGTGATCCCCAGGCAAGCAGGGCCTGGAATGAACATCAGCAGTCCTACAGCAGAAGGGCCAGACTGTTACAAGGAAAACTAAGAAACAGAAGCAACTTCATCATCCACAAACTGGAAGTTCACCCAGACACCCAATCTGAAAGTCAGCAACTACAAAGACAACAGGTGGATAAATCCACAAAGGTGGGAAGAAAACAGTGCAAAAAGGATGAAAACACCTGAAACCAGAACGCCTCTCCTCCTACAAGGGATCACAACTCATCACCAGCAATGGAACAAGGCTGGATGGAGAAGGAGTGTGATGAAATGACAGAATCAGACTTCAGAAGGTGGGTAATAAGAAACTTTTGTGAGCTAAAAGAACGTGTTCTAACCCAATGCAAAGAAAATAAGAACCTTGAAAAAAGATTTGATGAAATGTTAATGAGTTGCAATTTTTGCTGATAAAATAGATTTCAAAGCAATAAAGATCAAAAGAAGCAAAGAAGGATATTACATAAAGATAAAAGGATCAATGTAACAAGAAGAGCTAAAGATCCTAAACATATATGCACCCAATACAGAAATACCCAGATATATAAGACTTACAAAGAGACTTGGACCCCCACACAATAATAGCGGGAGACTTCAACATCAATATTAGATAGATCAATGAGACAGAATGTTAACATCGATATCCAGGACTTGAACTCAGATCTGGAACAAGTAGACTTAATTAACATTCATAGAACTCTCCACTTTAAATACACAAAATATACACTCTTATCAGTACTACATCACACGTATTTACAGGTTTAAATGAAATATTGGTTGGCTGCTTGTTAATTATTTTATTCCCTCATTTTTTTTATGTCTCTATTATTAAACACAATTACAGGCATACCCAGTTTTAGACTGCATTCTAGCCCGGGCAATAAAGCAACACCCCTGTTCTCTCTCCCTCTTCCTCTTCCTCTTTCTTCCTTTCCTGTATTCTTTTTCTTTTCTTTTTTTTTTTTTTAATTCTTTTTCTTCCTTTCAAAAAAAAAAAAAAAAGAAATGCTAATGAGAATGGACAACATAGAGAGGAATATAAATGAATTGATGGAGCTGAAAAACACGACAGGAGAACTTCATGAAGCATGCACAAGTTTCAACAGCCGAATTGACCAAGCAGAAGAAAGGATACCAGAGGCCGAAGATCAACTGAATGAAATAAAACGAGAAGCCAAGAACAGAGAAAAAAGAGTAAAAAGGAATGAACAAAGTCTCCAAGAAATGTGGGACTATGTGAAAAGACCTAATCTACGTTTGATAGGTGTACCTGAATGTGATGAAGAGAAAGAATCTAAGCTGGAAAATACACTTCAGGATATTATCCAGGAAAACTCCCCCAACCTAGCAAGGCAGGCGAATATTCAAGTCCAGAAAATACTGAGAAGACCACAAAGATATTCCTCAAGAAGAGCAACCCCAAGGAACATAATCATCAGATTCACCAGGGTTGAAATGAAGGAGAAAATGCTAAGGACAGCCAGAGAGAAAGGTCAGGTTACCCACAAAGGGAAGCCCATCAGACTCCCAGCAGATCTCTCAGCAGAAACCCTACAAGCAAGAAGAGAGTGGGGGCCAATATTCAACATCCTTAAAGAAAAGAATGTTCAACCCAGAATCTTCTATCCAGCTAAACTAAGCTTCATAAGTGAAGGAAAAATAAAATCCTTTGCAAACAAGCAAGTACTCAGAGATTTCATCACCACCAGCCCTGCTCTATGAGAGCTCCTGAAAGAGGCTCTACATATATAAAGGAACAACTAGTACCAGCCACTCCAAAAACACACCAAATGGTAAAGAGCATCAACACAATCAAGAATCTGCATCAACTAACGGGCAAAACAGACAGCTAGCATCAAAATGGCAGTATCAAAATCACACATAGCAATATTATCCCTAAATGTAAATGGACTAAATGCCCCAAACGAAAGACACAGACTGGCAAATTGGATAAAAAGCCAAAAACCAATCGGTGTGCTGTGTCCAGGAAACCCATCTTACATGCAAGGATATGCAAAGGCTCAAAATAAAGGGATGGAGGAAGATTTACCAAGCAAATGGAGAGCAAAAAAAACCAGGAGTTGCAATTCTCATCTCTGATAAAATAGACTTTAAAGCAGCAAAGATCAAAAGAGACAAAGAAGGACATTACATAATGGTAAAAGAATCAATGCAGCAAGAAGAGCTAATGATTCTAAATATATACGCACCCAGTACAGGAGCATCCAGATACATAAGGCAACTTCCTAATGACTTACAAAGACTTAGATTCCCACACAATAATAGTGGGAGACTTTAACACCCCATTGTCAATATTAGACAGATGAACAAGACAGAAAATTAACAAAGATATCCAGGACTTGAACTCAGACCTGGAACAAGCAAACCTAATAGACTTTTACAGAAGACTCCACCCAAAATCCACAGAATATACATTTTTCTCAGCACCACATCACACCTACTCTAAAATTGACTATGTAATTGGAAGTAAATCACTACTCAGCAAATGCAAAAGAATGGAAATCATAACAAATAGTCTCTCACACCACAGTGCAATCAAGTTAGAACTCAGAATGCAGAAACTAACTCAGAACCACACAGCTTCACGGAAACTGAACAACTGGCTCTTGAATGTTGACTGGATAAACAATGAAATGAAGGCAGAAATAAAGATGTTCTTCGAAACCAAAGAGAACAACAACACAACATACCAGAATCTCTGGGACACATTTAAAGCAGCCTCTAGAGGAAAATATATAGCAATAAGTGACCACATGAGAAGCAAGGAGAGATCGAAAATTGACACCCTATCATCAAAATTGAAAGAGCGAGGAGCAAGATAAAAAAAAAAAAAAAACCTCAAACCCTAGCAGAAGACAAGAAATGACTAAGAGCAGAACTGAAAGAGATAGAGACACAAAAAACCCTTCAAAAAATCAATAAATCCAGGAGGTGGTTTTTCGAAAAGATCAACAAAATAGACCACTAGCCAGATTAATAAAAAAGAAAAGAGAGAATAACCAAATTGATGCAATAAAAAATGATAAACGGGATGTCACCACAGATTCCACAGAAATTCAAACCATCATCAGAGATTATTACAAACAACTCTATGCACATAAACTAGTAAACCTGGAAGAAATGGATAAATTCCTGGACACTTGCCTTCTCCCAAGCCTAAACCAGGAAGAAGTTGAAATCCTGAATAGACCAATAAAAAGGTCTGAAGTTGAGGCAGCAATTAAGAGCCTATCACCGAAAAAAAACCCAGGTCCAGATGGGTTCACAGCCGAATTCTACCAGACATACAAAGACTAGCACCATTCTTTCTGAAACTATTCCAAATAATACAAAAAGAGGGAATCCTTCCCAAATCATTTTATAAGACCAACATCATCCTGATACCAAAACCCAGCAGAGACTCAACAAGAAAAGAAAACTGCAGGCCAATATCCATGATGAACATAGTTGCAAAAATCTTCAATAAAATACTGGCAAGCCGATTGCAACAGCACATCAAAAAGCGTATCCACCATGATCAAGTAGGCTTCATCCTGGGGATGCAAGGCTGGTTCAACATACACAAGTCTATAAACATAATTCACCACATAAACAGAACCAAAGACAAAAACCACATGATTATCTCAATTGATGCAGAGAAGGCCTTTGACAAAATTCAACAGCCCTTTATGCTAAAAACCTTCAATAAAGTAGGTATTGATGGAATGTATCTCAAAATAATAAAAGCTATTTATGACAAACCAACAGCCAATATCATACTGAATGGGCAAAAACTGGAAGCATTCCATTTGAAATCTGGCACTAGACAAGGATGCCCTCTCTCACCACTCCTGTTCAATATAGTACTGGAAATTCTAGCCAGAGAAATCAGGCAAGAAAAAGAAATAAAGGGTATTAGAATAGGAAAAGAGGAAGTCAAATTGTCTCTATTTGCAGACGATATGATTGTATATCTAGAAGACCCCATTGTCTCAGCCCAAAATCTCCTGAAACTGATAAGCAACTTCAGCAAAGTCTCAGGGTACAAAATCAATGTGCAAAAATCACAGGCATTCCTATACACAAATAACAGACTTAAATAGAGCCAAATCAAGAATGAAGTGCCATTCACAATTGCTACAAAGAGAATAAAATACCTAGAAATACAACTAATAAGGAATGTAAAGGACCTCTTCAAGGAGAACTAAAAGCCACTGCTCAACGAAATAAGAGAGGACACAAACAGATGGAGAAACATTCCATGTTCATGGTTAGGAAGACTCAATATCGTGAAAATGGCCATACTGCCAAAAGTAATTTACAGACTCAACGCTATCCCCATCAAGCTACCAATGACCTTCCACAAAGAACTGGAAAAAAAAAACCTTAAACTTCATATGGAACTAAAAGAGAGCCTGCATAACCAAGTCAATTCTAAGCAAAAAGAACAAAGCAGGAGGCATCACACTACCAGACTTCAAACTATACTACAAGGCTACAGTAATCAAAACAGCATGGTACTGGTACCAAAACAGAGATATAGACCAATGGAACAGAACAGAGGCTTCACAGGGAACACAACATATCTACAACAATCCGATCTTTGACAAGCCTGAAAAAAACAAGCAATGGGGAAAGGATACCCTGTTTAATAAATGGTGTTGGGAAAACTCGCTAGCCATGTGCAGAAAGCAGAAACTGGATTCCTTCCTGACACCTTACAGCAAAATGAACTCCAGATGGATTAAAGACTTAAACATAAGACCTAACACCATAAAAACCCTAGAAGACAATCTAGGCAAAGCCATTCAGGACATAGGCGTAGGCAAGGACTTCATGACCAAAACACCAAAAGCATTGGAAACAAATGCCAAAATAGACAAATGCGACCTAATCAAACTCCACAGCTTCTGCATGGCAAAAGGAACAGTCATTAGAGTGAATTGGCAACCAACAGAATTGGAAAAAATTTCTGCAGTCTACCCATCTGACAAAGGGCTGATATCCAGAATCTACAAAGATCTAAAACAGATTTACAAGAAAAAAACCAACAAGCCCATTCAAAAGTGACAAAGGGCTGATATCCAGAATCTACAAAGAACTAAAACAGATTTACAAGAAAAAAACCAACAAGCCCATTCAAAAGTGGGCAAAGGATATGAACAGATACTTTACAAAAGAAGACATACATGAAGCCAACAAATATATGAAAAAATGCTCATCATCACTGGTCATTAGAGAAATGCAAATCAAAACCATATTGAGATACCATCTCACGCCAGTTTAAATGGGAATCATTAAAAAATCTAGAGACAACAGATGCTGGAGAAGATGTGGAGAAATAGCAACACTTTCACACTGTTGGTGGAAGTGTTAATTAGTTCAAACATTGTGGAAGACAATGTGGCAATTCCTTAAGGACCTAGAAATAGAAATTCCATCTGACTTAGCCATCCCATTACTGGGTATATATCCAAAGGATTATAAATTGTTCTACTATAAGGACACATGCACACGAATGTTCATTGCAGCACTGTTTACAATAGCAAAGACCTGTAACCAACTCAAATGCCCATCGATGATAGACTGGACAGGGAAAATGTGGCACATATACACCATGGAATATTATGCAGCCATAAAAAACGATGAGTTTGTGTCCTTTGTAGGGACATGGATGAACCTGGAAACCATCATTCTCAGCAAACTGACACAAGAGCAGAAAATCAGACACTGCATGTTCTCACTCACAGGTGGGTGTTGAACAATGAGAACACATGGACACAGGGAGGGAAGCATCATACACTGGGGTCCGTTGGGGGAAAATAGGGAAGGGACAGTGGGGGGCGGGGAACTGGGAAGAGATAGCATGGGGAGAAATGCCAGACATAGGTGAAGGGGAGGAAGGCAGCAAATCACACTGCCATGTGTATACCTATGCAACTATCTTGCATGTTCTTCAAATGTACCCCAAAACCTAAAATGCAATAAAAAAAGATGGATTAAAGATTTATACATGAGACCTAATACCATAAAAACTCTAGAAGAAAACCTAGACAATACCATTCAGGACAGAGGCGTGGGCAAGGACTTCTTGACTAAAACACTGAAAGCAATGGCAACAAAAGCCAAAAATGACAAATGGCATCTAATTAAACTTAAGAGCTTCTGCATAGCAAAAGAAACTATCAATAGAGTGAACCAGCAACCAACAGAATGGGAAAAAATTTTTGCAATCTACCCATCTGACAAAGGGGTAATATCCAGAATCTACAGAGATCGTAAACAAATTTACAAGAAAAAAACAAACAACCCTATCAAAACGTGGGCAAAGGATATGAACAGACACTTTTCAAAAGAAGACATTTATGCAGCCAATAAATATATGAAAAAAAGCTCATCATCACTTGTCATTAGAGAAATGCAAATCAAAACACATTGAGATACTACCTTACGCCAGTTAGAATGGTGATCACTAAAATGTCAGGAGACAACAGATGCTGGAGAGGATGTGGAGAAACAGGAACACTTTTACACTGTTGGTGGGAGTATAAATTAGTTCAACCATTGTGGAAGACAGTGTGGCAATTCCTCAAGGATCTAGAAACAGAAATACCATTTGACCCAGTAGTCCCATTACTGGGTATATACCCAAAGGAGCCTAATTCGTTCTATTGTAAAGATGTATGCACACATGTTTATTGTGGCACTGTTCACAATAGCAAAGACTTGGAACCAACTCAAATGCCCATCAATGATAGACTGGATAGAGAAAATATGACACATATACACCATGGAATACTATGCAGCCATAAAAAAGGATGAGTTCATGTTCTTGGCAGGGACATGGATGAAACTGGAAATGATCACTCTGAACAAACTGACAGAAGAACAGAAAATCAAACACCACATGTTCTCACTCATAAGTGGGTGTTGAACAATGAGAACACTTGGACACAGGGAGGGGAATATCACACACTGGGGTCTGGGGGCTGGGGGACTAGGGGAGGAATAGCAGCAGATGGGGGCATTGTGGAAGGATAGCATTAGGAGAAATACCTAATGTAGATGATGAGGCACTGGATGCAGCAAACCACCACCATGGCACGTGTACACCTATGTAACTCACCTGCATGATTTGTACATGTACCCAAGAACTTAAAGTATAATAAATACAATTTTAAGAAGAAGAAAAGCAAGAGCAAACTCAACCCAAATTTAGTAGAAGGAAAGAAACAATAAAGATTAGAGCAGAAGCAAATGAATTTGAAATGAAGAAAATATAGAAGCTCAATACAATAAAGAGTTCATTTTTGAAAAGATAAAGATAATTGACAAACCTTTAACCAGACTAAGAAAAAAAGAGAGAATACCCAAATAAATAAAATCAGAGATGAAAAAGGAGGCTTTATAACTGATACTACAGAAATTCATAGAATCATTAGTGGCTACTATGAGTAACTATATGCCAATAAATTGTGAAATACAGAAGAAATGGATAAACTCCTGGACACATACACCCTACCAAAACTGAACCTTGAAGAAATTCAAAACGTGAACAGAGCAATAACAAATAATGAGATTAAAGCTGTAATAAAAAGTCTTCCAGCAAAGCAAAGCCAAGGACCCAGTGGCTTTACTGCTGAATTCTATCAAAAATTTAAAGAACGAATACCAACCTACTCAAACTATTCTGAAAAACAGAAGAGGAGGGAATACTTCCAAATCCATTCTATGAGGACAGCATTACCTTGATATTAAAACCACAGATGCATCAGAAAAAAAAGAGAGAAAACTATAGGCCAATATCTCTAATGAATATTGATGCAAAAATCTTCAACAAAACACTAGCAAACCAAATTCAACAATACATTAAAAAGGCGTTTTATCATGCCCAAGTGGGATTTATCCCAAGGATGAAAGTTTGATTCAACATATGCAAATCAATGTGATACATCATGTCAATAGAATGAAGGACAAAACTATATGATTATTTGAATTGATGTCAAAAAAGCATTCAATAAAGTTTAACATTTCTTTGTAACAAAAATCCTCAAAAAACTGTGTATGGAATGAACCTATTTCAACAGAATAAAAGCCATATATGACAGATGCACACCTAGTATCGTACTGAATGGGAAAAACTGAAAGCCTTTCTTCTAGATCTGGAGTATGACAAGGATGACCACATTTACCACTGTTACTCAACATAGCACTAGAAGTCCTAGCTAGAGTAAGCAGACAAGAAGAAAGGAGGAAGTCAAATTATTCTTGTTTATGGATATGATCTTATATTTGTAAAAACCTAAAGATTCCACACAAGAAACTATTGGAAGTGATAAACAAATTCAGTAAAGTTACAGGATACAAAAGCAATATACAAAAATCAGTAGCATTCCTATGTGCTAACAGTGAACAATCTGAAAACAATCCCATTTACAATAGCCACACATACAATTAAATACCTAGGAATCAACTTAGCCAAAGAAATGAAAGATCTCTACGGCAAAAACTATAAAACACTGATGAAATAAATGGAGGAGGCCACCAAAAAATGGAAAAATATTTCATGTTCATGGATTACAAGATACAATATTGTTAAAATGTCCATACTACCCAAGACAATCTACAGATTCAATGCAACCCCTATCAAAATACCAAGGACATCTTCACATAATTTTTTTAACCTAAAATATGTACAGAATCTCTCTCTCTCTCTCTCTCTCTCTCACACACACACACACACACACACACACACACACACACACACACCCCAGAATAGCCAAAGCTATCTTGAGCAAAAAGAATGATACTGGAAGAATCTCATTATCTGACTTTACACTACCAAACTATAGTCATCAAAATAGCATGGTGCTGGCATGAAGAAAGATACATAGGCCAATGGAACAGAGTAGAGAATCCAGAAGAAAAATTCACACTCCTAACGTGAACTCATTTTCAACAAAGTTGTCAAGAACATACATTGGGGGAAAAGACATTCTCTTCAACAACTGTGGCTGGAAAAACTGGATATCCATACGTAGGAGAATGGAACTAGAGTACTATCCTTCACCTTGTATGTAAATCAAATCAAAATGGATTAAAGACTTAAATCTAAGACCTCAAACTATGACACTGTTACAAGAAAACATGAGGGAAACTCTCCAAGACATTGGTGTGGGCAAAAATTTATTGAGTAATACGCCATGAGGGCAGGCAACAAAAGCAAAAATGAACAGATGGCATGACAACAAGTCAAAAAGCTTCTGCATAGCAAAGGAAACAATCAACAAAGTAAACACATCAAACTACTCATCTGACAAGGAATTAATAGCCAGAATATACAAGGAGCTCAAACAACTGTACAGGAAAAAATCTAATTAGATTTAAAGATGGGCAAAAGATTTGAATAGATATTTCTCAAAAGAATACATATAAATGGCAAACAAGTATATCAAAACATCCTCAGTATCATTGATTATCAGAGAACCGAACATCAAAACTGAAATGAGATAACATTTCACCCTCATTAAAATGGTTTTTATCCAAAAGACAGGCAATAACAAATGCTGGTGAGTACGTGAAGAAAAAGGAATATTGTTGGTGGGAATGTAAGTTAGTACAACCACTATAAAGAAAAGTTTGGTGGTTCCTCAAAAAACTAAAAATAGAGCTACCATATGATCCAGCAATCCCACTGCTCAGTGTATACCAAAAAGAAAGGAAACAGGCATGTCAAAAGAGATATTTGCACTCCTGTGTTTGTTGCAGCATTGTTCACAATAGCTAAGATTTGGAAGTAACCTAAGTGTCCATCATCAGATGAATGGATAAAGAATATATGGTACTTATATACAATGGAATACTATTCAGCCATAAAAAGAATGAGATTCTGTCATTTCCAACAAAATGGATGAACCTGGAGGTCATTATGTCAAGTGGAATAAATCAGGTACAGAAAGACAAACATCAAATCTTCTCACTTATTTGTGGGATGTAAAAATCAAAACAATAAAACATATGGAGACAGAGTAAAAAAAATGATTACTGGAGGCTGGGAAGAGTAGTGGAGGAAGGGGGCTGGAAAGATGCTGGATGATTAATGGGTTAAAAAAAGTTAAAAAGAATAAGATTTAGTATTTGGTAGCACAACAGGGTAACTATGTCAATAATAATTTAATTGTAAATTCTATTTTATTTGTTGAGACAGGGTCTTGCTCTGTTGCCCAAGCTAGAGTGCAGTGACATGATCACAGCATACTGCAGATTCAAGCTCCAGGACTCAAGCCATCTTCCTTCCTCAGCCTCCAATTAGATGGGGCCACAGGCAGGTGCACCATGCCCATCTAATTTATTTATTTATTTATGTATTTTTGTAGAGATGCAGCTTTGCTATGTTGCCCAGCCTGGTCTCGAACTCCTGGGCTCAAATAATCTTCCTGTCTCAGCCTCCCAAATTTCTGGAATTATAGGTGTCATATACCACACTCAGTCTAACTGTACATTTAAAAACAACTAAAAGACTTGAGGGGATTGATACCCAACTTTCCATGATGTGATTACTATGCATTGCATGCCTGTAACAAAATATCTCATGTACCTGATAAGTATACATACCTACTATGTACCCACAAAAGTTTTAAGAAATATTTTTAAAGATTTTTTTGGCTTTGATTTTATGAAATTTATATAAGACTAACAAATGCATTTTTGTTTTTGTTCCTTTGTTCATTTGCATTTATCCTATTTGGTGTTCTCTGTGCTTCCTGGATCTGTAGTTTGTTGTCTGACATTCTCAGTTATTATTGTTTCTAGGTACTGCTCTGTTTCTGTTTTTCATCTCCTGTTTGTATTCCCATTACACATATGTTACATCTTTTGTAGTTGTTCTACAGTTCTTGGATATTCTGTTCTGTTTTTTGTTTTTGTTTCAGTCTATTTCTCCATGGATATTCTATTTTGGATTTCTTTTTTCAGTCTCTTTTTTTCTTTGAGACGGAGTTTCCCTCTGTCACCAGGCTGGAGTGCAGTGGCAGGATCTCGCATCCCTGCAACCTCCAACTCACTAGTTCAAGAGATTCTCCTGCCTCAGCCTCCTAAGTAGCTGGGATTACAGGCATGTGTCACCATGCCCAGGTACTTTTTGTATTTTTAGGAGAGACGGGGTTTCTCTATGTTGGCCACGATGGTCTTGATCTCCTGACCTTGTGATCCACCTGCCTCAGCCTCCCGAAGTACTGCGATTACAGGCGTGAGTCACTGTGCCTGGCCAGCCTTTTTTTCTTTTTTTTAACTTTTTCATTTTTTGAGTTTCTATTGTCATATCCTCGAGTTCCAAATATTTTTTCCTTAGATGTGCCCAGTTCACTGATGAAATCATCAAAATAATTCTTTATTTCTATTACAGTTTTTTCTTTTCTTTTATTTTGCTCTTAGGCATTTCTTTTTTATTCTTAGAATTTTTATCTGCCTAATTACATTATTCATCTCTTCTTGTATGATGTCTACCTCTTCCATCAAAGCCCTTAGTATACTAATCATAGTTTAAAAAAACATATGGTCTAATAATTCTAACATTCCTGTCGGATCTGACTGTGGTATTGATGCTTTATTCCCTCTAAAGTCTGTATTTTGCCTTTTAATATGCTTTATAATTTTTTGTTGAAAGGTGTACATGATATACTAGGCAAAAGGAATTGGCATATATAGGCCTTTAGTGATGTAGTGGTGGGACATTTGTTGGAGGGGGAATGTTCTATTTGTCCTATCATTAGGTCTCATTCTTTTGGTAGCCTGTCTCTGGACCATGAACTTCACCAGTACTACTTTTTTTCCCACCTTAGAGGGAGCAGGAGTTTCATTTTTCCCTTCCCTTCCCTTCCCTCAGGTTATACTCTGATAAAACCTGAGCAGGTGTGACTCTGGTAACATTAGTTCTCCTAAGGGAAGGTCTTGTTAGGAACAGACTGTTCTGGCATATCTTAAAATTGTTACTTTTCCCTTCTTGCCAAACCATGGGGATATTTTTCTTCAATATTTGCTGTTAGAACCTGGTGGAGCTCCTAGAAGTAAACTGTACAGAAATGTGGGACCCCTGAAGTTTTTATCTCTCAGACTTGTCCACACTGAGCTTCCAGTAATGCATCAATTATAGCTTAGGTTTTTCTACACCACCGCTGGTTCCTGTGGAGGTTTCTGCTCAGGTATGGTGTGATTCTCTACATCTGCCTGTCTCTCCATTTCTGGGAGCATCAATTTACCCTAACTGATGCTCCCAGAGTTGCTAATTTTTTCAGTTTGTTTAGCTTTTAGTTGTTAGGACAAAGTAGCAACTTTTAAGTTCTTTATATGTTGAACTAGAAGCTGGAAGCCCCTGCCGAAATTTCTTAGAAAGGCATTTTTAATAAGGGCTGAGCCACAAAATTCAGTCATAAGGCCAAACTCCATTGCCAGTATCTGTAATACTAAATACTCATATATTCAACATGTATCTATTGAGTCCCCACTCAGTTTTGCATTGAGGGCTCTGCAATTACTGGACATATGACAGAGAAGCAAATCATTAAACTCAAGGAGTTAGAAGGAGGCAAGTTAGAAGGAAGCATGTAATTGCTATTTGAAAAAGAACAAGTTGTTCCAAATCTGATCTGAGCAAAAGTATATCTAGAATGATGTAACTCATGACACTCTTTTGAGGACATCCTGATTAATGCTTAAATAATTTCCTTATAAATTTTAATCAATAAAAATTTGTTCTGGGAAATTAAGTGATTTGCCATCTGGATGACTGTCAGTTAAGAGCCTGGTGATCTTTAAACAAATATTATTTTCTTTTTGTGTCTACTTCAACAATAATTATCTAACCATTCTTGTTAACAATACAATTTCTTACCAGGAAAGAGTCTTTAAGTTGCCCTACTCTATCACAGACCTTGTTTTCCTGGAAGTAAAGTTATAATGAAATTTGGACATATGCTCATAGCAAAATTGGCTGAAAGCCCCCCCCCCTTTTTTTAATATTGCAATGGAAATTACTGAGTTGTGATAAAAGCAAAACAATATGGGGAGCAGTTGAGTTTCAGATGTATGGTGGGTAGGTGTGGAGGTGGAGAAGTATTCCACCAGAAGAGGCATCTAACCTGACTAGATTGAGTAGAAGAAACGGCAGTGAGGGATGAGGCAGGAGGAGCCTGAGGAAGTAAAGAGTAGCAAAGAAAAGGAACCTAGAAGAGGAAAGGCAATACCTGTGTAGCAAGCTTGTAGCGAATTTGCCCATGCCCCTCGGGCCTGATATCTTCCTTGTTCTCCAGCAGTGCATTTTCATCTGTCTGCATCTGCATCTCTACTGGAGAGCTTTCCTCTGGTGGCAGAGGCCACTTTCCTTCTCCTGTGAAATGCTGGTAAAATGCATGAGAGAAATACCCTAAGAATAGCCCTCAACCAATGTCTGGGATAGTGGATTTGTAAATACCCAGCTCCTTTTTCCCACAAGTGGGAAAATTCTGAGTAAGTTTTACAATGCTTCCCACTATTTCCCCGCAGGATTCAGTACCAGTCACCCACTCTGAGTTCTGATTTTCTTTTCCTGTGTTGCTTCCCCACTTCCTATCAGTGTTTTCAGTGCTTCCAAAATAAACTACTTGCACTCCAGTCCTTCACAGGGTCTGCTCTGGGGAGCCCAGGCTGAGCAGCCTGTCGGGGGTATTGCAAGCAGCTGAGTAAGAGAGAGAACCTGCATTATGCAAGGTAAGAAGCAAAAAGTAAGGTTGGGTCAGAATATGCAGGGCCCTGATTTGCTAGATTTAGCACATAAAAATACAGAATGCCCAATTAATTTAATTTCAGATAAAAACATACATTTTTAGTATGTGTATTTCCCATGCAATACTGGCATATACTTATACTAAAAAAATCCCGTATTTGTCTGCAATTTAAATTTAACTGCATGTCCTGTATTTTATTTGTTGTCAAATAAAATACATGCATTTTATTTGTTTTTTATTTCTAGGACTTTTAAAAAAAAATTTCTAGCTCTGATTTTATGAGAACTAGAAAGAATATAGGGCTTTATCTGTAGGACAGTTTGGCTCCAGGGTGGAGCATAGATTTGAGCGAGGCTTGAGAGACCCATGAGGAGGTGTTTACCATTGCCCAGAGGCAAGCCTGAGCCTGGGGCAGGTAGGAGGATGGGAGAAGTGGATGGAAGGCATGAAGGCATTTGGAAAGCTATCTGTAGCTCTCAGACTAGCTGCCAAGGAAACAGAATTATCTCATTGGACACAATAGTAGGAGGCGGCCAGAAATGAGTTCAAGATGTCCCGAAAATGCAAGATGGTTAAAGAAAGACACCAAATCTAGTAGCGAAGTTCCTCCCTTCCCCACCTCTGCAATGTGCTCATGGCCAAGGAATGAAGCACACTTTCTGAGGTCCAGGCATCTAGTACCCTGAATCAAGCTGCAGGAGTAGTTTTGTATCTGAACACTCCTCCTGAGCTGCTCTGGTGTTTTGTGTTATAATGAGCTCAGCTCAGCCCTGTCCCCACATGGACCCCTCACCAAAGCCTCTGAAAGGGCAGACATGGGGTTTGATGAATTACCAGCTGTGCACAGCAAGGAGCATTAGGAAAAGCGAATTCTCTTGTAGCTCACTTTTTGTTTTCCTTTTCTTTATGCCTGAGATGGACCTTGCTCTATTAGATAGTCTCCATCTATGATATATTAGTCAGGTTCTTTAGAAGGACAGAATTAATGAAACATATATATATACATATATATTGTTTTGGGGGGAAGATGTAGGCTGGGAGGCTAGGCCAGTCTAACCTTTTCACATATTTCCATTTGCTTTATATTCGCTGGCAGTTGATTAGAGTTTGCCCAAAAAGATTAAGAGTAGGCCTGCCATCCTCAGTCCACTGACTCAAATATTAATCTCCTTTGACAACAGCTTCATAGACACACCCAGGATGAATACCTTGTATCCTCAATCTAATCAAGGTGACAGTATTAACCATTACAAGTCCACCCCTTGTCAACTTGAACCCATACACATCTCCTGAGATCATAATCTTCAAATAAATACAATAAGGACATAATTATGCCTCACATAATACAAGTATCCTTTGTATAGCCAGGAACACACCAATCCCCAACCCAAATACTATTACATAAAGTTAACAATACTTAAATGGTGATGTAAAGTCAATAAATCTTATTGTCACATGATAAAGGAAATAAAATGAAGGTATTTTCTTAGTACAAGTGTATACATGCACAAACATGTTTTTAACAAAAGAAAGAGGAAATACTCATGACAATTATAGTCCCCATTTCTGCAGCTGGTCACATGGTTGTAGCTGGTATTGATGGCTACCTTCTTCTACTGCCAATTTTGTATTCCCTTTGCCTTCAGCAAGAATGTCAGAAGGTTGAATCCTGGCTATGGGAGAAACAGTACCATATATTGGATGCAGATTGAGAGCATATATGGCTTTCTGGAGAACTTTTCCCCAGCCCTGCAAAGTATTGTCACCTAGTTGGCATTGTATTTGTGACTTCAAAAGGCTATTCAATCATTCCATCAATCCAGCTGCTTCAGAATTCCATGAACATGAGCCCACTGCTGCACTTCTTTAGCTGTAAGTTGAGTGTCTTGGCCAGAGGCAATGCAGTGTGGAATACCATGATGGTGGATAAGGTATTCCATGAATCCACACATGGTAGTCTTGTCAGAAGCATTGCCTGCATGATAGGCAGACCCATATGTCGAGTCAGCGTCTATTCTAGTGAGGACAACCCTCTGCCCTTTCCATGATGGAAGAGGTCCAGTGTAATCAACCTGCCACCAGATAGCTGGCTGATCACCTGGAGTAATGATGCCATATTGAGGGCCCAGTGTTGGTCTCTGCTGCTGGGCACTCAGCAGTGGCCATAGCCAGGTCAGTCTTGGTGAGTGGGAGTCCATGTTGCTGAGCCCATGTATACCCTCCATTCTTGCTACCATGGCCACTTTGTTCAGAAACCCATTGGGTGATGACAGGGGTGGCTGGGGAAAGAGGCCGAGTGTTGTTCACAGAATGGGTCTTCCTATCCACTTATTAAAATGCCCCTCTGCTGAGGTCAGCCATTGGTGAGCACTCACATGACCTATAAATATTATAATGGTTTTTGACCACTCAGAGAGGTCCATCCACCTACCTCTTCCCCAGATTTCTTCATTTCCAATTTTCCAACCATGCTCTTCCAAGTCCCTGACCATCCAGCCAAATCATTGGCTACAGCCCATGAATCAGTATATAATCACACATCTGGCCATTTCTCCTTCCATGTAAAGTGCACAACCATGTACACTGCTCAAAGTTCTGCCCAGTGGGAAGATTCCCCTTCACTGCTGACCTTCAGGGATGTCCTAGAAAGTGGCTATAGTGCTACAGCTGTCTACTTTTGGGTGGTGCCTGCACATTGTGCAGAACCATCTGTAAACCAGGCCCTAGTCTTCTCTTCCTCTGTCGACTGATCATAGGGAACTCCCCATGAGGCCATTGCTACAGGCTGGGGGAGAGAAGGCAGGGCAGCAGAAGTAGAGACCATGGGCATTTGAGTCACTTCCTCGTATATTGTGCCTTCAGGACCTGATTGAGTCTGATCACATATATACCACTTCCATTTGATGATGGAATGCTGCTATGTATGACCCACTTTATGGCTTGATGGATCAGAAAGCACCCAGTTCATGATAGGCAGTGCAGGTTGCATGGTGACTTGATGACTCATAGTCAAACATTCGGTTTCCACCAAAGCCCAGTAACAGGCCAGGAGCTGGCTCTCAAAAGGAGAGTAGTTATCTGCAGAAGATTGCAGAGCCTTGCTCCAAAATCCTAGAGGCCTGTTCTGTGATTCACCTATGAGGGCCTGCCAAAGGCTCCAATCAGAATCCCTATCTGCCACTCATACCTCAACCACCACTGGATCTGTTGGGTCACATGGCCCAAGTGGCAGAGCAGCTTCCACAGCAGCCTGGGCCTGTTGCAGAGCCTTCTCCTGTTCCGGACCCCACTCAAAACTGGCAGCATTTAGGGTCACTTGATAAATGGGCCAGAGTGAAACACCCAAATAAGGAATGTGTTACCTCCAAAATCCAAATAGGCCCAATAGGAATCGTGCCTCTTTCTTAGTTTTAGGGGGTGGGCCAAATGCAGCAACTTACCCTTCACCCTAGAAGAAACAGGCCCCATACCACTGGACCCCAAGAAATTTAACTGAGGTAGAAGATCCCTGAATTTTAGTCAGATTTATTTTCCATCACCTGGCATGCAAATGTCTCACCAATAAGTCCAGTGTGTTTGCTACTTCTTCTTCACTGGATCTAATCAGCATGTCATCTATGTAACGGGCCAGTGTGATACCCTGCAGAAGCGAAAAGTGATCAAGGTATCTCTGAATAAGATTATGACACAAACTCAGAGAGCTGATATACCCTGAGGTATGACAGGAAAGGCAATATTGCTGGCCTTGCCAGCTGAAGGTAAATTGCTTGTGTTTATGGACAGGAATAGAAAAAAAGATATTTGCCAAGTCAATGGCTGCATACCAGGTACCAGGAGATATATAAATTTGTCTATGCAATGAAACCACATCTGGTACAGCAGCTGCAATTGGAGTCACCACTTGGTTAAGCTTATGATAATCCACTGTCATTCTCCAAGATCCATCTGTTTTCTGCAGAGGCCTAATAGGAGAGTTGAACGGGTATGTGGTGGGAATCACCACCCCTGCATCTTTCTTTCAAGCCCTTGATGGTGGCACTAATCTCCACAATCCCTTTATGGATGTGATATTGTTTTTGATGTATTGTTTTTCTACGTAGAAGCAGCCCTGATGGCTTCCATTTGGCCTTTCCCACCATAGTAGCCCTCACTCTACCAGTCAGCCAATGTGGGAGTTCTGCCATTTGCTAAGTATGTCTATGTCAATTTCCCATTTTGGCACTGGGGAAATGACCACAGGATGAGTTGGGGGACCCACTGGACCCACTATAAGTCAGATCTGAGCCAAATTCCTCAGAGTCGTATCACCAAAAATCCATTCTCATGGTGGAGATGAAACAGAAAACGTGTTTTCTATCACACAGCCTTCTCTGTGTGAAGAGCTCTTCAGTTTCATTTCAACTTTCATGAAGGAAATTCTATACCTGTGGTAATCCACTTCAAAAACAATAGACTAAAAAAGAAGAACAATGAAATCCATTATATTGATGCATCACTCTTCTGTTTTGCTCTGTTTCTTCAGTTTGTAAAATGCACACCAAAGACCATTAGGGAACATAATTTGAATTGCTTCATTCTAAACTTAAAGAGCTGAGGGAGAAAAAAAAAAAAAAAAAGAGAAAAACTGCAGCAAAACGGAAACAGGCCTTTCATTTTCTAATACCTGAAATTGACTGTCACTTTTATTTCTGAAGTTACATTAAGCTTTTTCCTCAAACTAAATTATAAATACTTGTCTCTGACACTAAAAAGGAACATGCAGGGCTGGGCGCGGTGGCTCAAGCCTGTAATCCCAGCACTGTGGGGGGCCGAGGCGGGTGGATCACGAGGTCAAGAGATCGAGACCATCCTGGTCAACATGGTGAAACCCCGTCTCTACTAAAAATACAAAAAATTAGCTGAGCATGGTGGCGCGTGCCTGTAATCCCAGCGACTCAGGAGGCTGGGGCAGGAGAATTGCCTGAACCCGGGAGGCGGAGGTTGCAGTGAGCCGAGATCGCGCCATTGCACTCCAGCCTGGGTAACAAGAGCGAAACTCCGTCTCAAAAAAAAAAAAAAAAAAAAAAAAGGAACATGCATATCTAGAAGTCCCATGTTTCCTGCCCACATTCACATACACACACAGGCATAGTAGTGTGTTTGGCTGTGTAAGCCATGCTTTGGACCACACATCCAGCAACGCTGCAGTGATCAAGTGGGCACCCCAGGGTCTATGAGTCTACTCTGTGCCAAGGATCATGAACAATGGCAGAACAATGGCACAGACCTCTGTAGTAGAAGCAAGCCTATCCAGCCACGGAAGCTGTGGGTTCTACTCCCTGTAGTGAAGTGCTTCTTTCTGGGACTGTTTCCCAGACCAATGTTGCATACCACATATGAGTACCTAGGAGCACTGCTCTTCTCATCCTTGCTCTTGCTGAATATATGCAAATTGGACTGACCTAATATGTTAATGCTGAAAAGCTGAGGTGGCCCTCACTGACAGCCAGCATCCTTTGTGTGTTGGTAATTTGGCCAAAACTGGCATCTACAGTCATAATTCATATAATTGTATATTCTACACACTCAATATTTTCCTCACGTAATTCTTTATATTTCAGCTGCCTGTGGCCTCTGCACACTGTTAAGAGGTCAAATACAACCAGAAAACCTATGAATATTATAATGAACAGCCAGCTGTCACCTGAATCAGTTTCACCTGGTAAGGAAAGTTCTAGAGTTATCTCCCTACAAAGTATCAACCAGCCCTTCTTCAATGTTATAGTGTCAGCAATTTTGCTGCCTAGTGAAAGAACCTACTACATTGTTACACAGCTCTAAACAAGGTTGTTTCTGTTTCTGTTTCATTTTCTAAAGTGAGCTAAAATCTGTCCTATAACATCTAGACTCTCCTCTTAGCTCCACCATCCTGGATAGAATCCAGTAAGTGAGTCTGCTAACGAAAACTTGCCCAAAGCAAATGGTTCTTAAAGTGCACCTCTCAGAGTGTACACCACCTTTCCCTGAACTCCTCATCCTTCTCCTCTCTCTGGATACAGCAGTCCCATCTGCCCTTCACATGGAGATCCCAAGAGAGATTTCATTTTCAGAATGGGCTCTTGTGTTCCATTCAGAGAGACCCCTGCCTAATCCCATAAGGCATACAGAGATTGTCCAGCCCTGGGAAGTCTGTGGACACATGCAGTGAGTGCCTACTCTTCAGGAAGCCCAGTGTGGTGAGCTTAATGTGCTCTATTCCTACAAGCTACATAAATTACTTACATAAATTAAATCAAGGGAAAGAGAACAAAAGTGCAAGATGCTTTATAGCTTGCTTTTTGTTGCGTAATTGATTATTTTCTGTGCCTGTGGCATTATAAATCTGGCAGAGAGTAGAGGAAGCTGGCTTATCATTGCCCCAGAATAAAAACAGGAAATTTGGACATGAAGTCCTCATTTTCAGTTATCTATATTGCTTATAAAGAGACAGCTCACTTTAAGGGGAAAGAAAAAGTGACCAGGCTGTGTTGCAGAGCCTGACCATGGATGACTCTCTTTGAGTATCTCCTTCCTAAGATGGGTTTTTGTTCATTCGTGAAATACATGAAGTAAGGCCTCACTTGTCAGGGCTGAGAAACCAGTGCAAGTAATATCTGTTACCTCAGTTTTTCTTGAGTAGAAAACGAAGCAACTTCATTCAGAAACTTGACTAATAATTATCTCTTGGCATTTTGAATGTTTTATTCACTACTGTATAAAAGATATCCATTTAGTTGAGGCCTGGAAGAGAAGAAAGTTTTCTCTTCTGCTATTATAGAAGAAGGAGAAGAAAAAGCAGGACGAAAGGAAAAGTAGGGGGAGGAGGAGAAAGAAAAGGAAAAGAAGATAGAGAAAGCAGACAGGGAAGGGGAAGGACAGGGGAATGAAAAGAAAAGAAAAATTTCTGACTCCTTGGATCTAATGGCCAAACTGGTTCAGCTGCCTATTAGGGGTGAGTAGTCTGTTTGACTGTAGCCCTGCTTAGATAATGAGCAAATAACACTATTAGTCATGTTTACCTCTTGTGTCTCATGATGTCTGCTACATTCTGGGGCTTCACTATATTTGGGATAGGTCCCTGTAGGCCTTGTAGCCTTCCACTATGGGATTTCTTAGAGGGCCTTGGTGAGGAAGTAAACAGGGCCTGATCTCCGTGTGTCCTCAGCCAGATTGCAAAGCTGGATCCCACGTCTTTTTTTCTGAGTCTTTAAACTCAATCTCTTGGCACCACTTGGCTCAGAATCTAATATGGAGCCCCCTAGTATTATAAGAACTACACTGACCAGCCTGGCTCCTTTTGGGCCAGAACTTTCTGCATCTTCCTGGTATAATAAAAATAAATGCTGCTCTTCTGTGCCTGGGTTCAGATTTGGTGACAGGACTGTCAGCCCTTCTAAGCCAGGAGTTCAAGACACACAGTTGCTATGAATTAAATGTGTCCCTCCCAAATTCATAGGTTGAATTCCTAACTCCTATGTGACAGTGACTGTATTTGGAGATAAGTCCTTTATAAAATTAAGGTTAAACAAGGTGATAAATAAGGATCTATCCCGATCCAGTAGAGTTAGTTTCCTTATAAGAGGAGACACCAGAGAATTTGCTTGCTCTGTCTCCATGATGTGAGGACACGGTAAAAAGGCAGCCATCTGCAGGCCAGAAAAGGAGTCCTTACTAGAGACTGAAGCTTCGGATCTCGACCTTTGACTTTCCAGCTTCAAGGACTATGAGAAAATAAATTTCTTTTCTTTTAAGCTGTATAAACTGCAGTATTTTGTCATGGCAGCCTAAGCAGACTATGATAATGGTTGAGTAAAACATGTACCTGCCTCACGGTTTTCCAAGGAACATATAAAAGTAACACAGCTTCCAAGTGTCTATCAGTGGACATTTTATAAAGCGTTTTCACACCATTATTAAATTAGATCCTAATTGCAGATCCAAGTGGTACATTAAGGTATAAATTTTACAAAAAGGGAAAAGATGCAAGCTAATTTGCACAGTATCATCCTGGGAGTCAGAGCCTGAGCTTGCACCCAGATCACTTTTCTTTGCGTAACACTAAGCTGCTCTCACAAGTAGACCTTCACATTGTGATGTCTTCTGCAAATCTGATAAGGTTTCAATGCCTTCACACAAACATCTATCAAAGTATTTAAAGGGAGAATTTTTAGTCATGCTTTCTAACCTAAAGGTGACAGATGGGTTTCATCTTGTAAGTTAATGGTGACTGCCTGGGATTGGCTGCCAATCCTTTGTACTGACAAAGAGTCTGAGGCCATGCAACAAAGGACACCTAGATCAACTAATGATATCTGCCACAAGCACAGGAAGTGGAGTGTGCAGTGTGAGAACTTGGGAATACTGCTGCTACTCCAACCTTCAGGATGAAATGGAGCATTTGTGGGCGAAAAAAGAACCTTCCAGTGTGAGGAATAGAAATATTATAAATAAGGTTGGTCAAGGACAATTATTTTTCTCTCAGAATTCTTATTTAATCTCTCTGGTAGTGTCTCTCTGACTTTCCATTATTTTCTGTTGTTGTGAAAAGTTAGGACCTCAAAACCAAATTCCAGAAGAAATTCCTCCCATGAAGCTTTATATAGAAGATAATGAGTGTTTGAGGGAACAAAGTCTTTAAGATTTTACAGTAAATGCAGAAGCAGATTTCATGAAGGACTGATAAGAAGGGGAAAAACTGGTTCTCAAGAACATTCCCAGCAACTGTTTCATAACTGGGAGAACAATTGCACATGTAATCAGAGAGTATACAACTGTGATTATAGTGGATTCTACCAAGAGACATAATAATTCTACTATAATTATATATCAGCAGTTAGGCCTCAAAGTCTTTTTTTAGAAAATAATGACTGCAAGTTTTACAGGAATAGATCCATGATAACAAGACACACAAGGAACATGGTAAGAACCCTTGTGACTAAGGAAGTAGTATCCCATCCCTCTCCACTCCTCCATTTTAAACCTCCTCCAAAACACATTCTTATTGCAGAGGACAGAAAGCCAAAGCGCATTCAGCTTTTAATTGTAATTCTTATCATTCAGTCTTGCATAAAGTAAACTCATGCTTTCAAAACAGATAATTTTAGAATTATTTAAGATGTAAAGTAGCTTAAACAAGACTGGCTAATTTGGCAATACTTACTGGCAGACACAACTTCATACAACTGCTTTTCTTACCTAAAGCTTATAAAATGCCACTTTCATTTACCTAAAATGATGAAGGCATTCTTATTGTTATGGAAACCAGATATATATATATATATATATATATATATATATATATATATATATGACATTATTTTATGATACAATTAGAATGTTTTAATTCCTCATGTTTTTTTAGGTTATGATTCTAGAAGTTAATGCTTTTTCCATTAACTTTTAAAAGCAGTTTTCCTAATGATCTTGCCTCAGCTGCCTTTTACCTGGGTGCTATGAGCCACATGTTCTCTACACCCAATATTTATGTTCCTGAGAAAATCTCACTGGAAAAGTAAATAATGCAGTTGAATTTCTAATATGGCTCTTTTCAAATGAAGGTAACAACTATAAAACTGTGGCACAAAAAATCGTAGCAAGCTGGTGGCTCTGGCATAAGCATGGAAATTTTGTGTAAAAATGAAGTAAGGAAGATCCAAACCAATTATTATCTCAGTGACGGGTTTCTCTTCACTAAAAACATGATGCTTTGTCCTTATTTCATAAAATACTTATTTTGAAATGAAAAATTGGTTACCCAAATACTCCTTATTTGAAAATAGAGCTCAAAAAAGATGAATTAATCTGAAGTATAATAATACACAAATGCTTCAAATTATTTTTAAAGTCATAGAACAAAAAATACTCCATTGTAGTTATAGCAGATGTTAAATTTTTGATGTAAGTTATCAGATTGAGAATAATACTATCTTAACTTTATAAGACACTTTAGTGTTCTCAACTCCCACCTGCTTGTGGCCCAGGTATCATCTAGGCCCCTCTTCTGTGGGACCTGAGAGACAGGACTTGACCATTGCTTGATGAAAGCTCCACCTCTCCCTCAAGTTCCCCCCATGTACGAGGTGAGAAGACAAAAATATTCTATGTTCTTAAAGTCATTTCAGCCTCTAGATTCCATCTGCCTCAATTTTCCAGTGTCAACTCAGATACAACACATCTCCTTTTTCAACTTCCTCCAAAAAGTGCTGCTCATACACAGCATGTGAAAGTGTACCAAGCTTTCTGAAGATCTGGAGGTAATGGGAGACTTAGAAGAGGTTTACATGACAGCATGCAGCTAACCTCAGATGAGCGTTACTCACCTTTGTTCTTTTCCTATCTTTCAGTGTCTCCATCAATGAGAAGGTGCACTGGCCTTTCTTTTCATGGAGTTTCCTATCCATACCTTTGGGTGGTTCTAGTCCTGCTGCTTTCCTCCCTTCTTGCCCCTTTTTCTCTTGGGTAAACTTTTCTCTCATCTTCAGAGTCATATACTATCCAGTAAGATGCTCATCAAGATCCCACATATGCCTCAATGTAAGGGATCCAAGAATATATTTCCAAAAGAGAATATCACCTTTATAAAGTTTTTGGCCAACTAAAATATATAAGTGATGGGTATAGATGAAATAATCAAATGTCTTTTCACAGTATGGAGTTTATCAATTTAATCACACAATTATATTTGAAAGAACACAATATACAGGAATATACTGTTTTTTAACATACAAATTTTTCTCACTCTCACCATTCATGAAAACTTTTCTCATTGGGCATGGATGTCTTTGCCATCAATAGAGCCATTGTTAAGTCATCCATCACAGTTTTCCAAAACATATTGTATTAGGGTACTCTAGAGGAACAGCAATAATAGGATAGATGTATACAAGAAGGGGAGTTTATTAAGGAGTATTGACTCACATGATCACAAGTTTAAATCCCACAATAGGTGTCTGCAAGCTGAGGAGCAAAGAGGCCAGTCTGAATTCCAAAACCGCAAAAATGGGGAAGCCAACAGTGCAGCCTTCAGTTTGTGGTCAAAGGCCTGAGAGCCCCTAGCAAACCACTGGTATAAGTCCAAGAGTCCAAAAGCTGAAGAAATTGGAGTCTGATGTCTGAGGGCAGGAAGCATACAGTGTGGGAGAAAGATGAAGGCCAGAAGACCCAGCAAGTCTGCTCTTCCCAACTTCTGCCTGCTTTAATCTAGCTGCACTGGCAGCTGATCAGATGGTTCCCACACAGATTGAGGGTGGGTCTGCCTCTCCCAGTCACGGACTCAAATGTTAATTTCCTTTGGCAACACACTCACAGACATCCCCAAGAATGATACATTGCATCCTTCAATCAAGTTGTCACTCAGGATTAACCATCATACACATCAAGTTAATTTCTTTCTAACTAGTTCCAAGTATAGCATTTTTAATCCAATCAGCCTGCTTTTACCGAATTTTATCCAATTTCAAAATGAATACTTGTTATTTATGTTCTCCATAATTTAACCACTTAATTTGCTTTTTCAAGTGACCTTTAAGTCTTATTTTCAATAACATTCAACACTTGCAATTGAGAGGCTGTGGTGGGGAATAATGACTATAGCTGGGTTAAATTTCTTTGCCTTCTTTTATGTAACCAATTCTCTTGGGTAACCTTTATAAACAACTGAAACTAACATTGATTGAGGCTGTTTCAAGAATTTTCCCCAAATCTTCCCCAGTTATTTTGTTGTTCAACACGAAACTATTGAAAGAATGTCCTATAACATGAGACTTTAAGATTGCTATGATTTTTTGAAGAATAAATAATTTTTTATTACATTTTAGGTGTTGGGGTACATGTGAAGAACATGTAAGATTGTTGCATAGGTACACACATGGCAGTGTGGTTTGCTGCCTTCCTCCCCATCACCTATATCTGACATTTCTCTCCATGTTATCCCTCCCCTACCCCCTACCCATCACTGTCTCTCCCCTAGTTCCCCACCACAGACCCCAGTATGTGATCCTCCCCTCCCTGTGTCCATGTGTTCTCATTGTTCAACACCTGCCTATAAGTGAGAATATGCAGTGTTTGATTTTCTGTTCTTGTGTCAGTTTGCTGAGAATGATGGTTTCCAAGTTCATCTATGTCCCTACAAAGGACACCAGCTCATCGTTTTTTTATGGCTGCATAGTATTCCATTATGTATATGTGCCATGTTTTCCCTGTTCAGTCTATCATCAATGGGCATTTGGGTTGGTTCCAAGTCTTTCCTATTGTAAACAGTGCCACAGTGAACATTCATGTGCTTGTGTCCTTATAATAGAACAATTTATAATCCTTTGGATATATACCCAGTAATGGGATTGCTGGGTCAAATGAAATTTCTATTTCTACGTCCTTGAGGAAACACCACACTGTCTTCCACAATGTTTGAACTACTTTACACTCCCACAAACAGTGTAAAAGTGTTCCTATTTCCCCACATCCTCTCCAGCATCTGTTGTCTCCAGATTTTTTAAATGATCACCATTCTAACTGGCATGAGATGGTATCTCAATGTAGTTTTGATTTGCATTTCTCTAATGACCAGTGATGATGAGCATTTCTTCATATGTTTGTTGGCCTCATATATGTCTTCTTTTGTAAAGTGTCTGTTCATATCCTTTGCCCACTTTTGAACGGACTTGTTTTTTTCTTGTAAATCTGTTTTAGTTCTTTATAGATTCTGGATATGAGCCCTTTGTCACCACCTCATTTTGCACCTTTTCAACATTTTTAGATGCAATAGTAAATGTTTTCCTAATCTCCTTTTCATTAAGTTTTTTGTTCTACAGTAAAGCTCAAAAAAATTAGGGGAATGCATTTCAGAAGGCTCAGTACTACTTCCTGAGACAATCCAGTATTACAGCATACACTAAATTTAAGTGCCAAAAAAAAAAAAAAAAAAAAGTGTAGGAAATATTGACTCTATCTATTTGTGAATTGGGCCTAGTTCTATAGCATTCCAAAATGTAAATAATGCATGGAGTCCTTCTCTACCCATTCTTATTAATCATTCATTCACAAATATTTACTGAGCATCTCTATTCTATGTCAAGCACTATATTACATACCAGACACACAAGAGAGAACAAGCTTACAGTTAGAGTTAAATGTTTACAAATGTACAAACTTTTCTTTGACAGTTAACATTATTTTCCTAAGAGTTGTGTGATAATCAACAATACATATGATACAGAGAATTATATTGTACTTGGAATGTGATTTAATGAACTATTGTTTACATTTTTAGTTATATATTATTTTAATATTACTGTTGAGTTTACTTCTTATAATATTTACTATTTATTAGTTTACAGTTTGACACTTTTATCACTTCCTGATCAATGCTAGAATCTTACTTTTTTTTTTTTCAATTACAGTCGGTATAGAAGGATTTATCAGCATTTATGAGACCTCAGCACTGAGATAAACGTTACTGGAGAAATGAGTCACAGACACTACCCTCAAGGAACTTACTATATGTTTGAGATGATAACATAAACAGCTAGACACCAAGATGTAAGCTGTGGCTAATTAAATATGGCAAGTTAAACACTCACATTTATCTTTTTTGATAAAACTATAGCTCTTTACTGGAAAACATTAAAAAATAGAAATACATGCTTATCATAGATAAGAAAATGTCACTATTCCCCAAATTGCCATTGACTTCAAAGAAATTCCTATCAAAATTCCAATAGGCTTCATTGTTGTTTTAATTTTTTCAACTTTATTGAGATATAATTGACAAATAGGAATTGTATACATTTCAGGTACATACTTGCTGCTGTGATATATTTTGAAATGATCACCATAATCAAGCTGTTAACAAATTTATGATCCTCACATAACTATTTTTCTTTCTTCCTTCCTTTCTTTCTCTCCTTCTCTTTTTTCTCTCTCCCTCTCTTTCTTCCTTTTGCAGTGAGAGCACTTAAGATCTACTCTCCAGCTAAATTCAAGTATACAATACAGTATTGTTAACTGTAGTCACCATGCTGTATATTAGCTATCCAGAACCCATTTATCTTGCACAACCAGAAGTTTGTACCCTTTAAAAGACACAGACTGGAAATTGGATAAAGAGTCAAGACCCACTGGTGTGCTGTATTCAGGAGACCCATTTCATGTGCAAAGACACACATAGGCTCAAAATAAAGGGATGAAGGAAGATTTACCAAGGAAATGGAAAGAAAATAAAGCAGGGGCTGCAATCCTAGCTCAGATAAAACAGACTTTAAACCAAAAAAGATCAAAAGAGACAAAGAAGGGCATTACATAATGGTAAAGGGATCAATGCACCAAGAAGGGCTAGCTATACTAAAAAGATATGCAACCAATACAGGAGCACCCAGATTCATAATACAAGTTCTTAGACACCTACAAAGAGATGTAGACTCCAGGAAATAATAGTGGGAGACTTTAACACCCGATGGTCCATATTAGACAGATCAACAAGACAGAAAATTAACAAGGATATTCAGGACTTGACCTCAGCTTTGGACTAAGTGGAACTAATAGATATCTACAGAACTCTACATCACAAATCAACAGAATATATGTTCTTCTCAGTACCACATCACACTTATTCTAAAATTGACCATATAATTTGAAGTAAAACACTTACCAGCAAATGCAAAAGAACAGAAATCATAAGTCTTTCAGACCACAGTGCAATCAAATTACAACTCAGAAATAAGAAACTCACTCAAAACCGCACAACTACATAAAAACTGACCAAAATTCTCTGGAATGACTACTGGGTAAATAGCAAAATTAAGGTAGGAATAAAGATGTTCTGTGAAACCAATGAGAACAAAAATATAATGTACCAGAATCTCTGGGACACATTTAAAGCAGTGTGCAGAAAGAAATTTATAGCACTAACTGCCCACAAGAGAAAGCAGGAAAGATCTAAAATTGACACCCTAATGTCAAAATTAAAAGAACTAGAGAAGCAAGAACAAACAAATTCAAAAGCTAGTAGAAGACAAAAAATAACTAAGGTCAGAGTAGAACTGAAGTAGATAGAAACATGAAAAACCATACAAAAAAAAATCAATGAATTCAGGAGCTGGTTTTTGGAAAAGATCAACAAAATAGACAGATCACTAGCTAGACACATAAAGAATAAAAGAAAGAAGAATCAAATAGATGCAATAAAAAGTGATAAAGGGGATAGCACCACTGATCCCACAGAAATACAAACTCCATCTGAGAATACTATAAACCCCTTTCATAAATAAAGTAGAAAATATAAAAGAAATCAATACATTCCTGGACCACTCCCAAGACTAAACCAGGAAGAACTCAAATCCCTGAATAGACCAATAACAAGTTCTGAAATTGAGGCAGCAATTAATAGCCTACCAACCAAAAATATCTAGGACCAGGCAGATTCACAAATGAATTCTACCAGAGGTACACAGAGGAGCTGGTATCATTCCTTCTGAAACTATTCCAAACAATAGAAAAAGAGGGACTCCTCCCTAACTCATTTTATGAGGCCAGCATCATTCTGATACCAAAACCTGGCAGAGACACAACAAAAAGAAAATTTAAGGCCAACTTCCCTGATAAACATCAATGCGAAAATCCCCAATATAATACTGGCAAACAAAATCCAACAGCACATCCAAAAGCTTATCCACCACAAACAAGTCAGCTTCATCCCTGGGATGCAAGGCTGGTTCAACATATGAAAATCAATAAACGTAATCCATCACATAAACAGAACAAATGACAAAAACCACATGGTTATCTCAGCAGATGCAGAAAAGTCCTTCAACAAAATTCAACAGCCCTTAATGCTAAAAATGCTCAATAAACTAGATATTCATGGAATACCTATTTATGATAAACCCACAGCCAATATCATACTGAATGGGCAAAACCTAGAAGCATTCCATTTGAAAACTTGCACAAGTCAAGGATGCCCTCTCTCCCCACTCCTATTCAACATAGTATTGAAAATAGTGGCCAGGTCAGTCAGGCAAGAGAAAGAAATAAAGGGTATTCAATTAGGAAAAGAGGAGGTCAAATTCTCTCTGTTTGCAGATGACATGGTTGTATATTTAGAAAACTCCATTGTCTCAGCCCCAAATCTCCTTAAGCTGATAAGCAACTTCAGCGAAGTCTCAGGATACAAAAATCAATGTGCAAAAATCACAAGCATTACTATATACCAATAACAGACAAACAGAAAGCCAAATCACGAGTGAACTCCCACTCACAATTGCTACAAAGAGAATAAAGTATCTAGGAATATAACTAACAAGGGATGTGAAGAGCCTCTTCAAGGAGAACTAGAAACCACTGTTCAAGGAAGTAAGAGAGGACACAAACAGATGGAAAATCATTCCATGCTCATGGTTAAGAAGAATCAATAGTGTGAAAACGACCATACTGCCCAAAGTAATTTACAGATTTAATGCTATCCCCATCAAGTTACCATTGACTTTCTTCCCAGAATTGGGAAAAACTACTTTAAAGTTCACATGGAACCAAAAAACGAGCCCTCATAGCCAAGACAATCCTAAGCAAAAAGAACAAAGCTGGAGGAATCACACTACCTGACTTCACTCTCTACTACAAGGACAGTAACCAAAACAGCATGGTACTGGTATCAAAACACATACATAGATCTATGGAACAGAACAGAGGCCTCAGAAATAACGCCACACATCTACAACCATCTGACCTTTAACAAACCTGAAAAAAACAAGCAATGGGGAAAGGATTCCCTATTTAACACATGGTGTTGGGAAAACTGGCTAGCCATATGCAGAAAGTTGAAATTGGATCCCTTCTTTACACCTTATACAAAAACTAACTCAAAATGGATTAAAGTCTTAAATGTAAGACCTAAAACCACAAAAGCCCTGGAAGAAAACCAAGGCACTACCATTCAGGGCATAGGCATGGGGAAAGACTTCATGACTAAAATACAAAAAGCAATGGTAACAAAAGCCAAAACAGGCAAATGGGATTTAATTAAAGAGCTTCTGCACAGCAAAAGATACTATTATCAGAATGAACAGGCAACCTACAGAATGGGAGAAAGGTTTTGCAATGTATTTATCTGACAAAGGGTTAATATCCAGAATCTACAGAGAACTTAAATTTCCAAGAAAAAACCCCCATCACAAAGTGGGCAAAGGATATGAATGGACGTTTCTCAAAGAAGACATTTGTGCAACCAACAAACATGGAAAAAAACTCATCATCACTGGTCATTAGAGAAATGTAAATCAAAACCACAATGAGATACCATCTCACACCAGTTAGAATGGCAATCACTAAAAAGTCAGGAAACATCAGATGCTGGAGAGGATGTGGTGAAATAGGAATGCTTTTACACTGTTGGTGGGAGTGTAAATTAGTTCAAACATTGTGGAAGACAGTTTGGCGATTCCTCAAGGATCTGCAAATAGAAATACCATGTGACCCAGAAATCCCATTACTGGGTATATCCAAAGGATTATAAATCATTCTACTATAAAGACATATGCATGCACACGTATGTTTATTGTGGCACTATTCACAATAGCAAAGACTTGGAACCAACCCAAATGCCCATCAAAGATAGACTGGATAAAGAAAATGTGGCATACATACACCATGGAATACTATACAGCTGTAAAATGGAAGAGTTCATGTCCTTTGCAGGGACATGGATAAAGCTAGAAACCATCATTCTCAGCAAACTAACAGAAGAACAGAGAACCAAACACCACATGTTCTCACTTATTAGTGGGAGTTGAACAATGAAAACAAATGAAGTCAGGTAGTGTGATTCCTCCAGCTTTGTTCTTTTTGCTTAGGATTGTCTTGGCTATGAGGGCTCATTTTTTGGTTCCATATGAACTTTAAAGTAGTTTTTCCCAATTCTGGGAAGAAAGTCAATGGTAACTTGATGGGGATAGCACTGAATCTGCAAATGAACACAGGGAGAGGAACATCACACACAGGGCCTTTTGGAGGGTGGGGAGCTAGGGGAGGAATAGCATTAGGATAAATTCCTAATGTAGAGGATGGGTTGATAAGTGCAGTAAACCACCTTAGCATGTGTATGCCTATGTAACAAACCCATATGTTCTGCACATGTACCCCAGAACTTAAAGTATAATAACAAACAAAGACAAGAATATAGTCCAATGGAACAGAATAGAGCTCAGAAATAAATCATATATTTACAGTCAACTGATCTTTGATAGGGATGCCAAAAAATACATAATCAGGGAAAGGATAGTTTCTTTAATAAATTGGTATTGAGAAAACTAGATATTAACATGTAAAAGAATGACTTTGGATCTTTACCTCCTATCATATACAAAAATCAACTCACAATGTATTACAGTCTGTAACACCTGAAACTGCAAAACTAGAAGAAAAGATAGGAGAAAGTCTTCTTGGCATTGGTCTTGACAATTTTTTGGTTATGATACCAAAAACACAAGCAACAAAAGCAAAAATAGACCAACGGGATTGCATTAACTGAAAATCTTTTGTAGAAAAAAGGAAAGGATCAAGTAAAAAGTCAACCTACAGAATGAAGGAACATATTTGCAAATCATATATCTGATAAAAGGTTAATATCCAAAATATGGAAGAGACTCAACTAAATAGCAAAAGAACAAATAACCCCATTAAAAAATGGACAAAGGATTGGAGTAAACATTTCTAAGAAGATATAGAAATGGCCAACAGATATTTTAAAAGGAACTAAACATTGCTAATCATCAGAAAAATACACAACTAAAACCACCATGAGATATCACATCATATTTTGTAGAATTACTATTGTCAAAAAAAAAATTATTGGCTAGAATGTGAAGAAAAGAGAATGCTTGTACACTGTTGATAGGAATGTAAATTGGTACAGCCATTATGAAAAATGCTATAAGTTTTCCTCAAAGTTTAAAATAAAACTACAAATTTTTTAATTGTGCAATGCTACAAGGAAATTAAATTGTGTACCAATATATCCATTAATATAACTTATTTATAAATTAAATACATGCATTTCTATACTAATATACATTATGGGAATTCATAAAAAATAGCCATTTTAAATTAATGAACCTTTAAAAAATTAACAAGAAACTTATATTCTAGTTTCTTCCTGCATCACACTAAATCCATTTGCATAGCAATAAAGTATGTGCACAGTACTTTGAAGACTACCAAACCTGTTCACCAATGTTTAATGCATTTGACCTTAATATTTAAATAATGAATTTGTAAAGTGAAAGTATACTCATTGAACTATTTTACAGACGAACTAAGTGTCTTTCAAAATGCAATGTGAATTTAATAAATACATGTCCATGTAGGAAAACAAGAAGAATATATTTTTCCTCAAACTTCTTCAATTTACCTGAAACAAAATTGTTATGATTTTAGATTTGTAATTGAAATAATATATAACATGAAATAAGTAACCAAGTTTGGAACTTTAATGGAGAATATAAATATTTTATCTCATTGTTCTAGTTATCTTGGTACAAATCAATATGAATTAAATTCAATGACACGCCAATATACACATACTATAGGTATTAGTGTCTACTATGCAGTTAATAAAATATTGAATTGTGATTATTTACTAATTTTTCTTTAAAAGTAATGAATGTCTTATTGTTTATGGTTATAATTTATCTTATTACTACAATAATTCTTTAGGAAAACTTTTTGAACAAAAAGGGCAACAGACCCAGTTGCTGAAGATACGTTGGGTAAAAAAGTCCTATCATTTAAAAATCTTATGTTTTAAAACATATAGATATCTGTAAATAAGTGTATATATGTGTATGTTTCAATCTGTAAACCACAGGGTTTGCAAAAGGAAAGAAGTGATTCTACACAGGAAATTCTTGTAGTAGGTACTCAAATCTTCAAGATTAAGGATGAAAAGAAAAAATTTGAGGTCAAAAAGGAGAAAACAGCTTCTTTAGGTACCTCAGTAATTACTCCCCAGAGCCTTCAAAAACCTTGCTTTAGATCTAATACAGAATAAGAATATATTAAACAGAGAAAAGAAAAAATTGTCTCAAGTAAAAATTATTAACTAGAATATTTTAAAAAGTAGGGATGCCTGTATTTAAGATATCTTGATAAAAGTACTGAACTTCACATCTTTATGAATGGAGAAAAATGATATGAAGAGTTGGGTCATTGATGTTTATCTTATGAATATGGTCCCAATCAGAAGGGATGAACACTTTGGTCAATTTCTTTTCAATGTAGAATGTATTTGAATAGATAGTGCTAAATGGCCAAGTTGCTGTCATTTTTTGACAGGGGAGAATTTTGTCATTACCAATCCAGGATTCTCTCTTCTCAACATTTCCCTGCTGGACAGTTTTTTTTTCCTACTCCCCTCCTTTATACCTTTGTATTTTTCCTTTTATACCATCAAAACCTTCTCAGGGAAGGATCTGCTCAGTTCATTCACAAAGAGGTATAAATGGTTACTAAAGATGATTGTGCTTTGTTTTAGGAGCAATTGCATTGAAGATGAAGAAATAAATCTCTAAAGGTAAAGTTTCAGTTATCAATCCATATCTGAGAGAGATATTTTGGGAAGTCTTTCACAGCTACCACATTTCTTTATCCCTGATATCATGCCATGTATGCAGTTAGCTATCTGGCAGAGGGTTAAGAGTGATCCATGAGGAGGCTTTAATGAAGGCATTTTGGGAAGTGTTAATCACCATAAAATTGTTAACTTGGGGAAATAATTATTACTGGGCTACTATATACTTTTTCACTAAATGTTTTTGCTTATAATTTTTATCTAATAGCACACTGACTTTGCTTTTATATAATCTTATAACATCTCCATAGTTCTGGAAGGAAATTTTTAAACTTGGAAGTGCTATTTGAAAGCCAAGGTGTTCAGTGTTATTGGTTTAAAGACACTGTGAAGTTATAATAGAATTACATTAAATATAGTTGCCATAAGTATCTATGACAACTTCTACCCAATCAGCTACTGCTCTCTACCAACAATCTCTTGTTTCTAGCAATTGCCTCTCTTCCATCAGTTCATTCCCTAGAAGCTTTATTGTTTCTACATGACTCTGCCTTCCTGATCATAGCTCCAGGTAGGGTCAATAATACCTCTCCGAGATATTTTAAATCTTCAGCCTGGCCAATGCTAAGGTGCACAAATCAATACTTTGTCAGGCCTGTATTTTTTATAAAGACAGAAATAAGGACAGAGAAGGAGCTGTGGTGATATTCATTTAGCAGTTTTGAGTTGTTCCTGTGGCCTCACTGTAGTTTTATTGTCCTGGGGCTTGAGGGTTGGGTACTTCAGTATAAAGCAGTAGTACCAGTTATTAACAAAGCTAATTTGGGCTGGATTTCTGTCAACTGAAGTGCTTTTCATAGAACGGTTCTAGGGTCAAGCACACTAGAGTCACCTAGAGCATTTGTTCAATATGCAGATTTGAGACCTAGTTAATAAGAAATGCTGGAATTCTGCAGATGAATCTAATTATGACTATTAAACATTTAATAACTGAGAGGAGTGACAGACTAAAATTAAGGGCTTACAAAGAAGAGCCAGGATAGGAGCAGGCTTAACAATGTTTACTTTTAATATGTTTGAGTCTAAAACATTCAGGTATATGTTTTCCCAGGGAAGGGAAAGGAGAGTTGGTGGGAAGAGTATGTTAAGGCCAAGAAATAAGAAATGAGTGGTCCTTAACTGTACCTGCTTTTATTCTTTCTGGCAACACAATTTAACTCTATCAATATTTAGAGAAAAAATAGGTAGCAGATAGTCTTTTTTCATAAGTAAAATGGTAATATCAATTCCTCAGATTTTAACTAAAAGATTTGATTACTGTAATTTTACATTAAAATTATGTGGCTCAGTGAGCCATTTACATAGAGATAATCCAATGAATGTAATAAATATTGACCAACTTTTGGTTGCTTGAAGAACTTTTCTATACATGCCATTTCCTATTTCTGTACCCTTGTTCAAATAAATAAAAGTAATTATTAACTGAGAAACATTTTTAGTTTTGAGTGTACTCAAAAAGTCAATTATTCACCATATTCAATAAAAGGCCATTTTGGAGCCTGTGCTTTGAAGTAAAACTGGAGACTGCATGAAAATCAGATAATAGATCAGTTTAGAGGAAATAGTGAGACAACAGAGAAAATTATTATATTCCTCCCCCAAGCCTCTTACAAGTGGCTTAAATTTTCCATGCAAAAATTGATAGAAATAACTCTGTATGATTGCAATTAATCCTTAAGGCAATGCCTAAGGATTAAAAAAATGCTTAAGGGGGGAACATGCTTCACTTTTGTGTTTCTGTAGTACCTCATTGCATACAAATGTTACTATGGATGTCGCTTCTTATAACAATATCTCAGAACTTTTAATGTTGGATGTAACAGAAAACCAAATTGTCACAGGTTACTGCTGTCCTCCTAAATCTATTTCTCTTTCTTCCTTAGTAAACAAGTTTTAGCTGGGCATGAAGCTAGACTATATTTTCTTTGTGTATGGACAAAAACTTGTATTGAAATTCTTCAGGAATATCACATTACATACAATTAACTGATTTATAAGGTCAATTATTATTCCTGAAAATCAATGATTTCTTAAGGCAAATTTTGAAAATGTAAAGTTAGAGGAATTCTGTAACTCCAACTAATTGTGCTGCACTTTTCTGGCGGTAGAAGTATATCTTTCAAGTTTAACCATAACAAAATCCTGTATCTCAGAGATTGTAATTTTGTGGCTATGGTTATGTCACTGATTTTCATACAATTGTTTTGATATATAGAAAATTTGAGAATATGAAAGTATAAGAAAAAAGCAATATATGGTATAATCAAAGTTCTGAGTATAAAATTCAGTGTTGGGGTCAACTCAAATCATTTTGCTGTATTTTTCAATTTTTTTGACTCTCCACCACCATCTCCTGCTCAAAACAGAGACTATTTAAGACATCAACCCCTTCACATTCAATTACTGAGTGTCTATAAATTCTTAGGCATTGAGGCAATTAAAAAAATAAAAGTACCAGCCCCTTCCCCAGATACTTTGCAATCTAAATGAGGAGACTAGACAACTTATTTTTTTAATGTAAAACACATAAACATTATTTTATTTTTAAATTATTATCTAACAAAAAATAGAAGACAATACATAATATATATTATATAGATAATATATGGATACAATATATATGATAATCACATCTAGTGGTATGCTGGTAAATGTTTAACAACTGATGCTCTAGGAAAAAGAAAAACTCCGCATCTTTTGCCAATTTCTGTAATGTAAATGCTTTTATCATGGCCCATTATCAAGGTACTAATGTGAAATTAACTGGCTTACAAAATTCCTCAAATTTTAAAAACCCACTCTCATGATCTAGTACATGCCAGTTCCAGAACACCACCATTTAAATGTCTAGTGAGATTACAAATTATTTCTATAGAATTTGCAGAATTCACTTTATTAAGCATCTACTAAAAGCAAGTACTGTGGTCAATATTAGAAACACAAAGATGATTATAGTCCCTGCCTTCATATTTTATAGTCTAGTAGGAGTGCAATTGGAAAAGTAAATCACTAACTGTAAACACTACCATTAACTGTTACAATATGCGAAACATAAAAGAGGTAGCAAGTCACGTGGTAATGGCTTCAAAAAGCTTCCAAGTGGTGATAATTGAGTTCAATGCTGAACAGGGTAGTCAAGCAGTACTGGCGATTTGACTTTAGCAGACCTAACACTTAGGGTTAGGCAAAAGCTGTGTTTACAGACGTTTGGGGAAATATCTTATTATTCTTGCTTCCTTATAATCTTTCAAAGACAAACATTTAAAGTAATAAGTATCCATAGTCAAATCAATCGATAAATGCCAAAAAATTGAGTAAAATCGTAACTTTTTTTGCTAGTGATGAAAACCAAACATTTAATACCTTATTGCCAGCATGATTAGTCTGTTCTCATGCTGCTAATAAAGACATGTCATAGCCTGGGTAGTTTATAAAGGAAAGAGGTTTAACTGACTCACAGTTCGACATGGCTGGGAGACCTCACAATCATGGCAGAAGGCAAATGAGGAGCAAAGACACCTCTTAACATGGTGGCAGGCGAATGGACTTGTGCAGGGGAACTCCCATTTTTAAAACCATCAGATCTCGTGAGGCTTACTCACTACCATGAGAACAGTATGGGAGAACCGCCCCTGTGATTCAATTATCTCCACCTGGCCCTATCCTTGACACGTCGAGATTATTACAATTCAAGGTGAGATGTGGGTGGGGACACAGCCAAACCATATCACAGCATATACCAAAGTAATTTCCATGGAATGTTAATATCACATTCAAATCAAGATTTCTTGGGTAAGTAAACTTGAAAACATTTAGTGAGGAAAGTGAATTAGGTTACTGAAATTCTTCCTAGGGCATTTACTCTGCTCCTATGCATTGTGATTTTTTCAGAGCAGGCTATATGTCCAAGATACTTTACAGAGACTCATAGAATTAGTGCTATAAGAAGCACACTTCAGGAAGCAAAAGTCCAAATGGCTTAATAACAGAATTTTAATTTTTTAAGAGCAGAGTCTTTGGAGACACATATCTAGTCAAACCAGAAACATCTGTAATTGTCTTTAAGAAAACACGAAACTAAATCACTACACCTGAGTTCCATTTTATAATTTCTCAATTATGGGTAATATAACACCTGACAATGCAGAGAAATTTAAAGATTTCTCTGGAATACTAAAGTACTGTCAAACATGAATAGACATCACACAACTTATTTTTAAAGATATAATGCTGTTTGGTAAGGTCATAAAACAAAATTTTGCCCCAAATCTTGGTTCACTGACAGTATCAAGGTTGACTCTAAAGACAATTATCTCCATGGTAAGAGTTGCCAGAATGGCTCTTCTTCCCTCACTTTCTGCAGAGCAGCTTTAGGTACTACCTTTATAAATTCCTTTCTTACTTTTTAAGGCATTTCTTGGAGGCTCCTAAAAAAAGAAATTCCACCCTGAGGGTTAGTTAGCACTTAGACTTATCAGATGTTCTCTAAATGAGAATCAGCAGGCAACTTGTCCTGGAGAAATAGAGAAGCAATAAGCTTTAGTTCGGAAGAGAGGGGAAAGATTTGTGCACAATACCTGATTCCCTTAGGAGACGGCAGTCCAGGTTTGGCAAGCAGTGAAGAATCTGTGTCTGAATGAGGCATCCCAAAAGTTGAAGTTTCTCTCTCCTCCTGACTTCTCATTTCCTACTGATGCCAACCAAAAACCTAAGGGTGACACTCTCTGTTAAGGTCAGCCTTCCAGGAGACACTGGGGAGTAGAAAAGGGAGAGTAGGGAGTAGGAGCAAATGAAGAATAATCAGCGTATCTTCAAAGTCAATTAAGTTGTGATTAATGCCGTCATTTTGAAATTTTCTCTCTCTAATAGATTATGGCAAATATTTACTCAAAATAAAATGTGTCTGATATCTTTAGTATTTTAGACCGGGTCAAAGAAATGCAGCTCATGGCTGGCTGCTTGCATTTGTAAATGAAGTTTGATTGGCATCCAGCCACACCTGCCTACTCTACAAAGGCAAAGTTGAGTAGTTTGAAGAATGACCATATGTCCTACAAAGTCTAAAATATTTGCTATCTTGTCTTCTACAAAAAAAGACTGCTAACCCCTGGTTTAGACAGAACTTATTTTTTTTTGTTGTTGTTCCATTCTAATTTACCAGAATGTTTTCAAAGTGACTTAAAATTTGTAATTTTTGAATGGGATTTGCTCTGTGAAACAATTCAGGTTATTTTACACTAAAAATCAAATTATTGTTAAGTTTGTAATAGTGAGGCTAGTACATGCTGCTGAAAAGTGGGAAAATAAAATGTTTCTTTTGAAAATATCTTTTTTTTTTAAGACCACAAACATCTGGATGTTTCCCAAGACATATAGAACACCACCTGATTAAATCATTTATAGTTAGGCAAGCGCATTTTATAAATACTTTACATAAAACCAAAGCCTTAGAGATAAAAATAATAATTTTATGTAACATCTTTGTGAAAAATATTTCTAATTTAAAATATAAGCTTTCTTGCTCTTATACAGTGCACCAAAATGTATCAACAACTATACGACTCTTTCAGAGATTTTGGAAAATAAAAAAAAATTTGATATTATCTTTTTTCTTTTCTTTCTCTGGTGACACAATTGCATTTTAATTATGTGAATGATAGAAGAAATAATTGTGATGTTTTACAAAAGGCTTCAAAACTCAGAATAAGCAATGTATTTTTCAGTTATTATATATTAGAGTACAGCCAAGTGGTATGAAGAGCATTCTGAGTACTTAAATTGAAATAAAACATATTTCTTGGTCTTTCAATGTCAGTTCTTTTAATGTCAGAATGGTGTTTGGTTCAAGATATCATTAGAGCCAAACAGATTATCTTGAAATGATCTGGGACTTTGGACCCAACTGGGGCTTGACTGCTGGCCCAAGTACTTTCTAAGTTGTCTGAACCTAAATTTCCACCCAATAAAATGGAGATAATATTGGATAATATTTTTCTTGGAGACATGGTATATATAGTGCCTGAAAAATAATAATAAAATAAGAGCTCTTATTTATCAACTTACTATGTGCCAGCCACTAAGCTAAGTGTTATTTACTTTACCATTATTATATCTAATTCACCGATTAGTTAATTGAAGTGTTAACTTCTATTTTACAAAGAACAGCTATTGATCATCTAGTGCCTACTACATAGTGGGGTGGAGGGAGTTGTATATATTTTCTCACATACTAAGTAGATTTTATTATCATCTCCAGTTTACAAATGAGTAAGTTAAGATTTAAAGCGGTTAAATAGTTTGCCATGGTTACATGGCTAGTAAGAATCAGAACTAGGATCAGATCCCAGGAAGATAAATTCCCAGGTCCCTTGCCTTTAACTTTTCCTATACTGCCTTAGCAAGGCATGGGCATTATTATTATTGCCATAGGTATCAGTGCACTAAAAAACTGCAGTGATGTGTTTGTTTGAAATTTGACATATTAGGGAACCAAATAATCTTAAGTATAATCTCTTGAATTGAGAGCAACCAACTTGGTACTGAATTGCAAAGTAGATATGAAGACAACTTCTAAAAGTAAAAATAGAATAAACACTCCACCCCTGGATCCACTTCCCTAAGCCTTCGAGGAACAAAATTTGAAATTTTTATTCTAAAGTTATGCTTGCATTCACATCAAACATCTTAAATAGTATGTGCTGCTGAGAACTGACAAAGCCCAAAGCTATTATGGGCTTTGTCAATTCTCAAGCACTGAAAAAATAAGGTGTAGTAATGTTTATGAAAGAACATGATGCTAGATGTACTTAATGTCAGAAAAATCAGTTTGAGTTCCTGTGTTCTTGTAACCTCACTGCAGATTGTCAGCCCAAGTGATATGCAGAAAATACATAGCTTGCCTGATTTTGCCTTTACCCCAATAGTCCTGATATTATGGAATGGATGGATTAGAATTTCAGTTTGAATAGGGATCTTTTTTTCTCTTCTGATTTTTTGTTTATTTGCATGGCTGCTAAAACTTCTGCAAGTAAATGACATATAGCAGGAAAACTGCTGAAGAACTTTGGTTTTTATTACATTTGGACAAGTTTTGAAGAATATGTCTTCAAACAATAAAATACAGTGTTCAAATAAAATCACATATTTGTTGACCCGTCCTAAGCAAGCCACTTTGCATATTCTGCAGGAAGCACAAGACCAGTCTATACCTTGCGACCTGGAAAGAAAATGTTAGAAATGTAAATAGTTAAGGACTAGTCTTTTTTTGTTGTTTTGCATTCCCATAATTCCATTCTTTCTACATTCATAAGTCACCCACTCATCAGAGAATTTCTGAATATGTGAGCATGCCACCTGGTGGTGGATAGGTTACCAGACATTTGCAAAGAATTGATGGAAACTTCTTGGGTCCTTTAAGAAAAAGCAGTATCCTTGAGGTTCTGCTTGCATTATCAATTATTAAACTGATTTGTTCCAATAGTTTTAGTTTTTGAGCATTATAGTCAGGTCTTATTCATTATTATCATGTGAATGTTGTTTAGCTAGTCAGTATAATAACCCTAAAATAACTAAGGTAAAGTTCTACAGCCTAAGGGACTCCTGTCTTTCTCACATTGCCTAGGAGCATAATGAGAATTGAAGACAGTATCTGTAATGCAGTTCCTGATTCAGAGGTAGCATTGAGAGTGGATTTCACAGGTCTTAAGGATGCTGAATTTTCCTCTTTTTTGCCATTCTAGGGTATGAGACTTGACAATTCAAAAGCAGATTCTGAAGAATTTAAATTCCAAATTCATCTGGATAATTTATAATGCACAAGAACTCATTTATATGATTACTACATTAAAAGCTTTAAAAGGCAAAATTAAATTTATTCCTAAGCAGAGACTGTTTTTATAGTAGCTTTGTATAGTTGAAGATAGAAGAGATTAAATTAATATTTCAACACTATACCTCAGTAGATTGTTTAAAATGTATAATAACATGCTGATTTTTAGAGGAGAGCCTTAACTGCTCCCTCATCAGCATGTGGAGTTGCCAGATAAAATACAAATGCCAAGTCAAATTTTAATTACAGACAAATAATGAATACGGTTTTTAGTATATGTAGGTCCCATGTAATATTTGAGATATATGTTACTAAAGAGACTTTCTTGTTTATTTAAATTCCAGATTTACCTGGTAGTCTTGTATTTTTATTTGCTAAATCTGGCAACCCCATCAGTAGGCTAATGTCTAACGGTTTTTCAAGTAGGGTTCATGAGGTCAGCTGACCATCAACACTTTTTACATTCACTCACTCATTAATTCATTTAACAAGTATTTGAATACCTTCTGAACTGTGATAGCATCAGGAATAGTTTTCCACAAACCCTATATCTCATAGAACATCAGTGATTCTCAATCTTGGTTGTCTATTGTAATCAGTTGGGAAACTTAAAAAAAAAAAAAAAAAAGCTAATGGTGTCTCAATTGCATCCCTTAAATATTCTGAATTACTTGTTCTTGAGTTTTGCCTACTCATCAGATTTTATAACCTCCCCAGGTGATTCTAATGTGTGGCCACAGTTGAGAGCCACTTGCTGTATATGAAGACAAATTAGGTTTTCTTAGGCTTTATCTTTGCAATGCCTGCACCTGCCACCAGATGTGCCAATTAATGCTTGTTTCACTGAGCAGATCAACTCTTTTCAGAGAAGCAAATTGGCTTACAATTTTAGCTGATTGAAATTTCTCCAAAGCAAAATAACTCTTTATTAAGCTAGCATTACACATTTTAAAATTAAACCATTTTGCCTCAATTTTAGAACTATGAATTATTTAAATAAATGCATTCATCCATTTACTCAAAAATGCTTATTTCTATCTAAGCACTGGGCACTGTACCAGGCACTGGGGATGGAGCCACGAAAAAGGCAAAGCTCCTATTCCTGTAGGAGGGACAATTCATATGAAAACAGAAAATAAATACTTGCAAGGAAGAAAACGAATAAAGGGGTAAAAAGGAATTGAGTGGTGGGGAGCACTGCATTTTAAATAAAGCGATCAGAAAAAAGGTTCATAGAGGACATTTGACCAGACACATGAATGACGTGAAAAACTGAATCATGCAACCATCTCCAGAGACAGGTAAAAGAAATAGCAATTGGAAAGGCCTTGGTGTGTTCCTATTAAGAACTGGAAGGATAGTATGGCTTGGCCAGTGTTAAGGGGACAGCAGCATAAGATGAGGCCAGAAAGAATGGTGTGTAGGCACTTGGGCCAAGGTAAGGGCATTGAGCCATATTCCAGATGTGATGGGAAACCATTAAAAAGTTTTGGGCTGTGGAGTAACAGATATGTTCTACTTGACATAATAAATATATCACTCTGGCTTCCATCTAGAGACTGGGTGTTGAGTAGAAGCAAGCAGACATTTAGGAGACAATTTCAATAGGTCAGGTGAGAGATAACTGCAACTTGGATTAGGTTGGTAGCCGTCGAGGTTTCAAAAAATGACTGGACTTAGATAGACCTTGAAAGTGTTTAACAGTACTTGCTGATAGGTTGAATGTGGATGCAAAAGAAAGAAGAAATAAGAATATCTTGAATTTTAGCCATCTTCCAAGATGGAGATAACAAGCTGACACATGAGTTCTAGCAGGCCTATGTTAAATTAAAGGGGCTTAATGATCATCCTAGTGTGCAGGACCACATGGCAGACATGTACATCTGGAGTTCAGAGAAGCAATCAGGGCTGCAGATGTAAATTTAGGTCAGTTATACAGAGAGGAGTACTTTTGTCCTCAAGTTTAACATATTGGACTGTTTTTAAACAAAGTGGGGCCCTCATTTCCTTTTAAAGTGAATTACTTTCTCTAGGAGTTATATCTGTGACCTTTAATTATACTAGCACTTTATAACTTACAATCATTTACTACAGAAAATATACCCCCCCCAAAAAAAATTTATCCCCTACAATTTTAAAATGTTCTTGCTAGGCACATGTGAAGCAACTGTGAAAAGTATATTGGATGATACATGGGGTCTTTTTAAACTATAACAAAAAAGGTCTCCTTATGACAAAGAAATGATCATTTTCAGCTATAACTGTGTTTTCTCTTAAAATGGTTTTATCCCATATTTTAATTTTCAAATAATCTAAAAGTATTTTAAATAAGCAAATTATGAATAAAAATTAATTTTTAAGCTATTGTATTTTTAGAATGAGTTTATAAAAGTAGCCTTAGTTTTGATAGCTTCAATGAATAATTTTAATACATCAAGTACATTCTATTACAATAGTCACAAGAGGGTATTGTTTGTAAAACTGTTGAAAAGCTGAGTTATAGTAGAAAAAAACAGAACTTTAATTTTCAAATTTGCCACTAAACTAGTTGTGTGATTGAAGACAAATTGTTTAACTGCCCTGAACCTCAACTTCCTTATTTGTAAAAAGGCAATCTATCTTAAAAGTCTTCTGTGATTATAAGGAAAAGAGTCTTGTAAAGGTATTTTATAAACAACAAAATTATATATGAAAGAAAGATACAATAAATCAAGGAATACTGTTCCCATTCTTTTCTATTAGTAAATGTCATGTATCTAGTACTCAAGAACTCATGGCAAATGGCAATGATGCTACCTCACTAGGATACATTTGTGGAAAAGCATTTTAAACTCAAGAGCATGAAGTCTAAAAGTCTCACCTGTTTTCTTTTTGTAGTTGTTTCTGTGAAAGTTTACTGTTTACTTTTGAGCTGTTAATGTGATTGGTTTTATCCTTATTTCCTCTCTCATGAAGAAATAACACATGTATTTGAGGTGGACAGACTAAAAATTACTGACTGATGGGAGAAATAAAATAACTGTAAAGACATCTGATAAGGCACAAATAAGCTGCAATTCAAGTGTCCTTTAAATTCAACAGTATAAACAACAAAATTATATATTTATATTAGTAACTATGATATATTTATGGCTGAGAGGTTTTTTAATGAGAGTTAATTTTAACTAGTTAGCAAAGCTCTATTATTGGTCAACATTTAGAGTATGGAAACAGTTGCACTAAACAATAGTAGCATTAATTCCCATTTCTACCCTTTGTTTCCTGGACCTGTGAATCCTAGCTATGGAAGAAAAAGACACCATATATTGGACACTGATTTAGATATAAGCACCCTCCTAGAGAACATGCAAGTGGCACCAGTCACTTCTAGTGATACACTAGCAAACTTTTTCCGTCTCTTTCTGCCACCAACCATTTGTGTTGCCGTAACAGAGTACCACTGAGTGGGCAATTTACAAAGAATAGATATTTATATCTTGCAGTTTTGAAAGCTTCGAAGTCCAAGATCAACGCGCAGGCAGGTTTAGTTGTCTGGTGAGGGCTGCTTTCTGTTTTCACGATGACACCTTGTCGCTGCATCCTCTGGAGGGGAAGAACACTGTGTTCTGACATAGCAGGAGGTGGAAGGGCAAGAGGGACAAACTCCCTTCTTCAAGCTCTTTTACACAGGCACCTAATCCTTTTCATGAGGGAGGTGCCCTGATGGCCCAATTACCTCTTAAAGGCCCCACCTCCTAATACTATCACTTGGCAATGCCTGAATCTTGGAGGTGACACATTGAAAGCACAGCAATTCCTGAACCTTATGCTTTGCTGGTCCAGAGTTTCAAGTTTCAAAGCAAGGAATGCTTCTAACAGGAGATACAGGAGAGAAACATGTGAAAACACAGAGGACTAGAGTGATGCATCTACAAGCCAAAGAATGCCAGAGATTGCTGACAAACCACCAAAAGCTAGGAAGAGGTAAAGGAGGATTTCCCCACAAGTTTCAGAAAGAGAATAGAGGACTGCTAACACCTTGGTTTTAGGTATCTCGAGAACTCTGAGAAAATAGATTTCTGGGTAATTTTTTAAAGCCACCTCGTTTGTGACATTTTATTAAGACAGCCTAGGAAATGAATGTAGCTACTATTTCAATAAACTCTCCAGATGTAAACAAGGCGTAGTATTTGTTTAGGAAAAGTTACTCTTTCAGAGGATTTCTTGGATAAGGGGCTATGTCTCCTGTTTTCCAGAAGCAGTTAGGAAGGGTAGAAAGGTAAATATGAATTGGATAGTACAGTCTTTAAGTGAAAAAAATGTTTATGCTCTCCACAATAAAGCACATTTTTTTCCACTTTAAGAGAACAATAGGGTGATTCTAGATAAAGAATTATACAGACACACAAAACTGGAGAATATGGGCCAGTATTAAAAATGTAACAAGGAATGCTTTAACATGCAATGATGTACTTTAAAACTTTACCAGAGCCAAGGGCCTAAAGACAAAGGAGGTTATTATGCTACCCAAACTCTTAAAACAGTATTTGATTTGGGCCAAGGTAGTACAGGCACTCCAGACAGATGGGGGAGGCGGCAGGGAAATTTTAAATAATCCCATAAGGAAACTCTTAAAGAAGTATAACATCCATCATTTTGTCAACAGTGATTTGGTTAAGCCTGAGATTTTAGAGCAGTTCAATAGAACTTTGAAATTTAAAATGTGGTGTTATTTAACTGCTTAAAGCACATTTTAATACATCGATGTAATTCAGCACTTCATCACTAGTTACAACAACCAGAAAAATATGAATTATATATATGAAAAAATATATATAAATGCCCTAGCCACAAATTCTTTAGATGTTTAAGAGAAAAACCAGAAAACTCCACTTTATGGGAAAAAAACAAAAACAAAAACCTATGTCAAAAGTGGTTTCAGGAAACAATAATAAATGAGATATATTTAGTAACAGAAAGTGGTAACCAGGAGACAGCAATCAGCTTACAATTAAAATATCATGAGGATGCAAAGATAGCTGAGTTTTTATCCAGAACAAGAAACAATAACCCTATGTCAAGAGCCAGTACACAGCATAGAAAAAGAAATTATCCAAAGGGACATGATTAGAATGAGATTATTATCAAACGATTGGGCTGACCTGAAAATATTAATAGATGGAAGGTGTTGATGATTCAGGATCACTACATGGTAGAAGGTAGGCAAATGAAAATGTTCTATATTTGAACTATCCGGCAATACTTCAGTTTTACCTTTTACCTGAAATTTAAGGATATTTGATGGGATTTGAGCATACCCAGGTGTCAGAAACTAGAACATTACCCCTGAAGCAGCTACCTTCTGGTATAAAAGGCTATGCCCTCTAGAGCAATAAATATAAGCTATCAACTAGATATATTCATATTTAGAAAAGAACAAATTAGTTCAAGCTATCTCCTATGGTCGCCTCAGAAATTTTTGTATCCTGATTTTAGCTTGTCAAGAAAGTGGAAGATCTCATGAAACATTTTACTGCCAGAACTGGAAGTGGGTCTATCACTTTTACCATATAACTTTGGCCAGGATCCAGTAACAAGATCATATTCCTGGAGCAATTTTGGGAGCTAGGATTGCTGTTTGCTACTGTTTGGTGTTTTTTTTTTTTTTTTTTTTGATTTTAGAAATTCTAGATTTTTTTTCTAGGATTGTAGAATTTTTTTTCTACAGGGTTTTTACTTCTTTTATTTTACATCTGTATCACCTCTCTTTCACACTGAGAATCCTGGTTCTCAATGTCACCAGAAACGATAGATTTTGAATACAGTTACTCATTTGCTTCATCCCATTTTATAATATAACAGGCTTAGAATAACATTATTGGCCGGGCACCATGGCTCATGCCTGTAATCCCAGCACTTTGGGAGTCCGAGGCAGGCGGATCACGAGGTCAAGAGATCCAGACCATCCTGGCCAACATGGTGAAACCCGTCTCTACTAAAAATACAAAAAATTAGCTGGGCTTGGTGGCGGGCACCTGTAGTCCCAGCTACTCGGGAGGCTGAGGCAGGAGAATTGCTTGAACCAGGGAGGCCGAGGTTGCAGTGAGCCGAGATTGCGCCACTGCACTCCAGCCTGGCACCTGGTGATGGAGGGAGACTCTGTCTAAAAAAAAAAAAAAAAAAAAAAAAAATAACACTATTAATAACACAACTACTAATTATGATTACTGAATATTAAACAAAAATGGTTTTGCATATATTATAGCTATTCTTTACTACTCCCCTATTTAAAAAAATAATATCTATTCTTTCAGATCATATAGCCATTACGTACTATAATCTCTCCCTTTAGGTTTTATTTCTTCTTGCTTCTAAAAGTAACTGTATTTTTAATGCCCTTTTCCATTCTTTGAATTGCTCTATCAAGTCATTTTAGATGTCTAACGCTTGCTTGTCTGGCAGATTCCCTCAGAAGTTCTCATGGGAAAAATGTCAAGCATGTCTTTCTAGTATTGTTTCGTTGTCTACAGGGTTTTTCTGTTTTTATGGCCATCTTTTCTTGTAGTTACTTGCATGGTATTTTACTTCAGTAGTTTTTCCGTGTTCATTTTTATGTGCATTTAAAAGAACCACACAGAATTTTTAGAGTTCAAAAATACTTATCTGAAATGAAAAATATACTGAATGAGATTAAAAGCAGAATAGACACTACAGAAGAAAAGACTGGTAAATGTGAAGACATAGCAGTATAAACTATCCAAAATGAAACATAAAAACAGATGGAGAAGAAAACATCAACAGTGTTAATGGCTTGTGGGAAAATTTCAAAAAGATTAAGTTGTGTGCAATTGGAGTCACAGGAAGAGATGGGGGAAAATATTTTAAGAAATATTGAGTAAAAAAAAATCCAAATTTAACAAAAGTAGAAACCTACATATTCAAGAAGCTCAATACTTCCCAAATAGAATTGTGAAGAAAACCACACCAAAGCATATAATAATCATATTGATGAAAACCAGTAATAAAGAAAAAAATATAAATGCAGAGAAAAAAAGTCACATAACATACAGAGGAATAAAGCTAGGAATGACAGCAGACTTCTTAGAAACTACGCAGGGCAGAATACAGTGAAACAATCTTTTTCTGAAAAAAGTCAACCTACAATTTTAAATCTAGAGAAAATATCTGTCAAAACTTGAGGTGATATACATTTTCAGTCTAAAAACTTGAGAGATAGCATCATTAATAAACTACCGTACCAGAACTTGTAAAGGAAGAAATAGAAAAGAAAAATGGCACCAGATGGACACTGGAATTTACACAAACAAATGGGAGCATGGGAAATAGGTCATTGATTTAAAAAGGGAGATTAGAAGAATTGCCATTTCATCCTACATCTGCATTATGTCTAATGATGCCAAAAAAACAAAATAAAATAAAATTGAGATATAAGAGTCCTCTGACTCATGGAAGACAGTAATCTACTCAAATAAACTGGGTGCAATGTAAATAAGAAATAAAAAATATGAGGAAAGCTCTATTTTCCTTGGCCCTGTAGATATTAATAAATTATCCTATTGTGTCTTATGTAACAAAACCTTTTCAGATAAATTATAGTTTCATTTTGAGATCATAGTTTTATAAAAAAGAAATTTAATATTTAAACAGAGATAAGCTCCTTAAAGCCAAAAATTACTATGGAATTTGAAATTACAAGTGAAAAAGCTACTGAAACATTTTACAGGGTGAATTATTGCATAGCATTGGCTGGAGCCCAACAAGTATTAAGCTGTGTACAGATTACATTGTTGAATGCCTGCTGGATAAGAAGTCAGTAAAAGAAATCATAAAAGCTCCAAACATAGTTAACTTTTTGAATGAAATATTTAATTGCAAAAATGAAGACTGGATTGATGTCTACAGAATTGTAATTGTTTCTAAAAACTGGACAAGCCTACAGATTTTGCTGGACTTCCTGTTTTGCTTGTATTTGTCTAGTAGCAACACAAGTAATCATCAAAGATCTTTTATTTGAATACTTGGCATTAAATGCAAGTTGCACTAAAATATTCAAATGTTAAATAAATATTTTGAACTCTTGTGTTGATATTTGCATCAACGGTTCAAAAGTAATAGTGAGTAAAACTGCTAGCATGAATCAAGTCATTGTATTTTTCCTTGAACATACATGCTAATTAAAAAACACAAAAAAAGACAGTTTCATTTAAAAGTGTATTTTAAAAAGCTTACTAAGATCTACTGGTCATGCACAGTAGCTAATGCCTGCCATCCCAACACTTTGGAGGCCGATGGGGGAGAATCCCCTGAGGCCAGGATTTCAAGGCCAGCCTCGGCAACATAGCAAGACCCGGTCCCTACAAAAAATGAAAAGAAGAAATGGCCGGGCATGGTGTTGCATGCCTGTAGTCTCAGCTACTCAGGAGACTGACGTGGGCGAATCACTTGAGCTCAGAAGTTTGAGGCTGCAGTGAGCCATGATTGTAGCACTGTACTCCAGCTTAAGTGACAGAACAAGACACAAAAATAAATATTCATTTTATTGAGTACACATTTTAAAAATATTTTTTTGTGACAAATCGGAAATATGAGTAATGCTGAAGTACAGTATCTTTAGGAAAAGCATTTGTGTAAATCTTTGAGTTGCAAGCTCATATAGGGGCTTTCTCGTAGTTTTAGTTGAAACAGTAAGTATGATTATTTATTCTGATTATTTAAGACATTTTCCTGAACAGAAATGAAGTCTATTACTGCAAGAAAAATAACAAAAATAATTTGATGACAGTGTTTAAAAAATCAAACCACAGCTAACTTTTCTGACTCCTTATAGATAGACCTAGATTTGCCAGACCTGAAGTTTACACCGTGTTTATGTGTTAAGCAGGGAGGATGGTGGTGGTAGTGGTTCATATTTAAGAAAAAGAATACAAAATAAATACAAAATTAGGCGCAAAGTGAGTATTTATTTAGAATGAGAAAACATCAGTGAAGTAATTCAGATACCTTTCTTCTGAGGTCTCTTTAGGCAATTTAACCAGACATGTTTACACAGAAACACTTCAGACTGAAACCTGGCTTCTACTCTGTACCTAGGACCCGTTACTGTTCCCAGAAACTCCCTGCACTTACAAGGTCTCATGAAAGTGAGGGGACCTGAAACTTAAATTTTATCAGCTGCAGAGTAAATCACTCCTACTGTTTCCATTAGAGTGTTTCTGATAATATTATCTGATAGATGTAAATTTAACTAATGAAAATCTTAAAACCTGTGAACTGCTTAATTTTAACAAACTGAAAACACTTGCATAACCAATATATAGCTCAAGAAGCAGAACTTGAATCGCATCCCAGAAACTCTCTTTGTGCACCCTCCACTCACTACATGCCTCCTGTATTGCCCAAGGATAATGCTATACTCATTTCAAATTACTGATTTTGTACTTTACATAAATGGAATAATAAGATATTCTACTGGTTCTGGCTTTTATCTTAACATTTTGAGATTCATCCGTATTTTTTATAGTGGTAGACCATTTCATTGTATTGTATTCCACTGTGTAAATATTAAATTTATTGTCTTTATTAATGAACATTTGAATAGTCTTTAGTTTTTTGCTATTATGAAGTGTTCTATGGACATTCTAATATATGTCTGTTGGTAAACAAATGCATGCATTTTCTCATGGGTATACACTTAGAAGTGGAATTGCTGAGCCATGGGGTATGCATATGTTCATCTTTAGTAAATGCTGCCAAACAGTTGTCCAAAATGGTTGCACTAATTCAGACTCCCACCAGCAGTGTATGAGAGCTGTGATTACTCTACATCTCTGCCAACTCTGTTACTGTCCACCTATTTCATTTTAGCCATTTTGCTAGGTACACAGTAGTATTATGTATGGTTTTAATTTACATTAGGCTGATAACTAAAGAAGTTGAGACTTGGTATCTTCTTTTTTGAAGTGCCTTTAAAAATCTTTCACCTGTTGTTTACCTGCTGACCCTCCAACTGGGTTTCTTAATTTACATGAGGAGTGTTTTATATAATCTGGATGGATACCAGTCCTTTGTCAAACACATGTATTGGAAATACTTTTTTGCTCTGAGTTGCCTAATCATTCCTTTAATGAATAAAGGTTAATACAGGCCAGTTGCTCATTTTAAAAATATTTATTGTTAGAGTATTTTGTCTTTGCCTACATGTAGTAAAGCACTGAGCTTGTCCAAAGAAAGCTATGGCCCTTACCCCTGGCAAGTAATCTGGAAACCCTTGGAATGTCCTGCTTCATAAGTGTATCTCTGTTTACCTGCATGCCTTGGACCATGCCAGCTGTTAGTTCATTCTTGCACTGCTATAAAGAAATAATTGAGACTCGGTGATTTATAAAGATGAGAGGTTTAATTGGCTTATGATTCTGCAGGCTTTACAGGAAGCATGGTGCTGACATCTGCTCAGCTTCTGGTGAAGCCTCAGGGAGATTTCAATCATGGAAGGAGAAGAGTGAACAGATGGGGAAAGCAGGAGCAAGCAAAAGTTGGGGTACAGAGTGCCACACACTTTTAAATGATCAGATCTTGTGAGAACTATCACAAAGACAGCACCTAGCCATGAGGATCTGCCCCCATGACCTACACACCTCCCAGCAGGCTCATTTCCAGCACTGAGGATTATAATTCAACATGAGATTTGGGTAGAGACAAATATCCAAACTGTATCACCAGTCTATGCTAAAACTGTAATTTATGGTTGGGGCCTTGGGTAATGTGGTATCACATTGACCTTTGGAGAGACTGGTAGCTCCAAGGTCAGCAATGTGAGAAGTGAGCCATAATTATGCCATTGATACCCTCCCCACCCCACCTTCGGCCCCTACAAAACAATGGACACCAAGGTGTGGTTGAGCTTCCCTGGTTCCATTGCCACACAGTTCCATTACATCTTTGCTAGGAGAAGCACTGTCTATGCAACTCCACTGGGAGAAGACGGCTGGAAGCTCTGTGTCTGGCCTCTCCTGGACCCTGCCCTATATGCTTCCTCCTATTTAATCTATAACCTTGTGATATACTTTTGATATAGCAAACTATGAGTATAACTTTCCTGAGTTCTGTTTGTCTAGTGAATTACTGAACCTGAGGTGGGGGAACTGCTGCCTATCAAAGGTCATGCAAATGTCATTTTAAGGCTTTGTTGTTATGCACATTGGTTGTGCCATCACTCTAGACGCACTATTTGTGTACAGTGTGGTATATGAATTGGAAGTCAAGATACATTTTTTCCCTATGTGACATTCACTTGACCTTGCATCATTCATTGAAAACACCACCTTTTCTCACTGCATTGATGTCACTTTTGCCATAAATCAGCTGATCTGTATGTGTTTCTATATTATTTTCTATTCTGTTCTATTAGTTCATCTTTCTGTTTTGAACAAATGTCTTATTACTAATTATTTATAATGGTACTTCAAATCCATTAAATCTTCCAGCTGCATTCTCTTTCAATATTGGCTTGGCTCTTTGTGGACTTTTGTATATCTATGTGAATTTTTTTTAATGTTTTTAATTTTTTTTTTTTTTTTAAGATAGAGTCATGCTTTGTCACCCAGGCTGGAGTGCATGGTGTGATTTTGGCTCACTGCAATCTCTGTCTCTCAGGCTCAAGCAGTCATTCCACCTCAGCCTCCTGAGTAGCTGGAACTACAGGCAGGTGCCACCACCTCTTGCTATTTTTTTATTTATTTTTTATTTATTTTTTTTTTGTAGAGACTGGGTGTCACTATATAGCCCAAGCTGATATTGAACTCCTGGGCTCAAGTGATCTGCCCACCTCGGCCTCCCAAAGTGCTGGGATTACAGGTGTGGGCCATTGTGCTCAGCCAGCTTGTCAATATATATTTTTTAACCTGCTGGAATTTTGAGGAGGGTTATATTGAATTATAAATTAACATGTTTACATCAGATATCTTTACAGTATTAAATCCAGGAATCCTTGAACATAGTATATATATTTTCATTTATTTAGATCTTTAATTTCTCTCAATACTGACTTGTAGTTTTCAGGGCATAGACATTGTACACCCTTCCTTCAATTTATTCCTAGTTATTTGAAATGTATAAAAGTAATGCTTTTTTTTTTTTTTTTTTTTTTTGAGACTGAGTCTCCCTCTGTCACCCAAGCTGGAGTGCCATGGTACAATCTTGGCTCACTGCAACCTCTGCCTCCCAGGGTCAAGTGATTTTCCTGTCTCAGCCTCCTGAGTAGCTGGGACTAAAGGCATGCGACACCACACTGACCTAACTTTTGTATTTTTAGTAGAGACGGGGTTTCACCATATTGGCCAGGATGGTCTTGATCTCTTGAGTTTGTGATCCAACCACCTCGGCCTCCCAAAATGCTGGGATTACAGGCATGAGCCACTGCACCTGGCCTATTGTAATTTACATAATTTTTTGTATGGAAAACCCAAAAGAAACTACTGCAGTAGTTAATAGTCATTACTATTAACATAGTAATTTTCCTAAGTGCAAAGATAATATTAAAAAAGAAATTTTATGTCTATATACCAGCAACAAAAAGAAAAATTATGAAAAAGGCTGTTTTATTTGAAAAATAGTTTTCTTTTAATATAGAACTTAAAAGATTTGTGGAATTTGAAAGTATTTTTTTCTTTTTTTGAGATAGGATCTTGCTCTGTCACCCAGTCTAGAGAACAGTGGTAGGAACATGGCTCATTTGTAGCCTCAACCTCTTGGACTCAAGTGATCCTCCCACCTCAACCTCCCAAGTAGCTGGGACAACCGGTGTGCACCACTATGCCTGGCTAATTTTTGTGTGTATTTTTTGTTGAGACAGGGTTTCACCATGTTGCCCAGGCTGGTCTTGAACTCTTGGGCTCAAGTGATCTGCCCGCCTTGGCTTCCCAAAGAGTTAGGATTACAGGTATCAGGCACCATGCCTGGAGGAAAGTTATTTTTAAAATAATGATTTTCTTAGAATTTTCCCTGAAATGTCCTTTGCAATTCATTCCCAGTGTTATGTGAGAAAACAATGTAAAAATGCAATTCATTGGTAGTCATTTTGGTGGGAAGATACATTCTAAAAAATGGACAGACATACACATTATCTAATGATGTAATAATTTTTATAGAGTTCCTTTTAGAACTCCAATAACTGTATTTATTTAATGTGCATACTGATGATGGCAATTAGGGGGTCACTGTATCTCAGAACAGTTAAATATACTATGACATCCCAGTTTAATCCATGAAATTGTTACTTTCAGTTTGCTGACAAGTTCTTACAGTCTGTTCATCTTATGACTAAGTCAGCACAAAATATATTTCATTTATTTATAATTATTCAAGTTTTTTAAGTAGCAGGCAAATCTTCAAGGAAGCCTAATTATAACAAAACAGTATGTCATATTTCTATTTCATTTGATGTGATTTAAATTTTAGTTCCTGATTTTCAAAAAATAATGAGAGCTTTATTATTTCCAAATTATAAAGGAAAAATGTCCTGACTATCAATCTACAGAAAGGCATGGAGCTGCAAAGGACAGAGGAGTAGGAGATGACTCAAATCAGATAGACCAGTGTACCAGTTACAGCTCAAAGATGGGGGACTCTCTTTGGTGAAGACACAATTCTACTGGCCACACTCTAAATAGACTACACTGGATAATAAGACATCTCTATGGCTGGTTCCCTAAAGTTAGATATCTTACGTATTTATCTACGGAGTTTTATAAGTACTTTTGTAAGAAAAAAACAAAAATTGACAGTTCTGGACTATATCATTTTGAACATCAAATACACACTGTATTTGATACCCAAGTGTAACACTTACCTGACCTCTCTCCTAGCTATGGCTGACCTTTAAAACTGGCACAGCTATTAGATTGAAGACTATAGCAGGTCTTTTACCCATACAAGTGGTTTCCATGAAAGGAACCTGGTAAAGATAACTGAGTCAGAAACAAGGCAGCACTTTTGTTATCCAGAAGGATGCTTTTGCTCTGAACAGGCAGCTGCTGTTCTCTGAGATCTCTGGCATGCTTGCCCAGAGAGAAGAGCTGTGTAGTTTCCATCATCCACAGAGGTGGCAGGAACACCATTTGCACAAGTCAGAATGAGGAAAGGATGTGAGGATGTGAGGCTTGAGAGAAAAACAGTTGACAAAGAAAGCAAAATTCTCCTAGTGTATATAGCATATTCTCCTGAAGGGAGTCATATAAATGCAAAGATAACATCTACAGCTATAGGAATTTTTTGTTTGTGCTCTTTTCACATGTACTTTTATCTCACTGTTGCTCACAAACATGTAATGAACTTTGGTATGCATATATATGCCTCCTTCACTGGACTCTGAGAACCCACACACCCAGAATCTTGTACTTGGTTGGAACTGAATAAACCACACTTTTAGAATGTATGCCAACCTTTAAAATAGATGATAATAATGTTAATTTACACCTGTATACATGACTTGCGTTAACTTTTCAAAACATCTTAACAAGTGGGTATGTAAGTACCCTCTTAGTGATGTGTTAATTTTAAAAATATTTGCACATATTATTTTCTGTGCTGAAACAAACTGGAAAAAAAAAAAAACAAGTTTTAAAAATTTACTGAGCAAAAGAAAAATGTGCCTCTCAGGATGATCCTCATCAATGTGGAAAACTCTATAACACTGCATGATATTTTGAATTAATATAAATCATAAATTATAATGTTACAGTTGCATTTGGGCTAATGTGCATTATTCTGACAAGGTCAGAAAACTATATGATTCAATTATTTCAAGCAAAATCATGGTTTTAGTGTATACGTTTGACAATTCTATATTTACAACCAATGAAGCCAATTGTTTGATCCAGAATCTGTTCTAGAAAATGTATCTATGTAGAATTATGGATTTAAAATACAATAAATGCAATAAAATATATTTAAAATTCTATTAAAATGCTAAACAGCTTAAAAAAAAAAAACCCTTTAACAAAATCTGTCCTTAAGGTACATCTCCTAACACACATACATGAGGCAGTTGGAACATAAATGTGACACTGAAGAATCTGGACAGGTGAACTGCACTTGCATCTTTCTCATCCTTTTCCTCTCTGTCTCCCCCATCTCAGCACATGGTGCTAGGATACAAACGGTTGTGTCAGCTGCACCCCCAACCCCTTGTGCCATAATTCATATGTTGAGGCCTAATCCTCAATGTGATGGTATCTGAAGGTGGATTCTTTGGGAGGTGACTTGTGTCCTTATAAAAGAGAACCCAGAGTGATTCCCTTGCCTTCTGCCATGTGAAGACACACCAGAAACATTTATGAATGAGGAAAACACCCAACACAAAATTTGCAAGCACCTTGATCATGGCCTTGGCTCCAAAACTGTGAAAAATAAATTTCTGTTGTTTATAAGTGACCTAGTCTAAGATATTTTTGTTCCGGCAGCCCCAACAGGCTTAGACAAATGGTAATTCTTACGATAGCTTAAGACAAAAACCATGCCATGATACCTGATGCTTGCCTTTCTCTCACATTAAATTTTGTTAGCTCTATGTTTACAATACATCCAGAATGTGATAGGTTTTTAATACCCATCATTTCTAGTTTAGATTATTATAATAATAATCTGAAAATGTTTATTCCTTCAGTTGTTCATCCACCCACCTGGCAACACTACTGGAACAAACCATTTAAACCAGACACTGTTCTGGGTTCGTTAGTACACAGGAAATTGTATTTCTAGCCTTTACAGAAGGAATAACTCTTACCCATCCTGAATCTTACTATAGTGCACTGTCCCAGGACATGACTTCCAGGGCACTAAATAGAGTCAACATGAGAAAATAATTCTAGTAACCAAGTTAAAAAAAAAAATCATTTTCCAAGATGGATTTCCAATGCTTTGGTTCTAAATCCAACTAACTTGGAAAACCTAATTGGTATGTCATTAAGAATATTGTGATGACAGATTACTATCGGTAAACGATTCTAGTCAGAAGGAATAAAATGAAATAAATAAAATTGCTGTATAAACATTCTTTTCTTCAACATAAATGAACAAGATATTTTGGCCCTTACATCTCTAAAAACAAAAAAGAGAGAAAAGTGATTGACTTTGTCTGATTCTAGCAATAAATAGTATTTGTTCATGGAAATCTAATTTTATAAAATGCCTAAGCTTATTAAGAAATACATTTCAATAAAATATTACTTTTTATATTTATTCAAATTGGGATATTTATGTTTTTTTGATCAGCTGAACATCAATAATAGTTGAAATGATAAAAAATTCCTATGTTAACATTCAGACAATTATGATCACAGGATATGCAAAAAATTTAAATACAGTTGTCTGTTGGTATATACCTGGGATTGGTTCCAGGACTCCCGGTATACCAAAACCCTCTCATATGCAAGTTCTGCAGCCAGTCTTGCAGAATCTGCTTACGGTAAAAGTCAGCTGTCCTTGGGTTTCATATCCAGCAACTACTATAGTTCTGATTCTCATCTGGTTAAAAAAAATCTGAGTTATGAGTCGACCCACACAATTCAAACCTGTATTGTTCCTTGTTGTTGGGGGTTGTCTTTTGCAATGTAGGATATTTTGCAGCATCCTTAGCATCTTCCCACTGGACACCAGTAGTACCCCACTCCCTAGTTTATGAAGCCAAAAATGTCTCCAGACATTGCCAACTGTCCCCTGGGAGGCAACAGTCCCTTGCTGAGAACCACTGCTGTAAAGAATAGAATAAGTAATACAATGGAAAACTTTGACTATCAAAATGGATGTTAGTATCAAACCACTATGGTATTTAATTCCATCTGATACATTTAAAACAGTGATAGTTATTGTAAAATGACATTTTACAAGGCACTGGAAATTACATTATTTGCCATTATTTAAAATAATGGTCAAGAACTTTGGATGATCCACTGGTGGAAAGCATCCTGCAGTTTATAGGAAAGGTGAGTAATGTACATTAACCTTCACTTCGATTTTTTTGTTTTTTAGATGCAGTCTCGCTCTGTCGTCAGGCTGGAGTGCAGTGGTGTGATCTCTGCTCACTGCAGCCTCCACCTCCCAGGTTCAAGCAATTTTCCTGCCTCAGCCTCCCGAGTAGCTGGGATTACAGTGTGCGACGCCACGCCTGGCTAATTTTGTAGTTTTAGTAGAGATGAGGTTTCACCATGTTGGCCAGGATGGTCTTAATCTCCTAACTTCATGATCTGCCCGTCTCGGCGTTCCACAGTGCTGAGATTACACGCCTGAGCCACCGCACCCACCCCCACTTAGAGATCTTTTACAAACGCTGATATGAAACTTTAGAACACTATACGTTTATCTCATGTAGTTCTAAGACTTTTTTTCTTTTGATGAATGTATTAAGTTCTTGAAAACTATCTTTCTTGATAAATGTCTAGAAAATGTAACTGAAAATATCAGAGCTTTTAAAACAAATGTAAACTGCTTAGATGCAAAGCAAACATTTTTCAAAATTCAACCTGTGTTAACTAGTAAGTGTGTTTTATTTCCGTGTTTCAAATGATGCCTGTACAATTCCAAGCATCTGGAAGCTGAGAATAGTTTAAGAACTCCAAGACCTATTCCACACAAAGCTGTACAGTTATCTCCTTAATCCTGCTACTAGTTACCTAAATAGTCTCGCTATGCCCCAGTTCTCTCAGCATAATGGCAACTTATATAGCATTTTTATTGTTTTAAATCAATTCTACATATTGTCTACTATACATTGTTTATTAATCGAATAAATTTATGAGACAGATAGAAAAGACGTCAGAAAGAAGAAATTTGCAGTTAAGTAATAATGTGCTTTGTTTACAATTCAGCAGCAGCAGCCTCACAGCTGAACTACAGCACAGGTCTCTAGAACCACCACAACAAACTCCTTTTCATAAGAAAATTTCACTTGAGCTTTTAACTCTATACTGTGTGGAGTTTGGGAATACTTGAAAGCAAGTTAAATAAAATTCCCACCAAAGATGGTATAACCACTCAGCAGAAGAAGCCGAACTTAAGTACAGTAAGTCAATTTCTTCAAAGCTTTCAAGATTATTCCAATTTGTCTTTGTATTCAATGCAAATCATTACAAAATCACGCCTATTTTAAATTTATTAAATTTCTCAAAGACTTTTCTTTTTCAAAATCTTAATTCTTATAAGAATTTGTAAGAAATGCTTGTTACAATCAAACAATACAGAAAGTATTGCTACTTTTGATAACTTGGTATAGATGTTTCTTACTAACTCGCTGTAAAGAGTTGATCTATACATGCCAGTTACCATGATCTTCTAAAAGCACTGTTCAATCCCTAAAATTAACTTGGTAAAGACACAGATGTTTACTAACGTATCAGGAACCACCTGTCCTCTCAGGCTAAAAACGACGTCTTATTTTAACTAAGTGCTAAAAGTCAAAAGCATGATAATAAGATATCTACTAGCCCTACTGCTAAACAATCTGGGTCCCCTGAAACTTATACCTAAACACGGTGCTTTCGTGCAGCATCTGCACCTTACTTTTGCAGTCTGGGGTGACTGAGTCAAGGAGACCCTGCGGAGCACCAAGCAGCCCCGGGTCTCCACGATTACCGCCAAGGCAACGCTTCGACGCCCGCTCCTCAGGGACTCTCAGGGGCGACGCCAGGAAATCCGTCTGGCGGAGAGGAACCGCAGGGCTCCGCGGCCGGGCTGGGACAGCCTTTGCGGAGCAGAGGCAAGCCTGGCGAGCTCTTCCCCACTTCTTCGCGGCGCTTGGGCAGACGTCCTGGCGACATCAGGCCGCGTCATTTCCCCTTCATCCTATTTTCACTTTAACATCGTGGCTTGAGAACTTTTTTTCTGTGCCCACTCCGGAAAATTCTAAATGCTTTTACAGATACAACCTCAAAAATGAAGCTCCATCCAGCCCGCCACCACTCGCGCTTTTCCCACCGTCTTCTCCGCAGGCCCCACCCGCTACTGCTAGGCGCGCGAGCCTAGGGGGAACGCGAGCCCTCGCCGGGCACTCCGGGGCCTCGCCCCGCCCCCAGGCGCGCACCCAACCCATATAAGGCAAGGGAAGGCGGCCGCGCCATCAGAGAAGGGGCTCCAATAGATTTCGCAGTTCATTTCTTCTCCTTCCCGCCTTCCTTAAAGGACCGTTTCCAAAAGGCAGGCACCAGCAAACCACAACACTCATTAAAGATGACTATAAAGTCTTTCTGCTACCAGAGTCCGCGAGTTCAGGCCTCCACCTCAAGAGCTCGAGCTCCGCCCTCATTGAACCGCCCCCACAACCGCTCCCGCGAGCCCGCGCTTACGCTTTCTGGGAGGCGCGCGACGCGCTCGCTCCGCCCCGCCGGTCCGGCCCCAGCCCCCTTCCCTGTCTCTGGAGAGCCAGCGCGTACGGGCAAGGGCGTGTGGCTCTGGGGCGCACGTTGCTACTTGTGGGTGTGAGACACCCAGCTACTCTTCCCCTTCCGCGAGTCCCTCCTTTCCTCGCAGACCCCACTCGCCGTGGCTGGCTGCCGCCGCAGCTCTCGTGCCCACATTGCGCGTGCGCGCGGGCACGGGCGCGCGGCCGTCGGGTCCCTGCGTTCCCTCCCCCTCCCTCTCGTCTATAACTTGGCTGGCGAGGAGGAGGCGCCGCCGGAGTCGGAGGGCGGGGAGCTCGGAGGAGGGAGCTAGAGAGTTGTGGAGACTAGTGACTGGGAGAAGTCGAAGCCTGCTCTGGCCCGCGCCTTGTCGCTCTCCGTCTCCCTCTCTCACACACCTACTCCGCCCTGCGACCCAGACCGCGCGCTTGCTCCTTCTCTCGCCCGGTTCTCCAGTTGGTCGCTCTCCGGATCTTGGCGCGGCGGGGGCGCCCCGGGGGTGCCCTCGCCCTCCCGTTGCGGGCGGGCGGGCGGTATGTGGCGCCTGGTGCCCCCGAAGCTGGGCCGCCTGTCCCGCTCGCTGAAGCTGGCGGCGCTGGGCAGCCTGTTGGTGCTGATGGTGCTGCACTCGCCGTCGCTGCTCGCTTCTTGGCAGCGTAACGAGCTGGCCGACCGGCGCTTCCTGCAGCTCAATAAGTGCCCGGCGTGCTTCGGTACGAGCTGGTGCCGCCGCTTCCTCAACGGGCAGGTGGTGTTCGAGGCGTGGGGCCGCTTGCGCCTGCTGGACTTTCTCAACGTGAAGAACGTGTACTTCGCGCAGTACGGCGAGCCCCGCGAGGGCGGCCGCCGCCGAGTGGTGCTCAAGCGCCTCGGCTCGCAGCGCGAGCTGGCGCAGCTCGACCAGAGCATCTGCAAGCGGGCCACCGGCCGGCCCCGCTGCGACCTGCTGCAGGCCATGCCCCGGACCGAGTTCGCGCGCCTCAACGGCGACGTGCGTCTGCTCACGCCCGAGGCGGTGGAGGGCTGGTCGGACCTGGTGCACTGCCCCTCACAGCGCCTTCTCGACCGCTTGGTGCGCCGCTACGCCGAGACCAAGGACTCGGGCAGCTTCCTGCTCCGCAACCTCAAGGACTCGGAGCGCATGCAGCTGCTGCTGACCCTGGCCTTCAACCCTGAGCCGCTGGTGCTACAGGTAGGCGCAGAGCCAGGGCGGGGGGGCGTCCTGCCGGGAGGGGCCGCGCGTGGGAACCGGAGTAAGGAGAAGTGGCCCCGCCCGCGCTTGCTGCCGGTTCCGACCCGACCCGGGCTGGGCCAGGCTGCAGCTTGGGAAGGGGCGGCTCCAGGGGAGCCCCGGGGCTGCGCAGGGAGGCCGAGGGTGACCCGGCCGATGGAGAGTCTGCTTTTGTCACCTAGACTCGAGCTTATCTCGGATTTGACTGCGGATCCTTCAACGCCAGAGGGAGTGCGTCTCTTAACGCTCCCCAAAATGTCTCTCCAGCGAGTTTCCTTCCGCTCTGCTCTTTGCTTTTCTGCTTTTATCTGCCGGGCCTTGCAGGTCCGTGGCTCAGACTGTTCACGAGTCTTTGGACCTTTCTTAGTTCTTCTGAAGTGTTTTACACCGTGTTCGCTCTTCCCTTTCTGGCGCTAGTGGCTGGCCTAACTTAGGTCTCAGAGTCTTTGTTTTCCCTTATTTACCTGGCAGTCATTTGGACAGCCAATTCGGGGACGGGTTGGGAAGGATAAAGTCGGAGAATGGGACAGTGGTCGGTCGGGGTGGGGCTAATCTGTGAGCCGAACTTTGGGTTGGATTAGAATCAAAGAAACAGGAAAAGTAAGGCAGCTTTGGACTTGGGGCAGGGAGGACTTAAGGCTAGACAGACATTTTCATCCTGATCCTGTGACCTGCCCTATTCATCTGTTAATCTGATTGAAGGGAGATGAAATGTTAGGCCAGGGCGAGTATCAGGGAAGGAGATTCTTGCCTTTTGCCAATTGCGTTATTTGCAATAACTTTATTTTGAAAAGTAATGTGGTTTTAGGGGAATAGGATGAAATCTTTTTACTGGTGACAGCAAAAAGAGAACGAAAAACAAAAACACTGTTTACTTTCGGAGTATTTACTTGTTTCTGCCATTCCCACCCGGCTTCAGTGCGGTGTCCTTGGATAGTGATTTACAGTTGTGGGGTTGTGATTTCTCCTTCTGTCTGCAGAAAAGTTACTGTGCTCCTTTCCATGACACTTTTGCTGTTATTTCAAATACAAGAGAGAAAAATTAAAGTTCACAAGTAATTTTGGTATACTTCACATTCCTTCTGAGTTGCTAAGAATGCCATTGAGAGCTGGAGGTTTATACAGGGTGGTTTTTTTGGTGTTTTTTTAAAATCTAAAAGGCATGAACAGGAAAATGCAGATTTATTTATATTTCTTTTCTCAAGCTCTACACTGTTCATTTTAGCTAAAAGAAATCAGCTTCGTTTCGTTAGTTTAGCTAAATAATGTAACACAAATATTTTGCCTCAAATGAAACTTTAGTGTGGGTCTTAGTAAATTTTAGGACATCAGGGGCTATGTGTATTGGGTTAATTTTAAAGTCAGAGTGTGTATTAAAACTGCTGCATCTCCTAACTGAATGGATGCATAAAACTGGTTAAACTTTCCTTGAAGAAATTTGCTTAATTCAGTAGTTCCCAAACTAGTCAATGTCTAAAGGTTAGCTTATGTTTATTATGTACATACACTTGAACTGAAGTTTCTTATTAAGCTATCTTTTCAAGAAAAAAAAGCCTTGTTTATATTAGCAAGATTGGTTCATGGAGATCGTGTTAGCAGTTTGCTGAAGTAGATACCCTGACAAATTCTCTAAGACTCAAAAAGTTAGTAAGGAGCTATTTTAGTAATATACATTTATTGTACGTAAAATGCAGGCGTCCGTACTGAAAGATTTTTTATTAGGTAATTTTGAATAGTCATGTATTAGTAACAACTAATATTAGAATCGATATTTTAAGAACATTATGTAGCCAGTTCTTTATAAACGTAGTCATAGCATCTGAATTTGAGAAACTTTGGCATCTGATTTACACTAAGGTAAATTTGTGCTTTGTGTAGAAAGGTTTTATATTTTTTTAGGTTTGAAGTTCTCTTGGCATTCTTAGTTTACTTTGTAGTTGAGATAGTCAAGTGCGCTTGTATCTTGTTTTCTGTTTAACTTTTCCCTCAAACTTACTCATCTGTTCTCATCTTTAGTGATGAAACAGCTTTTTTTGAAAAAACACCATTATTTTCTTATATATTACACACAATGACACAATTGCTCTGAGTGGGTAAATAGATGGGTCACAGGATAAGAATCTGTTTTTAGTATGTGATGAAACATACTCCACGTTTTAGAGTGTAAGATTTGTAAAACGTCTCCACGTTTTAGAGTGTAAGATTTGTAAATTACATTTTTAATTTACACAACCCAGTTCCCAGGAATAGTACTAATACTAATATATGTATCATAATTATAGCTAATTACATACTGTGAAATATAATTTCACAGTATGTAAATAGTACCACTCAGTCATATAGGCATCTTATCTTTTTAAAACCTGATTAACAAGCAAGTAGAGTAAGAAGATATTTTTAAGAGTCTTCATAGAGCTGCCACTTTCTTTGTAGAATCACTTGAGCTTTGGTAAAAGCTAGTGAGTTTGAAAGTCTGAACAATATACTTGAGGATTGATGATTGTATACAACCACCAAAATGAAAGGAATCTCAGTATTCTGTGATCAGGTAAAAAGGTTGCTGTGTAGTAAGTCAAATAATGATGTTCATTACTTCTGTTAGCTAGGAAACTGCATTTTTAGTATTTATACATGTTTCAATAAAACTGTTTATAGCTGCTTACAGTAGTATTGGAATATTGATACTTATAGAAAAACTCAGATTTGGCTGTGTTTTTGCTTCATGTCTTTAAAAAAATATTTTTAATTGTACTAGTGTTTTACAACTTGAAGAGGAACTCACTTTTATTTTTCCTCCAGGAGGGGGAGCTACTTGTCGAATTTTTGGACAGCTGGTGACAAACTAGATTTTCCTTATATTGTCCAAAAATTAACAACTTTAGGGGGAAAGAAAGTCTTTGAACTGACGTCATCAACGTATTCTTAACAAAACTTCCAGTATAGTAAACATGCTTCAAATTAAGCATGTAAAAATTTCTTTCGATAAGGTACTTAAGAAAGAACTGAAAAATACATAGGCACTTAATCTGTTAAACTCACCTCTTCTTATTTGAAAAAAACAATTAAAAAATTGAAGTTTTATGCCTTGAAAGGAGAAGTGAAAGGTATTAAATGTCTTTACCATGTATACACACATACCTTATCTATTTAAGGCTACATAGATTTGTAATATAAATTTCCCCATGTGAAAAGGCATGAGAGTACAGCTTTCTTCCTATTGTTGGATAGTTTCATTAGTTTGCAACAGTTTACCCATAGAATTATTGTCTTCTAAAAAATATTTATATACATCAAGCAACAAGATAATGCGAGTAGTACTTTTATCTTCTACCCTGATAGCCTCTTTTCATCTTCACATTTTTACTTCACTAAGAGGTGTATTTTGGTGCCAATTATGCCGTAATTCTATGGAAGAAAACTGGAGGCAAGGAGCTATGTTGATTTTTATATCATGTAACAGGAATCTTGAAGTATTCAAAAATTGAGATATTGAAGTAACTGGTAAGATGACAAGTTATAATTAGTAAATTTTCTATCAGTATTTGTATTTAATCTATTGAATTTACAGAGAGAGAGAGAGTGTGTGTGTGTTTGTGTATGTGTGTGTGAGAGAGAGAGAGATAGAGAAAGAAAGACTGTCTGGTTTTCTTGAAGTTCAGACAGAATCTCTGACTTTATAACCTGGAAGTAGTGAAGATGGTCTTGTTTGTAGGAAATGAAGAAAGCTCTTTGTTGTTTAGGGGGAAGAGCTGAAAATTTAACTATTTATGGAACTTTATTTGCCTTAAATTTTGTAAATCATGGTTTTAATAGGATTTACTTTATTGTTATGGTATATGACTATCATTAAGCTGTGGCTCTTAAGCTTGCTTTTCTATTCTTATAAATGATATAATACGTGCAAAGCACATCACTTAGTGTCTGATAAATTATAAGCATTCAATAAATGTTAGATATTGAATAAAGGAACTTTTACTGCCTGGTGCTTGATCAGCTGTTTTGAAGCTTGTTTTGGGTATGGATCACCTTAAAACTAATGGTGATTTTGAGTATTGACCATACTTTAGTTATACTGATTTTTTTTCCATTACTTTGAGATAATTTTTTTGTAGAAAAATTTCAGTTAGTGTTGTTTTTGCCTTTAAAAGTAATTTATATAGGGAACAACATGTTTAAGTTCACTGATGAAAATACAGTTTTTGAAGTAAATAAAAGATTATGACTGTTTAGCTAATGGTACGTTAGAAAAGTTGATAGATTTTTACTATTAGACTCACTTCCCTCTTTATAGAATGAGGCTATTGGATTAGATCCTTTTCAGTGCCAACGTTCTGGGGTTTCCAAACCCTTGACTTGAGAAATCTGGGTTTTTTTGTTTTTGTTGTTGTTTTCTTTTGAACTTGACTTTAATGGGTGGTTTTAATTAAGCTCTTCTGAAAGAAGATTGGGAGTTGGATGCTCTCTTTCAAGCCTTTTTTCCTACCCCCAAATTTTTACACACATGAAATCAGATTAAAACAAACCAAAAACCAACAGCTTCTTTTCGGGGGAAATATGTGGAGTTAAGGGTGGCCAAGGATCTTGTGAAGCAATAGTGTGCAAAAGGATGATCCACACTGTGTCTCAGGAGTTTCTTTTCAAACGACAGCTTAGGGAACCACCTACTTGTCTTTCACTGGCTATTGCTTTAGTAACTGCCTTCCTAGATTTTGGCTTCATAACACATTAGAGATGGTTCTTAGTAGAGCAGTTTTTAATCTAATAATTTTTTAAAGTTTTTGAACTTTTTGTGACTTTTCATCTGAGAGTCCATTGACACTTTTGACATTTGAACGCCCTTCAAGATAATCAAACAAAAATAATACAACAATTCTGTGTACCTAAAGTCCAAAAAGGGGGTGGGGACTTTTATTTTAGAAAGACCCTAGAGACAGACAATTGCCCTTAAGAAAGTATCACTTCAGATTCAGTAAAGCAAAGTCATTTGACATCCTGGTCTAGTTTCTGGACATATCTGTATCTTTTGACCATTGTAATTTTGTCCTTTCTGTACTTTTATCTAGTCTTTGAACTATTCTTTATATTTCCACTGCATGAGTTAGCACTTAATTTTCACACATGTTGGGAAATAGCTTGTTTTTATAGGTCTTCTGAACATGGGTGTTCAGTTTCCCAGGGGATTGTCAGACTGGTTTTTATTCTGTTTTTCTGGTTTGTGGTCTCTGGCTTACTTCCTGTATTTCTGTCATTGTTGCTGACTCTTCACAGAATGCTGACTTTTTCTTTCTTCAGCTTTCATTCATTACCTATATATTAAATTACGGCCTTAGAATTTAAATCCTGCATTCTTCAAATAATGTTTGATGAACTTTAGTAAATGATTGTAAAATGATGGAAAATTATTAGTGGTAAGGTGAGGGTAGTATAAAGTGATAGGAAGTTATCTGTGAAATTCTTGGGAGCTCTTTGGATTTATAGCCAAAAGAACTGAATTTGGCTGTTTGTTTTACAATCTATTACAAGGCATTTAGATTGAAACGATGGAAAGACGGTCCTAGGAACCAAATAGCTTACTATGTAGGAGGTAGGTACACAAATGACTAATTATTATTCAACCAATATAATGTAATAAGCCCAATATAAAAGGTATATATATACACTGTCAGATAGTTAGGGAGGGACATCTCATTGTATGGTGGAGGGGACAGTATTGATAGAGCATCCAGTTCACATTCTGTACAACCACAAGGTTGTTGGATGGTATTGAGCAAGTCACTTAATGTTTTAGGTTCTAAGTTTTTTTAATCAGTAAAATGGGGATGTTAATACTTACCTAACAGGATTGTTTTAAAGATTAAAGGAGACAGGATTATTCAAGTAATATCTGTTAAATGTTTTCAGTTGTAAAGCTTTTTACAATGTATTATTTCTTTGAAAATCAGCTTATTCCATTTTTAGACAGCTATAATAGTTGCAAGTTCTTTAGCACATTATGCTGATGGTTTGTCTTAGAAATATAAAAATTATACTTATTGTAGACATTCAAATGTCACCGTCCTTACATATATTATATGTACCTACAGCTATTCAGGCTATAGATTTTAAGAAGAGCAGTTTAAAAGGGGGTTAGGGATTTGTCTCATATAAAGTATAATGAATAGAATGAATATGGTAGGAAAGGGTTTAGATAAGGATTAAGAAAAAGCAAATAGTTTACTTTTTTCTCTGTAAGTCATTATTATAGTTTAATAATTCTGTTTAGTACATTGGTAAATGGTAGTAAAAAAAAGCAGAGGTGAAGTCTGGGTTGTTTATGGACCTTAGACTCTGAGACAGAATCTTAAAAGATTTATAATCTGAAGTAAGTATGATGCTTCGGTGTCTTCATATTTTTTTCTTTCTAGTGCTTTTTTGTGGTTTTAACTCTGAAGTGAAAAGATCTGACACTGATTATGTGACATTGGTCAATAGTGCCAGGAACTGATCTGTACACCCTTGGGACACAGTAAGGGTCAGTTGAGACTAGTACACTTATGTATATTTAAAACTTTTGGCCAAGTGTAGTTTTTTTGTTTTGTTTGGGTTGGGGGAAGGGGAAGCATTTCTTAAGCTATTCTAAAAGATAATTTATTTCTATTAAATTTAGGTTTTTTAAATGTGTTTTGACATCAGTTTCCAATTTTAGATATAGCTGTTGGACACGATATTCAGTAAAATAACACAACCTTACTATTTTCAAGGCATTGCTTAATATTGTTGGAATTTGAGGTGGGTGGAAAATGGCATTCAGAAAATTATTTCGTGAAATAAATGGGACATATGCTGGGCCTTAGAAATCTTGAAATTGTTAAGCTTCTACAGTATTTGCAATCGATTTTGGATGTTATTTAGCAGTATAAATTAAGAAACTACGATCTTATAGAAATTTTAGCAAAAATTCAGTAACCATTAAATCATTCTAGTAATTTTACTATATCTCCCCTCCAGACAGTTCACCAAACTGTGAACACATTAATCTGTCACCAGTACAGTTGACTAATCTCTATGAACAGCTGTTATAACATGCGTTACTACAATGGGATTTCGTTCAAATTTGGGCTTTAAAAAATAACTTTAAAACTTAAGTTAAACCTGTAAACATTTTCTATGCTTTATAACATACACTTTCTAAGAGTGTGTCCAAGCTTAAACCTTGTATTTTTTTTTTTTGTAAAAATGCCTGTTATATAGAAAATAGCTATTCAGATTTTAGATTGTATGTTTTATTAATAGATTTTTTTTGAAGTTAGTTTGTTTATACTAAGAACTTTGAACTTTAAAAAAAAATTAGTCTTTCATGGTAGCACATCTCTATTTACTCTCTTAAGGTAAACTGCAAAGCTGTGTTCCTTTTAATGAAATATGAGGTTATGAATTATTATAAATTATTTTATATTTCCTGTATAAAAGGAATTTTGATCTTTTAAATTTAGGATACAATATTTTTGGTCATGTAGGAGAAAAAAGAATACAAGAACTTTTAAATAGACTTTATTTTAATCTGTTAGTCTCATGTCATTTATTGTTTGTAAATGAGTAAATAAATAAAAACAAAATGTATTCTTTTATGTATCTTTATTCTTATATTACGTGTCCACCTTTTTCATGACTGTGTTATGACATGATAGAATAAAATGGCCTTATTAACTGTAGGATGATGGATACTGATCAAAGGGTGTAACTTTGATATTTTAAAAACTTTTTTTTTTTAGAATAACATAATATACCACAGTATATTGGTTGATTTCAATACGTAAAAATAATCATGAACATTAAGATTTTGACATATATTTGTTTTTCGCATGCCATATAGACCATGCTATGTGTGTTGAAGAGTTCTGTTTGATTCTGTAAGTCCCAGCATGATCTGGCCCTTGCTTCAATCTCCAGATTCCATTACCTCAAGCCTCTTCTTCATTTATTTCACTGAAGCTACTTTGGTCTTTTATTCATTTCTGAGGTGATAACTTTCTGGCTTTAACATATGCCTAAACTGCCCCATCTCCAGTCATCCTAGATGGAGATCACTTAGGGTACGTAATCTTACATTATTTTTTCCAGCATGAGGTTTGCTTCTGGAATGCTTCTATGTAGTATATAAACTTTTACCTTTATAAAATCTGAAAAATTCTTAAACAAATCATAAATAAGCAAAACAAAACAAAAAAACGCCCCAAACTAATAAAGATTGTAAGCCTTTACTTCAACAGAAGGATATTGGCTTGAGGGGTTGTATTGAATCCATTTCAACTCTTGCAAAGATAATTATAGCTTAGCCTGAATTTGCTTCTTACTACCTGTGTGACTTTAGGTAAATCATTTAACACTGTACTGATAAGATTGAACTGGATTTACAATTGAGGTACCATTAAACTCTAAATTTCTTTGAGTTTACATTTCCTTTATTGATCACATAAAATATAATATTTGATTTTGATCTTGAGTAGATTATAGGTTATATCAGCATTTGGAATTTGTTTTGTGCTTATCAATAATAAATTAAAAAGCAACTTAAAATACAATGTGTGTGTTCATGTTTCCAATTTTTAAATTTCTTAGTGCTTGTGGATGCTCTCTACATTTCTTGTAGCATCAATTATTTTAAAAGTTTGATGACTAGTCTATATATTCCATTATGAATTAGAAACTACTAGAGGTCAGTAAAGATGTTTCTCTAATTTAGTAGTTCTTGGCTCTATTTCTTCTTTTTTTTTTTTAATGTACTTTAGGTTCTGGGGTACATGTGCAGATCATGCAGGATTGTTGCATAAGTACACACATGGCAATGTGGTTTGGTACTTCCATCCCTCATCACCTACATCTGACATTTCTCCCCATGTTATCCCTCCCAGACCTCCCCACCCCCTACCTTTGTCCCTCCCTTGTCCCCCCCAACAGAGCCCAGTATGTGATGCTCCCCTCCCTGTGTTTATGTGTTCTCATTGTTCAACACCCGCCTATGAATGAGAACATGTGGTGTTTTATTTTCTGTTCTTGTGTCAGTTTGCTGAGAATGATGGTTTCCAGATTCATACATGTCCCTACAAAGGACACAAACTCATCGTTTCTTATGGCTGCATAGTATTCCATGGTGTATATGGGCCACATTTTCCTTGTCCAGGAAATGTCTATTGTTGATGGGCATTTGGGTTGGTTCCAGGTCTTTGCTATTGTAAACAGTGCTGCTATGAACATATGTGTGCATGTGTCCTTATAATAGAATGATTTATAATCCTTTGGGTATATACTCAGTAATGGGATTGCTGGGTCAAATGGAATTTCTCTAGGTCCCTGAGGAAGCACCACACTGTCTCCCACAGTGGTTGAACTAGTTTACACTCCCACCAACAGTGTAAAAGTGTTCCTATTTCTCCACATCTCACCAGCATCTGTTGTCTCCAGATTTTTTAATGATGGCCCTTCTAACTGGCATGAGGTGGTATCTCAATGTGGTTTTGATTTGCATTTCTCTAATAATCAGTGATGATGAGTACTTTTTCGTATGTTTGTTGGCCTCATATATGTCTTCTTTTGAAAAGTGTCTGTTCATATCCTTCTCCCACTTTTGGATGGGTTTGTTTTTTTTCTTGTAATCTGTTTTAGTTCTTTGTAGATTCTGGATATTAGCCCTTTGTCAGATGGGCAGATTGCCAAAATTTTTTTCCCCATTCTGTTGGTTGCCGGTTCACTCTAATGATTGTTTCTTTTGCTGGACAGAAGCTCTGAAGTTTAATTAGGCCCCATCTGTCTATTTTGGCTTTTGTTGCCATTCCTTTTGGTGTTTTAGCCATGAAGTGCTTGCCTATGCCTGTGTCCTGAATGGTTTTGCCTAGGTTTTCTTCTAGGGTTTTTATGTTTAAGTCCTTAATCCATCTATAGTTAATTTTAGTGTAAGCTGTCAGGAAGGGGTCCAGTTTCTGCTTTCTGCACATGCCTAGCCAGTTTTCCCAACACCATTTATTAAACAGGGAATGGTTTTCCCATTGCTTGTTTTGTCAAGTTTGTCAAAGATCAGATGATTGTAGATGTGTGATGTTGCCCCCAAAAGCCTGTGTTCTGGTCCATTGGTCTATATGTCTGTTTTGGTACCAGTACCATGCTGTTTTGATTACTGTAGCTTTGTAGTATAGCTTGAAATCAGGTAGCGTGATGCCTCTGGCCTTGTTCTATTTGCTTAGGATTGTCGTGGCTATGCAGGCTCTCTTTTGGTTCCATATGAAGTTTAAGGTGGTTTTTCCAGTTTTGTGAAGAAGGTCATTGGTAGCTTGATGGGGATAGTGTTGAATCTATAGATTACTTTGGGCAGTATGGCCATTTTCACGATATTGATTCTTCCTAACCATAGCATGGAATGTTTCTCCATTTGTTTGTGTCCTGTCTTATTTCCTTGAGCAGTGGTTGGTAGTTCTCCTTAAAGAGGTCCTTTATATCCTTTGTTAGTTATATTCCTAGGTATTTTATTCTCCTTGTAGCAATTGTGAATGGGAGTTCGCTCATGATTTGGCTGTCTGTTAGTCTGTTATTGGTGTGTAGAAATGCTTGTGATTTCTGCATACTGATTTTGTATCCTGTGACTTTGCTGAAGTTGCTTATCAGTAAGGAGATTTTGAGCTGCAATGATAAGGTCTTCTAAATATTCTAAATATACAATCATGTCATCTGCAAACAGAGACAATTTGACTTCCTCTTTTCCTAATTGAATACCCTTTATTTTTTTATTCTTGCCTAATTGCTCTGGCTAGAACTTCCAAGACTGTCTTGAATAGGAGTGGTGACAGAGGGCATGCTTGTCTAGTGCTGGATTTCAAAGGGAATGCTTCCAGTTTTTGCCCATTCAGTATGATATTGGCTGTAGGTTTGTCATAAATAGCTTTTATTATTTTGAGATATGTTCCTTTGATACCTAGTTTATTGAGAGTTTTTAGCATAAAATGCTGTTGAATTTTGTCAAAGGCCTTCTCTGCATCTATTGAGATAATCGTGTGGTTTTTGTCTTTGGTTCTGTTTATGTGGTGGATTACATTTATAGACTTGCATATGTTGAACCAGCCTTGCATCCCCAGAATTAAGCCTACTTAATGGTGATGGATAAGCTTTTTGATGTACTGTGCAATCGGCTTGCCAGTATTTTATTGAAGATTTTTGTATCTGTGTTCATCGTGGATATTGGCCTGAAGTTTTCTTTTTTTGTTAAGTCTCTGCCAGGTTTTGGTATCAGGATGATATTGGTCTCATAAAATGATTTGGGAAGGATTTCCTCTTTTTGTATTATTTGGAATAGTTTCAGAAAGAATGGTACCAGGTCCTCTAAAAATAAAGGATGTAGGAAGATTTATCAAGCAAATGCAGAGCAAAAAACAAGCAGGAGTTGCAATACTGGTCTCTAATAAAATGGACTTTAAACCAACAAAGATCAAAACAGACAAAGAAGGGCATTGCAGAATGGTAAAAGGATCAATGCATCAAGAAGAGCTAACGATCCTAAATATGTGGGCACCCAATACAGGAGCACCCAGATACATAAGGCAAGTTCTTAACCTACAAAGAGACTTACACTCCCACACAATAGTAGTGGGAGACTTTAACACTCCTCTGTCAGTATTAGACAGATGAACGAGACAGAAAATTAACAGGGATATCCAGGACTTGAACTCAGATCTGGACCAAGTGGACCTAATAGACATATACAGATATCTCCACCCCAAATCCACAGAATATACATTCTTCTCAGCACCACATGGCACCTCCTCTAAAATTGACCATATAATTGGAAGTAAATCACTCCTCAGCAAATGCAAAAGAACAGAAATCATAACAAACAGTCTCTTAGACCACAGTGCAATCAAATTAGAACTCAGAATTCAGAAACTAACTCAGAACAGTACAACTTCATGGAAACTGAACAACTGGCTCTTGAATGTCAACTGGATAAACGATGAAATGAAGGCAGAAATAAAGATGTTCTTCGAAACCAACAGGAACGAAGACACAACATACCAGAATCTCTGGGACACATTTAAAGCAGTGTCTACAGGGAAATTTACAGCAATAAATGCCCACCAGAGAAGCCAGGAAAGATCTAAAATCAACACCCTATCATCAAAATTGAAAGAACTAGAGGAGTAAGATAAAAAAAAAACTCAAAAGCTAGCAGAAGACAAGAAATAACTAAGATCAGAGCTGAACTGAAGGAGATAGAGACACAAAAAAATCCTTCAAAAAATCGATAAATTCAGGAGCTGGGTTTTTTTTGAAACGATCAACAAAATAGACGGCTAGCCAGATTAATAAAAAAGAAAAGGGAGAAGAATCAAATAGATGCAATAAAAAACGATAAAGGGGTTATCACCACTGACTCCGCAGAAATACAAATTACCATCAGAGATTACTACAAACAACTCTGTACACACAAACCAGTAAACCTTGAAGAAATGGATAAATCGCTGGACACTTGCACCCTCCCAAGCCTAAACCAGGAAGAAGTTGAAACCTTGAACAG
>NW_022436944.1:23002154-23089981 GCF_009761245.1 Sapajus apella | reverse complement strand
TTTGCCCATTCAGTATGATATTGGCTGTAGGTTTGTCATAAATAGCTTTTATTATTTTGAGATATGTTCCTTTGATACCTAGTTTATTGAGAGTTTTTAGCATAAAATGCTGTTGAATTTTGTCAAAGGCCTTCTCTGCATCTATTGAGATAATCGTGTGGTTTTTGTCTTTGGTTCTGTTTATGTGGTGGATTACATTTATAGACTTGCATATGTTGAACGAGCCTTGCATCCCCAGAATTAAGCCTACTTAATGGTGATGGATAAGCTTTTTGATGTACTGTTGCAATCGGCTTGCCAGTATTTTATTGAAGATTTTTGTATCTGTGTTCATCGTGGATATTGGCCTGAAGTTTTCTTTTTTTGTTAAGTCTCTGCCAGGTTTTGGTATCAGGATGATATTGGTCTCATAAAATGATTTGGGAAGGATTCCCTCTTTTTGTATTATTTGGAATAGTTTCAGAAAGAATGGTACCAGGTCCTCTAAAAATAAAGGATGTAGGAAGATTTATCAAGCAAATGCAGGGCAAAAAACAAGCAGGAGTTGCAATACTGGTCTCTAATAAAATGGACTTTAAACCAACAAAGATCAAAACAGACAAAGAAGGGCATTGCAGAATGGTAAAAGGATCAATGCATCAAGAAGAGCTAACGATCCTAAATATGTGGGCACCCAATACAGGAGCACCCAGATACATAAGGCAAGTTCTTAACCTACAAAGAGACTTACACTCCCACACAATAGTAGTGGGAGACTTTAACACTCCTCTGTCAGTATTAGACAGATGAACGAGACAGAAAATTAACAGGGATATCCAGGACTTGAACTCAGATCTGGACCAAGTGGACCTAATAGACATATACAGATATCTCCACCCCAAATCCACAGAATATACATTCTTCTCAGCACCACATGGCACCTCCTCTAAAATTGACCATATAATTGGAAGTAAATCACTCCTCAGCAAATGCAAAAGAACAGAAATCATAACAAACAGTCTCTTAGACCACAGTGCAATCAAATTAGAACTCAGAATTCAGAAACTAACTCAGAACAGTACAACTTCATGGAAACTGAACAACTGGCTCTTGAATGTCAACTGGATAAACGATGAAATGAAGGCAGAAATAAAGATGTTCTTCGAAACCAACAGGAACGAAGACACAACATACCAGAATCTCTGGGACACATTTAAAGCAGTGTCTACAGGGAAATTTACAGCAATAAATGCCCACCAGAGAAGCCAGGAAAGATCTAAAATCAACACCCTATCATCAAAATTGAAAGAACTAGAGGAGTAAGATAAAAAAAAAACTCAAAAGCTAGCAGAAGACAAGAAATAACTAAGATCAGAGCTGAACTGAAGGAGATAGAGACACAAAAAAATCCTTCAAAAAATCGATAAATTCAGGAGCTGGGTTTTTTTTGAAACGATCAACAAAATAGACGGCTAGCCAGATTAATAAAAAAGAAAAGGGAGAAGAATCAAATAGATGCAATAAAAAACGATAAAGGGGTTATCACCACTGACTCCGCAGAAATACAAATTACCATCAGAGATTACTACAAACAACTCTGTACACACAAACCAGTAAACCTTGAAGAAATGGATAAATCGCTGGACACTTGCACCCTCCCAAGCCTAAACCAGGAAGAAGTTGAAACCTTGAACAGACCAATAACAAGAGCTGAAGTTCAGGCAGCAATTAATAGCCTACCAACCAAAAAAAGTCCAGGCCTAGACGGGTTCACAGCTGAATTCTACCAGAGGGACTCCTCCCTAACTCATTTTATGAGGCCAGCATCATCCTGATACCAAAACCTGGCAGAGACACAACAAAAAAAGAAAATTTCAGGCTGATATCCCTGATTAACATCAATGTGAAAATCCTCAATAAAATACTGGCAAACCAAATCCAGCAGCACATCATGATCAAGTCATCTTCACCCCTAGGATGCATGAATGGTTCAGCATACACAAATTAATAAACGTAATCCATCACATAAACAGAACCAATGAGAAAAAGGACATGATTATCTAAATACGTGCAGAAAAGGTCTTTGATAAAATTCACCCCTTCATGCTAAAAACTCTCTAGAAACTAGGTATTGATGGAATGTATCTCAATGGAATAAAAGCTATTTATGACAATCCCACCGCCAATATCATGCTGAATGGGCAAAAGCTGGAAACATTCCCTTTGAAATCCAGCACAAGACAAGGATGCCCTCTCTCACCACTCCTATTCAACATAGTATTGGAAGTTCTGGCCAGGGCAATCAGGCAAGAGAAGGAAATAAAGGATATTCGAATAGGAAGAAAGGAAGTCAAATTGTCTCTGTTTGCAGATGACATGATTGTATATTTAGAAAACCCCAATCATTTTGGTCCATAATCTCCTTAATCTGATAAGTAGCTTCAGCAGAGTCTTAGGATAGAAAATTAATGTGCAAAAATTACAAGCATTACTATACACCAATAATAGAGGGCCAAATAATGAGTGAACTCCCATTCACAATTGCTACAAAGGGAATAAAATACCCAGAAATACAACTTATAAGGGATGCAAAGGATCTCTTCAAGGACAACTACAAACAACTGCTCAAGGAAATAAGAGAGGATACAAACAAACAAGCAAAAAATTCCATGCTCATGGATAGGAAGAATCAATATTGTGAAAATGGCCATACTGCCCAAATTAATTAATAGACTCAATGTTATCCCCATTAAGCTACCATTTACTTTCTTCACAGAATTAGAAAAAAACTAGTTTAAATTTCATATGGAACCAAAAAAAAGCCCATATAGCCAAGACAATCCTAAGTGAGAAGAACAAAGCTGGAAGCATCACCCTACTTGACTTCAAACTGTAAACAAGTGTGCAGTAACCAAAACAGCATGGTACTGGTACCAAAGCAGATATATAGACCAATGGAACAGAACAGAGTCCTCATAAATAATGACACACATCTACAACCATCTTATCTTTGACAAACCTGACAAAAACAAGCAATGGGGAAAGGATTCTCTATTTTAATACATGGTGTTGGGAAAACTGGGTAGCCATATGCAGAAAACTGAAACTGAACCGCTTTCTCACACCTTATACAAAAATTAAGTTAAGATGGATTAAAGACTTAAAATTAGACCAAAAACCGTAAAAACCCTAGAAGAAAACTTCTAGGCAATACCATTCAGGACGTAGGCATGGGGAAAGACTTCATGACTAAAACACCAGAAGCAATGGCAACAAAAGCCAGAATTGACAAATGGTATCTATAAACTAAAGAGCTTCTGCACAGCAAAAGAAACTATCATCAGAATGAACAGGCAACCTACAGAATGGGAGAAAATTTTAGCAATTTGTTTGTCTGACAAAGGGTGAATATTCAGAATCTACAAGGAGCTTAAATTTACAAGAAAAAACAACCCCATCAAAAAGTGGGCCAAGGATATGAACAGACACTTCTCAAAGGAAGACATTTATGCAACCAACAAACATATGAAAAAAAGCTCATTGTCACTGGTCATTAGAGAAACGCAAATCAAAACCACAATGAGATACCATCTCATGTCAATTAGAATGGCAGTCATTAAAAAGTCAGGAAACAACAGATGCTGAAGAGGATGTGGGGAAATAGGAACACTTTTACACTGTTGGTGGCAGTGTAAATTAGTTCAACTATTATGGAAGACAGTGTGGCAATTCCTTAAGAATCTAGAAACGGGAAATACGATTTCACCCAGCAATCGCATTACTGAGTATATGCCCAAAGGATTATAAATAATTCTTCTCTAAGGACACATGCACGTATATGTTTGTTGCAGCACTATTCACAATAACAAAGACTTGGAACCAACCTAAATGCCCATCAGTGATAGACTGGATAAAGAAAATATGGCACATATATACCATGGAATACTGTGCAGCCATAAAAAGGATGATTTGCAGGTACATGGATGAAGCTAGAGACCATCATTCTCAGCAAACTAACACAGGAACAAAAAACCAAACACTACATGGTCTCACTCATAATGGAGAGCTGAACAGTGAGAACAGATGGGCACAGGGAGGGGAACATCATACACTGGGGCCTGTTGGGGGATTGGGGGGCTAGGTGAGGAATAGCATCAGGAGAAATACCTAATGTAGATGATGGGTTGATGGGTGCACCAAACCACCATGGCACAGGTATACGTATGTAACAAGCCTGCACATTCATCACATGTATCCCAGAACTTAAAATATAATTTTTTGAAAAAGAACATATAAATACTTTGGTAAACAATTCCTTACTCTCAGTAGTATTAAATTTACAAATTACCTTTCACCTCTTTTTTCTTTGATCCTTATATTGCCCTGATGAATATGGTGATACAAATATTATTCCAGTTTATTACAGAGGAAGAAACCAAAGCTCAAAGAAGTTGCTGCCTTGCCACGGTTATAGCTAGTGAGAGGTAGGGGGTGGAAAGGACTTCAAAATCTAGCATTGCAATTTTAGGTTCATTATTATACTTATATAGTATATTGGCCTTTAAATATAGAAATTTTATGAAATTTTACATTCCTATAAGAAGAATAAGGTAGCTAAATTGTCCAGTCTTTAATATTCATTCTGTATATTATATATCATCTTCTCTTAAGGTTACCTTAGTGGTTTTGTTCCAGAAATCTTGGCTTTAAGATACTGTCAGTTCATACAGTATTGTTATTAGTATTATTTGAGTTGTGTGCCATCTAAGAAGTAGGTTGTGGTTTTGTTACCAAATTTTAAAAAGATGCCTAGTCGTGGTGATTTGTATTAGGTTTCATATTCAAAACAAATTTTGCTTTGTAAATTAAAAGTGAAAGCATTTAATATTTCTTCAGTTCTCAGCAGTTAACCATGCTGCTTTTTTTTTTTTCTTTTTTTGAGACGGAGTCTCGCTCTGTTGTCAGGCTGGAGTGCAGTGGTGCAATGTTGGCTCACTGCAACTTCCGCCTCCTGGGTTCAAGTGATCCTCCTGCTTCAGCTGCCCGAGTAACTGGGACTACAAGCATGTGCCACCATGCCCATCCAATTTTTGTATGTTGAATAAAGATGGGGTTTCACCATGTTTGCCAGGATGGTCTTGATCTCTTGACCTCATGATCTGCCTGCCTTGGCCTTCCAAAGTGCTGGGATTACAGGCATGAACCACCGCGCCTAACCACCGTGCTGCTTTTCCAAAGATATTTTTTTTAGTTGTTACTAACTTAATTTTAAAAAATTCAATTATAGAAAAGTAAATATATAACTGTTTTGGGCCTTTGTAACAACAACCTTAAACTAATATTTACTTTTACGAACTTTACATATTACACTTTATGACATAAATTCAATCCTGATTAAAAGCCTTGCAAAATTAAGTGAAGTGTCTTCAATGCATTTAGGATTGTATCATTCTAAATTTAAATATACCTTTCTTCAATTAGAAAGTATTTGTACATTTTTTCAATTGTAAATAAGTTATTAAAATCACATTTTATTTCAGATTACTTTAAACTATATGCTTGTACTGGACAATTTGAAAAATCTGATTTTTAAATTTTGTTTTAGATAGAAAAATGTAGACCTTAGCAGTAAACTTTCCATCCTACCTAATGTGTTTTATGTACTGTGAGAGTTTGGTAATCAGGAATAAGTTGTTTTCTTACTGCTTGATATATTTAATAAACCGAAGTTCTAATGTATATAAATTTTGTCTCTCAAACTGCTTGACCATGGTAATTTGGTTCTAAGCCAGAAGTGCATTAAGTACAAATTACAATTATTTTGGCTTTCCTTGAGCATTTTCTCTGGACTACAGTGTATTTGATAGAATTATATTACCAGTAATGAAATCTTGACTATTTTGATTAGACAATGAAATATTCTTGTCATCTGAGCAATTGGTGTGAATTCATTTATTAAAGTTCCTCCAGAAGATTAGGTAGCAAACTATATGAAAGAACTATAGTGCTCTTCCTAAAATGAGGCATAACAGAATTTCAGTTAACACTGTCAGAAAGCACTCTATAAAGTTTCTCAATGTGACATTTGTTCATATATTTTAGCCTCTTCTATGGGGGACTTGGGTAATGAAGTATAGTTTTGACTGTCGTTTGTCAGTTGGAAAGGTTCCAAAACCAGGGAAGCATTTGTACATGTGCATATGTTGGCAAAGTTCCCCTTTTCTCCTGTTGTCAAAGACCATTTTATTTTCACAAAGATATGTTTGTATCTGTTCTACAATATGGCATGTGAATAATATACCAATAATGTATGGAGGAGTTTTTTGTTTCACTTTTTGCGTGACAAAACTGTAATCTTCCGTATTATTTTAGTCCTTTTATTTTTATGTCAGAGTCTTTATATAGGAATGTTTCTGGGAAATAATTAAATCTTTTGTGATTGTTTAACAAAACTTTCCTGGTCATGGAGGTATTTTAAATTGGGGGAAATAGCTGAGAATGGTGTTTGGTTCCTCAACAGTTTTTGTCCTGCACATTGGACACGAGTAATCTCGTTTTTTTTGATTCCCAAAAGAAATTTTAAAATTCTCAGGTACAATTAGAACTGTGTTTACCTCTAATTTCTAAAGAACCAACAGATACGATTGCCTAACTAAAATGGAATCAATTAAATTACTATAATTAAAGATTCATATATATCTAAGTTTTTCATTTATATTATTAGGGTTTCATCACAAAGCTACAATATTAAAATTTAAGAGAAACAGGTTATACACACAAGGAACAAGTACAGTTATTGCGCATTGATGTAGTTGAAAGGGAGTAATTGAAATTGGGTAATTCTGGGTGAAGTATAATTCTCAATTTGTTTTTTGTTTTAAAGTTGGTAAAAACTAATGCAGGGATATTATTGTGTTTGGACAATTTTATAAAACTCAGGGCAAAATTAATATTGCCCATTTTTCTAATAGCTACAAGAAGAGCCTCATTTTGTAGTCACTAAATTGTGGATTATTCAATTTCTAGCAATAGAGTAGGCCATGTTGATACAGGCATGCCTTGGAGATATTAAGAGTTCAGTTCCAGACCACCTCAATAAAGCAAACATCATGATAATGTGAGTCACGTGAATGTCTTAGTTTCCCAGTGCATATAAAAGTTCTGTTTACATTATACTATAGTCTACTAAGTATGTAAGCATCATGTCTAAAAAATATATACATATCTTAGTTAAAAATACTTTTTTTTTGCTAAAGAATGTTAACGATCATCTGAGCCAGATCTTCAGTGAGTTGTAATCTTTTTGCTGGTTGAGGGTCTTGCCTCAATGTTGATGGCTGCTGACTGATCAGAGTGGGTGGACGGTTATTTGTTAAAATAAGATGACAGTATAGTTTACTGCATCAATTGATTCTTCCTTTCGTGAAGGATTCTTCTGTAGCTTGCCATATTTTTGATAGCATTTTACCCACTGTAGAATTTCTTTCAAAAATTGGAGTCAGTATTCTCAAACTCTATTGCTGTTTGTCAACTAAGTTTAGGTCATATTCCAAGGCCTTTGTTGTCATTTCACCAATATTCACAGCATCTTTACCATTAGATTCCATCTCAAGAAACCACTTTCTTTGCTCATCCATAAGAAGCAACTCCTCATCTGTTCAAGTTTGATCATGAGATTTCAGTAGTTTAGTGTCCACATCTTCAAACTCTACTTCTAATTCTGGTTCTCTGGCTATTTTCACTCTGTCTGTAGTTACTTCCTCCACTGTAGTCTTGAACCCCTCAAAGTTATCCATGGGATTTGGAATCAACTACTTCCAAACTCTCACTGTTAATATTGATATGTTGACCTTCTCCCAGGAATCACAGACACACTTAATAGCATCTAGAATGGCAATTTATTTCCAGAAGATTTTCAGTTTACTTTTCCCAGATCCATTTGAGAAATTACTGTGTATGGCAGTGATAGCCTTATAAAATGTATTTCTTAAATAATAAGACATGAAAGTTGAAATTGCTCCTTGATCTGTGGGCTGCAGAATGGATGTTGTGTTAGCAGGTGTGAAAACAACATGAATCTCCTTGCACATCCCCATCAGAGCATTTGAGTAGCTAGGTGCATTGTCAATGAGCAATAATGTTTCAACAGGAACCTTCTTTTCTGAGCAGTAGATCTCAATGGTGGGCTTAAAGTATTTCGTAAAGTATGCTGTAAATTAATGTGCTCTCTTGCAGGCTTTCTTGTTCCATGTATAGAGCGTAGGCAAGTCAATTTAGCATCATTCTTAAGGGTTCTGAGATTTTTGGAATGGTAAACGAGCATTGGCTTCAACTTAAAGTCACCAGCTGCATTAACCCCTAATCAGAGCCTGCCCTTTTGAAGCTTTGAAGCCAGTCATTGACTTCTCTGCTCTAGTTGTAAAAGTCCTGGGGAGCATCTTCTTCCAATAGAAGGCTATCTTATCTACATTGAAAATCTATTGATTAGTCACTTTCATTAATTATCTTACCTAGATCTTGTGGATGACTTGCTGTGGTTTCTACATCAGCACTTGCTGCTTCTCCTTGCACTTTTATATTATGGTGATGAATCTTTCTTTAAACTGTGTTAACTAACCTCTGCTAGGTTCAAACTTTTCTTTGGAACTCTGAGCCTTCATAGATTTGAAGTGACTTGGGTTCTTGTTCTGTATTAGGTATTGGCTTAAGGGAATGTTGTGACCGATTTGAGCTTTTATCCAGATCACTAACACGTTCTCCCTATTAGCAATAAGTCTGTTTCACTTTCTTAATATTTGTGTGTTCACTGGTGTAGCACTTCTAATTTCTTTCTATAACATTTCCTTTGCATTCACAGCTTGGCTGTTTGGTTTAAGAAGCCTAGCTTTCTGCCTATCTCAGTTTTAGATGTGCCTTCCTCACTATGCCTAATTGTTCCTAGCTTTTGGTTTCAAGTGAGAGACCTGCAACTCTTTTCATTTGCACACTTAGAGGCCATAGTAGCATTGATAGGCCTAGTTTCAATATTGTTGTGTTTCAGGGAACAGGGAGGCCCAGGAAGAGGGGAGAGATGGGGGAACGGCTGGTTGATAGAGCAGTCAGAACACACACATTTATTGATTCCTTTTTTTCTCCAATGTTCATTTTCTAGTTATGTATTTTAGCAGTGGAAAGTATCTTAGGTAAAGCCTATTATTTTACCTAAGGTGAAAATGACTGTTCATGGTCATGGAAGACTTTTTTTTTTTTATTATTTAGGATGATAATCCTCTTAGTAGTTTTAAAATCCATTAGAAAACCTTGCTAAGATGAGAATAATTTTGAGGCTGGGCCAAGGAGAACAGAAAATATGGCTGGGAAAGGGGAAAAAGATGAACTTGGACCTAATGTGCTCAGAGTAGAGGTTACATTAATAGGATATCAGTTTGTCCCTTCCCAGCCTTTGGATGTAGGGTAAAAGACACCTCTCAAGAATCCTTCCCTGGGCTGGGTGTCGTAGCTCACCATGTCTGTAATCCCAGCATTTTGGGAAGCCGATGCGGATGGATCACAAGGTCAGGAGATCGAGACGAGACCATCGTGGCCAACGTGGTGAAACCCCGCCTCTAGTAAAAAATACAAAAATTAACCTGTCATGGTGGCAGGCTCCTGTAGTCCCAGCTACTTGGGAGACTGAGGCAGGAGAATGGCTTGAACCTGGGAAGTGGAGGTTGCAGTGAGCTGAGATGGCACCACTGCACTCCAGCCTGGAGACAAAAGAGACTCTGTCTCTCACAAAAAAAAAAAAAAAAGAATCCTTCCCTGAAGTCCACCACCTGCTTTCCTGCCTAGGTAAGCCCCTACTAAATGCTTCTCTCAGACCTGTACCACTGCTTAGTAACTAACACTTTTCATATTCATAATTATTTGTTTGGTGTCTGCATGCATAAAACCCCATGGCTAAATGGAGACTGGTTCATCCTTAATTGCCACCATAACACAGTGCCCTGATAACTGGTAAATAACTGCTGGTTAATAGGCTGCAGTGCTGTCTTTCTAAATAAATAGATTGGTTGGTTACATTTACAAAACTGAAGAAGATAAAGGAAAGCATAAATACATTTAGATTTGGTAATAAAGACAGTATCTTCCCTTTTATTGATCAGTTTGGTTCTTAGATTTTGAGAAAAAGACTTGTCATCCTGTTTTAGCTTTATAATGTAAAGTTATCTATTTAAAATTTTTTTCAGGTCCATAGTACTGGTATGAGTTAGGAAAAAATGAAGTTAATCTCTAATAAATTGTTGAATGGAATAAGAAAATCCAAATTCATACTAGTAGCAATCTCTACTAAAGAATCTGAGGATAGACCTAGGATATCTTCAGAATCTCTTGTAATATTAAGACAATTCTTTCGTAGAGTTTTCCGTCTGATGAAGGTTGGCCATTTGCAAAGTATCTTGGAGCTTGTGGAAGAATGGTGGCTGTAAATTATGTTGGAGAAGAACTTTGGAGTTACTTTAATGCACCATGGGAGAAACGAGTTGACCTCGCTTGGCAATTAATGGAAATAGCAGAACAGCTTACAAACAATGACTTTGAATTTGCACTCTACCTCCTGGACGTCAGCTTTGACAATTTTGCAGTTGGTCCTAGAGATGGGAAGGTAATCATTGTGGATGCTGAAAATGTTTTGGTTGCTGACAAAAGATTAATTAGACAAAGTAAGTATATAATTTTTAGATTTTTTCCTATGTCAAAATAATGTTTATACTCGTATGAAATGAGTTTTGAATTTCCTCCTTAGATGGCAACTTTAAGCGTCTTTCTTTGCTTTATATAACCACTGTCAATAAACAAACACAGATACTCTTTGACTTAGTAGGGGGTTACATCTTGATAACATCATTGTAAGTTGGAAATACTGTAATTTGAAATACATCTAACCTATGGGACATCATAGCTTAGGATGGAAATAGTCTAAGACAAAGTCTATTTTATAATAAACTATTGAATATAATTATATTCATGTAATATACTGAATTCTGTACTGAAAATGAAAAACAGAATGGTTGTATGCGTTCTTGAAATATGGTTTGTATTGAATGAGTATCACTTGCACCATTGCAACAATGAAAAATCGTAAATTGAACTATTAGCAGTTGGGAACCAATTATACTAAATCATTGTATTTCTATACTTTTAGTCACGGTTTCTCCATGTTTAGCAAAATATTCTTTGTATTCAGTTGGACACAGATATATTCTATGTGTATGTATATGTCTTTTGCATACTGTGTGCTATATTCTGTGGTTTAAGAATCTAATGCAGAAATAAATTTAATATATTGTTACAGGCTACCACAGTAACTGTATTGCTCTCACGGAGGCCTCGTTTTTCTATGGGACCTCTTATAGGGATGTTCTGTTGTTCTGTGGCGGGGTCACTACAATAATGGTTTTGTTTTATTTTTGACCATTTTGATGATTCCTGGCACTGCAGCTCTGGGTTTTGTTTGACATTCTGATTATTACATCTCACCGAAAACTTTGCTTTTCCATTTAATTTTGAGTCCTGTAGATGGGTAGTGTCTGAAGTGGTCTGAAAATTAAATGCCATAGAATTTTAAAGCATCAAGGTCAAAGCCTGTAGGTCTATAACCACGTCAGTTAGAAAAAGAAACCAAAGGGTTGTTGCTCCATGGTGAGGGTCTTAACATTTTTTAATCCCCTCTTTTCCTTCCGATAAAAGTGATATGAGTATCTTTTGATAAACAAAGGCTGAAAATCTGTGGCACCTGGGGAAAAGTTTATGTGAGAGCCATATATTAAGTTAACATTTACTTTTTGCATGATCTTAGCATGACCCTGTTAAATACTTGATTTTTCCCACTCCTTTGTTCAGATTTTATACTTACCAGACTACTTTCTGATTATTTCTTGTCTTGCCATGTAGATCCTCCTATAGGAAGTGAACACCTTGATGGAGTATTCTACTCCCTATTTACCTCTTCCTACATCTGTGAATGTCGTAGCAGCATATACTGTGGTTTCTTTTTTAAAGCATACACAAGCAGGTGGATTTTAATATATTCATAGACTTGTGCAGTTGTCCTAAACTTAAAATTATTCCAGTGTTTGTAAAATAATTTTATAATTCATTTTATGCAGACATTCCTGGAATAATTGTTATTAATTCCTGACCTTAGATGAATCCAACCATATAGCTTCTGTATTCTTGCATTTCATACAGTGAGCATTGCTCTAGTGCTACTTTAACTCTGGTCAGTTCTTTGCAAATGTCTCATGGGTCCTCTAAATAGCCACTTTGCAAAAGCCTCTGTCTATTCATTCACTCTCTTTTCTTTCCACTTTCTAGTAAATGACCTTTATTTTATTTCTTCACAGGGAAATTGAGGTTTTGCTGTGGCAACTCCCTCGGTATCCTTCTTTGTTGTCTAATCCTCATTAAAACAACACACATTCATCTTTCTTTTTCAGGTAGATTCTTCTTCAGAACTTGTTGCATCGTTATCTTCTTCAATGCCCCACCTCCTTCCTTTAATATCCAACTTCTCTTGCCTTCCTATAAAAAGAATATGTAAGACTTTTCTGCTTCTCCTTGTTTGTCCACTTTTTTAAAAGTATTTATTGCCTCTCTGCTTCCTCGGCCTCTGTTCATTCCTTAGTCTATTAAAACCTGACTTAGACATCTGCCTTGCCATTAGCAACCACCTAACTGGCAAACTTGTGAAGTAATTGTGATTATTATCAACTTTTTGAAGTTCTTTCCTCCTTTGGAACAGTAACCTTCCTTCTGTTGAAATAATAACCTTCAGAAAACATAAATCTGATCTTACTACTCCTTTGCTTAAATAGCTTTAATGACTTCCCATTGTTCTTCAATTAAAATCCAAACCCCTTAACCAGGTCATAATCTGTGTGACTTGGCCTTCTTCTCATTCTTTTTCTTTTCTTATCTTTTTTTTTTTTTTTTTTTGAAACCGAGTCTCTGTCACCCAGGCTGGAGTGCAGTGGTGGAATCACAGCTCACTGCAGCCTCGACCTCCTTGGCTCAAGTGATCCTCCTGCCTCAGCCTCCCAAGTAGCTGGGACTGCCGGCACACACCACCATGCCTGGCTAATTTTTAAATTTTTTGTAGTGATGGGGTCTCACTGTGTACCCCGACTTGTCTCAAACTCCCGTGTTCAAGCAGTCCTCTCACCTTGGCCTCTTAAAGTACCAGGATTACAGATGTGAGCCACCCTGCCCAGCCTTTTCGAGTGCTTCGTTTGTAATACCCCTCTGTCTATTGCCCTTGCTGCTTCTGCTACAACGGCCTTTTGTTTTCCTGAATGAATCGGCCCACTTCTGGGCATTCCCATATGCAGTTTCCTCTTCCAAAAATGCCTCTTCCTTCTTCTGTATACAGCTAGCTAATTTGTTTTTCAAGCCTTGGCGCCTTCAAGTACATGTGTGCTTATGTGTTCTCTATAAGCCTGTTATCCCTCTTAAGTTTCAAGTCTAGCTCTAGTTGCACGTATGACATGCCCCTCTGACACCTTATAGCTCCTTTATGTTTATTTTGTTTATATACAAAATATTGACACTATGATGTCAAATACTTAATGTCATACACTTATGTCATATACCATATGTCATATACTTACTAATTTTTGCCTGAAATGTTTCTCCAATCTAGCTTTTCATTCTGGGCTTTCTATAGTTGCTGTCATGATCTTAATCCTTTTAATCTTCAACCCAGAATTATCTTTCTATAAAATAAATTATGGTTATGATTACACAGTTTCAACTTATTTTCTGTATCTCCTTCCCAAGTACCTTTCTCACAGTCTGCACAGTGAACTTACTGCTTCGTGAACCAACTGGACTAATCTCTCAAGTCCATGCCTTTGTATAACACTGTGGTGTGAACCTAAAATGCTGTTTTTCCTAGTTTCTTTTCAGATTTGTTATCTTTTAGGACCTAAATAAGATGTTCTCCTTTTTGCAGCTTTCTACAGCCCCAGGGAAAAGTGCTAATTCCCCACTATTCCTGTAACATTGTGTCCTATTTCTTTATGGCACTTTCTGTGTATGATGGAAAGTCACTAGGCTAAACCTGTAAGTGGTAGGGGCCTTTTTGAATCCTTCTGCCTGGCATTGATGAGTTCCCAGTGAATGTTTGTATGAATTTATATATTTCAATGTTTAAAGTTATAATATACTTTTGCCTAAAAGTATAGAACGAATATTATTAATTAGTGAAATATTCCATTTTTGGAAGCAATGAAAACTATATTTTAATTTTTTTTTCTACCTCTGCTTTTCCTCCTTTCACAGATAAACCTGAAAATTGGGATGTGTGGTATGAAAGCAAATTTGATGACTGTGATAAGGAGGCTTGCTTATCATTTTCAAAAGAAATTCTTTGTGCTCGTGCCACTGTGGACCACAATTACTATGCTGTTTGTCAGAACCTCTTATCCAGACATGCCACCTGGCGTGGCACTTCTGGAGGACTCCTTCATGATCCACCAAGTGAAATTGCCAAAGATGGCCGCCTCGAGGCCTTGCTGGATGAGTGTGCCAACCCAAAGAAGCGCTATGGCAGATTCCAGGCTGCAAAAGAACTGCGTGAATATCTGGCACAATTAAGTAACAATGTGAGGTAGTCTATGGTGAACATTTCTTTTTTTCTCCATTTAAACAGCACTAGGTAAAACTAAACCACCAAAAACTATCTGAAAAAATGAAATTTGGAAGTATTACATTCAGAGGATGATAAACTTGCACTGATAGATCTTAATGTTAACATCCATCAAAATAAGACATTACTTCAAAAATCACATGATGCTTCTGCAAAAAAGTATGTTCTTATACTTTGGAGGCTTGAGCTGTCAGCAGCTGCTCTCCCCTACCCCGGAATGCTTGAGTGGATTAATGAATATTGTTAAGCTATTGGAAATGAGTCTGATAGTACATTGGCTTGTGTATCAAAGGATACTTGGTACTTAGTTTGCATTTACTATCATGATTTTGTGAATCTCTTGCATTTACTTTGAATGTCAAGTTAGATTGGCCTGTTTTATAGGCCACATTTTCCTTCTGATGTGTAGGGTTTTTTCCCCATTTTTGTTATTTGTTTAAGTTAAATTTTGAACATTCAGGTGACTGTAGGTGTTCATTTAAATTTTGACTAGTTCTCATTCAGTGCTATTTGGTACGTTACTTACAGTTAGGGCAGGATTCCCAGGTTTACTTTGTTTTTTTTTTTTTTTAAAGAAACCTAAATATTATGTAAATACTTCTTTTCACCACCTTCTGTAGTTTCACCATTGCATGATATCATTTCAGGTTATTTAAAAGTTATATCCCTCAATGCCAACAATTGCAAGTGTACACTAAACATGAAGTATGGCATATGTTGTAAAATGTCATTTTATCCTTTACTAAAGGCTTTAAGAATATACTAGCAATCTATACCTTGATGTTCATTTCGATTCAGAAAAAAATACAATCCAGTATCTAAAAAGTGTTAACTAGTCCAAGATAGTAATGCATATGCCAAAGAAATATTACACCTAGTCTCATGTTTAGAATTTAAAATAGAGTTGATCACATACTTATTTTTACCACTCTACTTCCAGTATTTTAGCTCTGTCATTATTAAATTCAGATCTTCCTGGTTATTCTTTCTGTTGAAAGTTAAACTACCGCTTTCAAGTAATTTAAAGTTATCCTACCTTTTATTCATGGGTAGTTTTGCAAAATTTACATGGTAGACATTGTTTGAATTTAATCAGGCATCATAACCTTTTATTTATTGATGAACTAATCATTATTACTGTAAAGAAGACAAGTTAGCCAGTCAGCCCACTTTGGTCTTCTTTACCTAATGGTTATACATCCAAACATCAAATTTAAGTATTTGGATGGAAATGTGTGGGCTTGTTAAAAAATGTTATAGTATATAAGTTGACTATCACTAACAGGTAATATTTTTCTGTTTGAAGTTGTTACTTTTGTTTACAGCAAAGTTTTGATGTAGTGTGCGGTAGTGAGTTCTAGACTGATCTTATTCTAAATCAGAAAGTGATTAAAGTATGCACAACCAAAGCCAGGTTTTTCTTTTTCGTTTATTCAGTAACTATTTATTAAGCATCAACTCTGTGCCAGGCACGTTACTAGCTGCTACATACTGTCTGAACATGACATACGGTTAAGTAACTTTACAATTATTAGCAAATACTTCAATGTAGATATTTCTTAAGTTGAAATAGCATTAACAAGGATAATGCTTTCATGTTATTTTGTCTTGTGATGGAAATTCAACTTGTACCATCTAAAATTAAGTTGCTATAAAAATAGGATGGGATGAAGTCAATAAAGTTAATGCCAGTTTAAAAACTGAAAGGAAAAGGTAAGAGCTTTCCATCATAAAATAGTTGCATTATGTTAATTTTTACACATTAGTGCATTGCATATATCAACTGGCCCTCAATGAAGCATATAAGTGCTGGGAAATTTACTAAACTGACCCTTTTTGCAACTTTGGGAAATTTTTGAGGGGAGTAGTTAAAATTGTCAGACACTCACCTCTTACTCAAAACTTCAAATAAAATACACTTTTTCAAAAGGGAGCACCTTTTATATTTGATAAGTTTTCATTATAAACCTTACAATACCAGTCACAAAGAGGTCGTCTGTCTATGGTTTAGTGAACATTTGCTTTTCTTTTTGGAAGTGTGATTGCGATTGCAGAACAGAAAGTGAGAAAACACTGCCAGCAGTGATTGCTACTTGAGGTAGTTTTTTATAACTACCATTTCCCCTCCATGAAATTATGTGAAATTTATTTTATCTTTGGGAAAAGTTGAGAAGATAGTAAAAGAATTAGGGATTTAAAATTACAGGGAAAAAATGTGTAAGTGAAAAAGCAATAAGTATTTTGTTCACTTTGCTATCAAGATGTTCACTATCAGATATTTATTATATGGCAGCAATTTATATTTTTAATCATTGCCCATTAATAGACGCAGTAAAATATTTTTGAATCAGACATTTGGGGTTTGTATGTGCATTAAAATTGTCTTTTGTACTGTAAGTTACTGTTAATTTGAATATTTTATCGAACTGTCTCCCTGTGCCTTTATAATATAAAGTTGTTTCAACAACTTTTAATGATCTTAATAAAGAATACTTTAAGAATCACACTTTTCAGACTATTTCTTAACTTCAGATATCCACATTTTTCTTGAGTGGAAAATGAGTTTGTGTAGATAAGTTACTTTTTTCCTCTTGCATGCACTTTATTAGAATTTTGAGGGAACTATCTGATTGGATGTGTATGGCTTAAGGTTATGTGTGTTTTCTTTTTCTGTAGTACTGAATTTTAAAAAACTTTTACCACTTAAATGGAATTTAAAAAAAACTTCTTTATGGAAATGTTCAAATGTATGCAAGAGAATAACATAATGAAAATAGTATAGCTATCATTATACTAACTTCAAAAGTTAACATGTGGCCAAACTTGCCTCCAGCTTATTTTGAAGCAAATCTGAGATGTATCATTGGGTTTATATTAGGCATTTTCCCCTAGCAAAACACAATACTAATTTTTTTTTTTTTTTTTTTTTTTGAGACTGAGTCCCACTCTGTTGCCTAGGCTGGCCTACAGTGGCATGATCTTGGCTCACTGTAACCTCTGCCTCCTGGGTTCAAGTGATTCTTGTGTTTCAGACCTCCCAAGTAGCTAGAATTATAGGCGCCCACCACCACACCCGGCTAATTTTTATATTTTTTGTAGAGACGGGGTTTCTAGCCACGTTGGCAAGGCTAGTCTTGAACTGTTCACCTCAAGTGATCTGCCTTCTTCTGCCCTCTAAAGTGCTGGGATTACAGGTGTGAGCCACCATGCCCAGCCTCACAATACTATTTTACATCTAAAAAATTAAAAATAAAAACTCAGTATTACCAAAGCAGGAAAACTCTCAAACACCATTGTTTTTCTCGAAAACTCTGGATCCAACTTCAGGGATTCAGTACCACTGACTGTACAGATGGAGCAATTTCATGATCAGTAAGACATAACTGCAATTATTGCAACATGCTATTATAAATATGTAAATTTATGCATTCAAAATGCTACTAAAACCAGCAACCAAAAATAACAAACTACCTCAGTCACCTTTGAAAGGATTCCGAAAACTGCTACATTGGAGAAAAACATTTATCCTGCCATACCTCCGGATCACCAAATTATGAGGGGAAACATTGGTAGAATACTTAGAAATATTTCAATTAACAAGTGCAGAAGGAGTGTTAGAATATTGCTGTTCTTCAATTCCTGTTAAATTGACAAATCTAAGCAACGATCATCAATGGCTTCAGAGACTATTAGCTGAAAAGCTGATGAGAAACCTTGTAAGGATAAATGAGAATGGCAACACCGGACCCCACTGGTCAATCTTACAGTAATGTGTCTTCTGGCAAGACTCAACAGGTACCCAGCATCGCCTATGAAGTGCCTGGCCAAAATACAAAAACCCTGAATCAAATCAAGCCCCTACACCTATCGGTAAATGGAGAGTGAACGGCACAGAGGAACATGTTAAAGGCCACCATGGGGGTGCAGTCAACAAAATTCTGAACAGGTGATTCTACAGGATAAATGACTTGGTTTTCTTTAGCAAGTTGTAGGGAAAAAGAGGAGGGACCATTATATTAAAATATATAAGAAACACACAAAAATGCAAGTGTTACCTTTGTATCCTGATTCAAATAAATCAACTTTTTGAAAAAGTTGAAATTTGAACAACTGAACGATAAGGTGAATATCTTGGGTAAGCTCATCCATTTTAATTTTGCATCTTGACATGTAAAAAACCACTCCCAAGACTCCATGTAAATTTTCTTTCCTTTTTTTGAAGAATCACTTAGTAATATTTTTGAGTGGGGAGGAGTAATAAGGAAAACACACCCACTCATATATTTTCTGAGACTTACCTTAAAAGGTGTGTTTTCAATAGTGTCATCAGCAATGCTGAAAGTCAATTTTTTTAGAGTTGCTTTATAAAACATTGCTTATATATTTATGGTAATACCGTGGGCAGAGTTTATTTGACTTTTTTTTGGTCTCATTGGGACACTGTATTCTGTGGTCCTTTAATAGGTCCTTCAGACAAATTAGTTTCAAATACTTGGGGAAGGAGAATAAGATTACAGGCTGGTTTTTGTCATATAAACCTAAATAGATTGGTGTACTTTTTGTGAGATATAATGCAGTTTTGAGGATATTTCTGTATCTTCCTTATTAGTTAAAGTCATTGCTGTCATTAAAACCATAAATAGAAATCTCAAACAGTTGATACTCATTTGTTTTCAACGGAGAGAGAATATTTCTCTGATGCCATTTAATAAAAGGCAAGTAAAAAGAGGAAACAGACATCTTTGAATTACTTTAAATGAGTACTTAGATGTTTCTGAGAGAGAAAGTGAATCTCTTCTTTGACACTTGCCACTTGTGGCTCTAGACAAATCATTTAACATCTGTGAGACAGTTGTCCACACATAGAATTTCTTCTTTGACTGTACTACAGGGTCGTTGGACAGATCGAGTAACGTATAGGAAAGCACTTTGTAAGCTGTGAAGTGTTATACAAGAATAATAATAAATAAACATTGATGGTTTACTCAGAGAGAAAGAAGGGACTTTATTCAAGAAATAAATAATTGGTTTCTTGCTAGTTGGCAGGGCACAGCGACCAATGATGTTTACCTCTTTGTAACTCAAGACTAAACTAGTTTTAGCAGGAGAGAGGCATTCAGCAGATACTTTCAGAAAACTTTCTGTGGTTTAGATGAATTTGCCAAAGATAGGATTTGGCATGAAGATTTTAAGTTTCTGTTTCCTAGCATTTCATAGGATAAGCATTTTATAATCAGCTGGGGGAAAAAGAATAAATTTGGAGGGGAGGAGGACTGTTCCAAGACTATTACTATTGTCAAATTATTCTTGAAGCTAAGGTTTCTATCTTTAGTTGAAATATCAAAAGGAAACATTTTACTATAAGTAACAATATGTTATAAATTAATTTATATACATTTTAATTAGGTATATATAAATTTATATTAAAGTGTATATATGTTATATTAAATATGTTACGGTATATGAAACCAGCAAGTCTAACTTAAATCTTAATGTTCTCCAAAGAGAAAATACAACAGAAGCTAACATGGTAAATTGTGCAAGCTCATTAAAAATCAAATAATGGGTCACTCCATCTCTACCCTCATCATTGGAAGGAAACAGTAGCAGTAAAAATGGCAGAGAATCAGGTTGAGTTTTTCTCCTTGGCTTGGCAGAACATGTGTCTTAGGCAAGGAGGTGGTGGAGGGATCAAGGGTGCTATAAGGCAAAGAGAGAAATCCTTGGGTGGATCCAGATACCACCTTGCTCTTTTGGATGCCTATGCTAAACAAAACTCCAAAAGAAAAACAGGCTGGAGTTTGCCTGTGGGTCACAGTGTGCCAACCTGCATTCTAAATTATTGCCTAGTATTTGTGCATAAAAATATGCTATACTTCATTTAATCATTTATCTGGTTAATGTCCAACTTTTCACTATTAAGCATGCTGTTAAGAATATCATTATGCAAATAACCTTGCACATGTATGAGTACTTCTGCAAGAAAATTTACAGGTCAAAATGTGCATATTTTTTTCAAACTTTTATTTAAGGTTCAGGAGTACACGTGAAGGTTTGTTACATAGGTAAACTTGCGTTACAGGAGTTTGTTGCGCAGATTATTTTGTGACCTAGGTACTAAGCATAGTACCCAATAGTTATTTTTTCAGCTCCTCTTTCACCCTCCTCTCTCAGGTAGGCCCTAGTGTCTGTTGTTCCCCGCTTTGTGTCCATGTGTCCTCATAATTTAGCTCCCACTTATAAGTGAGAACATGCAGTATTTGATTTTCTGTTTCTTAGTTTGCTAAGGATAATGGCCTCCGGCTCCATCCATGTTCCTGCAGAGGACATGATTTCATTCTTTTTTACGGCTGCATAGCATTGCATGGTGTGTACCACATTTTCTTTATCCACTCTATCATCGATGGACATTTAGGTTGATTTCATGTCTTGCCTATTTTTGAATAGTGCTGCAACGAACGTACAAATTCATGTGTCTTTGTGATAAAATGGTTTATATTCCTGCATGTGTATTTGGGATTGCTGAGTTGAACAGTAGTTCTATTTTCAGCTCTTTGAGGAATTACCACACTGCTTTTCACAATGGTTGAACCAGTTTATACCCTCACCAACAGTGTATAAGCATTCCCTTTGCTTCGCAACCTCTCCAGCATCTGTTATTTTTTGATTTTTTAGTAATAGGTATTCTGACTGGTGTGAAATGGTTATCTCCTTGTGGCTTTGATTTGTGTTTCTCTAATGATCAGTGATATTGAGCTTTTTTAATATGCTTGTTGGTTGCATGTATTTCTTCTTTTGAAAAGTGTCTGTTCATGCCCACTCTTTAATGTTTTTTTTTTCTTGTAAATTTGTTTAAGTTCCTTATAGAGGCTGGATATTAGACTCCTTCAGACACATAGTTTGCAAAAGTGTTCTCCCATTCTGTAGGTTGTCTTTTTACTCTGTTGATAGTTTCTTTTGCCGTGCAGAAGCCATTTAGTTTAATTAGATCCCATTTGTCAATTTTTGCTTTAGTTGCAATTAGGTGTGCATATTTAATCATGTAAATTACTTCCAAATTCTCTCCCAAAGATCTTTGCCAACTTAGACTCCCAAAACAGTGTATAAGAATGGGCTACTTCTAGGCCAAGCCAGCACTGTCTATTATTTATTTATTGATTTTTATAAGTATTATCAATATTACCTGTAAAACAGGCAACTGTTTGCAACTGCTTAGTTTGAAGCTGCTCTATTTGTTCACGAGGCTTGAAAAATCTAATAACATCCCCTTACTTTCCTCCTTGATTTAGAATAAGAAACAGATGTAGGAATAAAGAAGCTAGGGAATGTCATCTATGCTATGTTAAAACTGTTAGACAATGTAGGCCGGGCGCAGTGGCTCACACCTGTAATCTCAGCACTTTGGGAGGCCAAGGCGGGTGGATCATGAGGTCAAGAGATCAAGACCGTGTTGAAACCTTGTCTCTACTAAAAAATACAAAAATTAGCTGGGCGTGGTGGCACTGCCTGTAGTCCCAGCTGCTTGGGAGGCTGAGGCAGGAGAATCACTTGAACCCAGGAGGAGGAGGTTGCAGTGAGCCGAGATGGCGCCACTGCACTCCAGCCTGGCGCCTGGCGACACAGAGAGAGACTGTCTCAAAAACAAAAAAAAAAATGTTAAACAGTGTAGTTTGTGTCCAAGGTAACAGTAGTTTTCTTAATGCTGTGTCCCAGAAATAATCCTCTCTGCTTTTGTCACAGTGGGAAAACCAGAGACCTTCTGCCATTGGCAGTCTCTCCTTGGGAAACATACATGAAGAAGCAGAGAATTTGTGATTCATGAGACAGTCATACTAAAAGGGAAGAGAAAGAGAGAGTGACTGACTGCACATGCCCAATTCTTTGTCTCAATTTCACCCTTTAGATGAGTCACTGGTGAAGGGGAAAATACAGACTGGGAGTCCTACTCATAGGAAGTCCTTCCACTAAAACTTGAGAAGCAGAAAGTCAGTATCTTCCCCTAATATTAGCACCAACCTTCATGAGGCTCACCATGTCTCCCATGAGTTTGATGGCCATTTAATTTTTTTGTGAACTGCTTGGTTTATCGTTTGCCCATCCTAAAAGCAGATGTAGTAAGTTCTTATCACTTAGAATTTTTATTTTATACTTATTTAAAAAGCTAATTTAAGCTTCTTTGTGTTTATTGAAAAGGGAAAAGCAAAAGCAAAAGCAAAATGGCTAAGGTATTTGCAAAACATTCTATGTTGAATTCACCTACGCTCTTGACTCACTTTTCTGTCCAGAGCCCTCATGTACATGTTTTTCCACACTATGTATCATCCCTATGCTATCAAGAACACCAGTGAAACCACGTTTTTCAGAAGATTGCTCCAGTACTGTCTTAAACTTTTCTTCATGCCATAGCCACCAACTGTGTAAGCTTTGATGTGGGCACATTCTTGAACTCCCCAGTAGATGTAGGAATGTTTCAGACAAAAAAAAAAAAAAAAAAAAGAACTAGGTCCAATATTTTCCTTCTTAAATGGTTTTTGAGTAGTTTGTTGACTGAAATGTTAGGGGTTGTACTTTTCCAGTAACAACTGGAATAACAGCCAGATTTGGACATGTGCAGGCATTGGTGCCTCTCAACTACTGCCTGGGTAACAACAAGCAGACACCACTTATTGTAAAACAAATGTTGGTTTCGTATATGTTAAAATTTGAAAAAAAAATTATAATTGATGACTTATAGTACTTTTTTTCCAGTATGTCTTTTTTCCTTATTTTGTGGTAAAATACATAAAACAAAATTTGCCATCTTAGCAATTTTAATGTATTATGTTGTTGCAAAAGTCATTGTGGTTTTGACATTAAAAGTACGACATTGTGCATGTAATTTATGCCATTATGGCAAAATCGGCTATTACTTTTGCACCAGCCTAATACAATGAAGGGGAATTAATTACATTCACATGTTGTGTAACCATTACCACTGTCTATTTCCAATATATTTTATTATTCCAGTCAGAAACACTGTGCCCAGTAAGCAATAATTCCCCATTTTTCCTTTTTTTATACAGCCCCTGGTAATTTATAATCTACTTTCTTCCTCTTTGAATTTGCCTATTCTAGATATTTCATATGAGTGAACTCATACAGCATTTTTCTTTTCTACCTGGCTTCTCTCGCTTAGCATAATGTACCATATTTTGTTTGCTGACTTACCTGTTAATCAATACTTGGTTTGTTTCTACCTTTAAGCTATTGTGAACAATGCCACAATGAATCCTGGTGTATAGGCATCTGAGTCCCTGTTTTCAATTCCCTAGGAGTGGAATTGCTAGGTTGTATGACAATTATACATTTAACTTTTTGAGAAACCACTAACCTTTCACACATCTTTTATCTTTAACATTTGATTGACACGGTGGGGATTAGCAGAAAGTTGTCCATCCTTGTTACAGTGCTAGTTAGGAAGCAGTACTGACTGAGCGAACTGGGAGTGACCTATCTGTCAACAGTATCCATGCAGGTTTATGTCTTAACAGTTGTAAAAGCTGCCAGAGGTTCTTCATTTACACTTTAGAAACAAAGATACTGTTGTAAGTAAGTCTAAGGAGTAGGCCTAGGCCCAGAGATACTGAACAATTCATTTTTTAAAGGTTTGAAATGGTAGGTGGGTAAGTGTTAAATGACTGCTTGAGAAGAGGAGAGAGATTGAGAAACCGTAGGCATCATTAGGGGCTTGTAAAGTGAAGAGGCTGGTATGAGGAGATGGAGAGAGAAGGAACAATAACTTTAGATGTATTAGCATCAATATACCCATATAACAAACCTCCACATTTACTCTCAAATCTAAAACAAAAGTTGAAATTATAAAAAATAAAGAATACCACTCCTTATAAGCATACTCTAAGTGACAGACATTGTGCTACATACTTTGATCTTTAAAGCAAGATAGGTATGCTATTTTCACTTTACACATAAAGAAACTATATTCGTAGAGGTTAAGGGACGTGTCCAAGGGTACAGAGCCAGTAAGCTATGAAGATGGTATTAGAATCTGATTCTTCATGCTCCCAAGCCTTTTTACAGTGCCACACAAACCCTGCAAGCTCCAGTAATGCAGTTTGTTTTTGCCCACCACTCTCCTGCGTGCAGTTGTTTTGGGAAGAGTGAGTCCCCTCTCTTCCCTTTCAGGTTTGCATGGGGGCGGGCCATTCTTCTGCTGTGAGACTACCCAGAGTGTGCTTTTGTGTGTCCAGTGTCTGATTAGTGAGGTACAAAGCTTCATTCTCAAGTTTAAACTGGGCCCTTGTGCTGCTGATTTTTTGCTTTCTTCTTACCTTCTCTGTTTACTTTTGGTATGCTTCAATGTGTGAGATATGTCTGCTGAGCTTGGAAGTTCTCCCTCATCAAAAAAGCTGTGACTCTTTGCTTCATAAGGAGGCCCTGTGTTTTCACTGGAAGAAAAAATATGGTGGCATGCAGGGCTGCCTGCCTAAAGTGCCAACATACCCCACCTCTATTCTCTCAGCAGATTCCCCATTTCTCTTTTTACTTTATTTTTCATTTTAAAGAAATTTTGTCTCCTAGTAACCATATCAAGGGGACTTTTGCCTCTGGGTTGCAACTGTCACCACAGGGGTCTACAGATTTACTGTTTCTCTTTTTCCTGCTACTCTGAGAGTTACATTTTCACAGTGCAAACACCCTATTACTTATTTATTGATAAATTGATTGTCATAACGTTCTACAATACACTGCTCCCTCACACTAATTTCTCCTCAAGAACCTGTATTGATTTTCTACTGTCCCAAATTTACTCTCTTTTCTCCCCTCAAGACTGTTACAGGTTGGGAGCACCAGGGTAAGGAGCAGTAGCAAGGAGCCTGGACTGAGTGTAGGGCTTCAGGACACGGAGAAAGCGTCTCAGAGGATGCTAACTCAACAGCCAGGCTGAAGTGCTGGGTAATAGTTCACAGAATTAGAAAACTTAAATATCTGTCTAAGGGATTGATTAAAAAAAGGATGGTCCCTTTATGCAGTAAAATGGTATGTTACTGTCTGCCACTTAAAATGATAATGCAGATACATATTTATTCATTTAGAAACAGGAGTGTATGCAGGTTTTGTAGGACCTGAAGTTTACATAATTTAGAAACTAAGAAAAAAAATAGGTTCAGATATTTGGGGCTTTGAAGATTAAGCTTGATAAATAAACACGCTTCATGAAGAAAGTAGGTTTCTGAACAGGTTGTAAAATTTTGTTCTTAGTTTTTTTTTTTGTTTTGTTTTGTTTTTTAAATGGAGTATTGCTCTTTCACCCAGGCTGGAGTGCAGTGGCACAATCTCAGCTCACTGCAACCTCCGGCCCATGGGTTCAACGTTCCCCCACCTCGGCCTCCCAAGTAGCTGGGATTACAGGCACGTGCCACCACACCTGGCTAATTTGTGTATTTTTAGTAGAGATGGAGTTTCACCATGTTGCCCAGGCTGGTCTCGAACTCGTGACCTCAGATGATCCACTCGCCTCAGTCTCCCAAAGTGCTAGGCAGAAGTCACCGTACCCAACCCCTGTTCTTAGTTTTAAATGCCTACATACAATAAAATATATGTATATGTTTATATCAGAAGAGCCTGATTGGAGATGTAGAGGACTATTAACTAAGGTTATCTGTTGTAGGTTTACTTTTGGTGTATTTATTTTCATTTTGTGCAATGTAGTGATTATACATGTGTATTATGTATATACACAAAATACATCTGTATGCATTTGAATGTGCTTACCAACCTAACTACAGTGTTTATGTACATTTAGTCTTTAGTCTTAGGGTTTCCAGTCAAAATAGTACTTTCCATGGTGACGTACATCAGCACCTTTTCTTTAAATGCCAGTTGATATTATTGGGAGCTGGCACTCCAGATATGACTGGGGAAATACACACTAAAGACTTAGTAGTTGATTGTTTGTAAAGATAGAAGGCCCATCTTATGTATACACAGGTTCCTTTGCAGTGTGACTGTTCTTGCATAAAGAGGTAGATTGAGTTTTCCCAGCCCTTGAATCTAAAACTGGATTTGTTGCTTGCTTGCTTGGGCAGATGGAATGTGCCAGAATGCTGTGACTTGTGGACCTAAGCCTCCAGAGGCCTGGGAATTTTTGCTCTTGTCTGCTTGGCACACTGCTGCTCCTGAGAAGGAGCTTGAGCACACTACCTGGAGACATGTGGCTCAGCCAACAGGGAATCTATCTACTGCCAGATACTGGCCCGATGGCCACGAGGCCATCGTAGACCAACCTGTGTTAGCTGAACCACCTAATACCTGCAGCCACATGACTGACCCCAGGCAAAACCCACAGACCTGTGCAGCTGAGGCAGCCTAAATTGCTAACCCACTGAACTGTGAGCATATAAAATAGTGGTTGATTTATGCTTCTATCTCTATCTTTAAGGTTTGGTGTAGCAGTATGTAAATGATCTTGGCACTGACCCAGCCTAGGAATTTTTTTACTTTCAAGGAGGTTCTTATAACTTACCCCACACGATTTTTTAGAATATTCCCAATAAGGCTATAGATTAGCCAACTTAAAACTGTTGCAGGTCACATGATAAACAGTGCTACTATTTCTTTATACAAATACGAAGTCAGGCAATTTTGAAAATTTCATGTTGAATGTATTTCAAATATGAATTTCAAGCAGATTTATATTTGAAAATATCTTGTTTAATTTTACCCATTTTATTATGTTAAGACATTTAAATCTTATGTGGTTTTCATAAAGATTCCGGATGCTGGATCTTTAGAATATCAGATGGTAGTCAGAGGTTCCATTTGTAAATAAGTGGCTAGATAGAACTTCCACCTCATGGCGTTTTCTCAACCATCATGACCCCCATTTGGCTTCTTTGTGAATTTAATTTTAATTTTTGGATTTAGCTTTAAAATCGGAAACTTTTTGGCTGTGTGTGATGGCTCACCCTAAAGTGCTGTAATTGCAGCTCTTTGGGAGGCTGAAGTGAACATATCACTTGCGCCCAAAGTTCAAGACCAGCCTGGGAAACATGGTGAAACCCCATCTCTACAGGAAATACAAAAGTTAGCTGGGTATGGTGGCAACACCTCTAGTCCCAGCACTTCCTCAGGAGTCTGAGGTGGGAGGATCACCTGAGCCCAGGAGAGCCAGGCTGCAGTGAGCCCTGATGGTTCAACTGCACTCCAGCCTGGGTGACCGAGCATGACACTGTCTCTAAAAAAATAATTAATTAATTAAAAAACCAGGATATTTTCCATACTTTTTGATTACTGTCATCTTTTCTTTTCTTGTCTCAATTTGTGTCTGGATTATTGTGTATTTTTTTCTGCACCTTTTCACTTGATGCTTTTGCTCTTTTTCTCCAGTGCCCACCATCAAGCCCGGCTAATTTTTGTACTTTTAGTAGAGATGGGTTTCATCATGTTGCCCAGGCTGGCCTCAAACTTCTGGCCTCAAGTGATCCATCTGTCTCAGCCTTCCAAAGTGCTGGGATCACAGGTGTGAGCCTGGTCAGCTGGGACCTGCTATGTCAGTGCTGACACAGAACTTACAAGAAAGGCATCCCCTTCTCTCCAGTCTTGGGGATTATTTTTTGGTACTAAAATTACATTCTCTGACACATGGACTGTCCATCTCTGTGAAGAACCACCAAAATCTGGGCAACACCTGGGTTAAGAACCATATTTAAACCCATGGCAAGGCAGCCATAGGACACTGTTTAGTGGAGATAATTCAATCACATTGAGGGATTACTGCAGAAACTTTAAAACTACATAACTAATTCTGCTCTTTTCAAAGTTAGGACTGGGAAAGGATGTGAGAAGTTTAGTCCAATAGCTTTTGAAATTATTGTGGACAGAGGAAAATTTGTATGCAAACAAAAACTCCGATGAATTCCCAATAGATACGCCAGATAAATACAAACCTACTCTGACTGATGTGGTAGCCATCACCTTGTGCACCTCTAGGGCAGGCCCCCAAATAGGCACTTTCTCAGAACTCTGTTACTCTGAAAAAAAGTTTTAAAAATATTCACTGAGTCTAGTTCTTCATTTGGTACCTAAGAAAGCAGATCAGGAATGGTGAAGGTCAGACTGCTCAGGCAATTGGGGCAGCTGATGGTAATACCTGGCCTTGAACCTTGGTATCCTGCTTCAGTTCAGGGCTTCTTTCACGTACATCCTATTTCTTATTCAATCTCCTCTCACTAAATAATATTTCATAATTCCAGTCATCAATATTTGAGGAACTCTTACTCATTTTAAGATTTATTTAAAATGGATATGCTTTTTATATCTATCATAGTGGGATGATGGATATTAAAAAGATATAGTTAATAAAAGAAGTGGGTGAAGAAATACTTAAAACTGTAAATATTGAATTTCTCTCTCTCTCTCTCTCCTTTTTTTTAGATAGAGTCTCCTTCTGTTGTCCAGGCTGGAGTGCAGTGGCAGGATCTCAGCTCACTGAAACCTCCGCCTCCCAGGTTCAAGCAATTTTCCTGCCCCAGCCTCTTAAGTACCTGGGACTGCAGGTGCCCACCACGACTCCTGGCTGATTTTTGTATTTTTAGTAGAAATGGGGTTTTGCCATGTTTCCCAGGCTGGCCTTGGACCCCTGGCCTCAAGTGATCCACCTGCTCAGCCTCTCAAAGTGCTGGAATTACAGGTGTGAGCCACCACACCCAGCTGGATTAATTTGATTTTTAATGGTAGCCACAATAAAAAATCTAAGTTGGAAGATATAGAAACATCCTTAAATTTTTCACTTGATTCTCATTCTTAGGATGCATACTTTTCTAAAGTACAGATATTTTAGTGAGAAATGATTTGTCCATTCTTTACTGGATTCATAAAGCTAAGCTTTGAACTATAAGTATGCTGTTACATTTTGAAAATTTAGATGAATCTTGGCAATCATGGAGAAAAATTGTTAAGTTCTGTAGATCTTTAGCAATGCTTTAGTTCCAAAAAGCTATCCAGGCTGTCAAAAGCATATTTAGGTAATTTAGTCCCTGAAGAAAAAGTAATTCATATCATGTCTTTGGAAGAAGTAACCCTTTCCTTTGCTATTAAGTAAATAGTTTAGTTGTTTGATCCCACTTAAAATTCCCAGAAATTATTTTTTCAAAGCATTTTTACTGAACTAATACCATTTTGTTTAAGAAGCATCTACTTACTGCCTTTTTGGTGTGTCTTATGGGAATAAAAAAGTGTCTTTATAAAAATTCTGAATTCAAGCAGTTTGTTATTTATTCTTCCTGTATGATTTTAATAAAAATTCTAAACCTGAAGTGTGACAACAGCTAAAAGTAGTGTTCATATCTGTTTCATGTTTCCTTTTAAAATACTCTTAAGTCAAATATTAGGAAATAAGTTATCTCTATGAGATTACCTTTTGAGTTTACATGTCCTCTATTATATTCAGTACTACTTGCAAAAAAATTTATGTCTGCAGATTTTTTAGCTTTGTTCAAATTTTTGGCACGATTTTTTTTCTTTGTGGGTAATTTTTGTTTTCTCTTGACAAGTTTCTGACAACTTGATGTTTTAAAAAATATATGTCTGTGATGTGATCCTCAATACTTGCCTTCACTATTTTATTTTTTTGACACTAAAAAGTTAGCTCGTATCAGGCCTTGAGCTAAACAAAATGTATTCTCATATTTGTTGCCATATTTTGAGAGGTCGCTCTCTCTTTGTAAGGCATTTCTATTTGTGGATGAATGTACCTGGAGTCATATATGTGAAATACAGAGAGAAGAAGAGTTGTGGCCACAGGAACTCATCCTTCATCTTCTTGCCACCTGTCTTCAACAAGACCAAGAAGAAATGTTCAGCCTGTGACCAAACAAGAGACTGTTAAAAAATCATTCTCAAAAGAGGAAAAAGCCTAATCTGAAAATGTGAGGCACGGTCATTAATTTTTTTTGTCTGTTTACATTTCAAGTCCTCAGGGAAGCAAGCTCACTTTTACCACTGTAAAGTGATTTGGGCTGTCTTATCATAGCTAATCATTAGTCCATTAGTTAACAACAAATTTTAGGTGGAATTTCTTAATTGTTGAGCTCTTTTCTGAAGAGTGTAGGGCTATGTTTCATAACAATTCAAATGCCTCATCTACTTGTACCCTTGCATTGGCATTAGTATCAAGTGATTATGTTTATATAGATTGCATTGTCCAATATGAAAGCCATTAGCCACGAGGCTAATTAAAATTACTTAAAATTAAATAAAATTAAAAATTCAGTGCTTCAGTTACTCTAGCCACATTTGAAATGCTCAGTAGTCACAGTGGCTTGTGGCTACTGTGCTGAATGATGCAGATGTAGAACATATGCCCATGTTATTTTCCTGACATGGTTGAGTAATTAAGTAAAACATATTTTAGACAAAGTCAATTTTGTAACACATTTAGATTTCAGCTTGGGCACTCTATTTCCCTCTGTAATTTGAAAAATATTTAATACAAAGGGCCTGACAGATATGGGTATCTTTAAATAAAATATAACTCTAGGTCAGCTAATCTTTCATAAACTTTGCCTTTATTTTCTTTGTTTTGCTATTGAAAATATTTTTGCATCTAGAATGTATTTTAATCATATTATTAAAAGTTTGAAAAAAATGCTTGGATTTCCTCCTTTCTCCTCTGAGCAGCTGCTTTATAAATAATTGTGCATCTGTGGTCAGTAGTGAGAGGTTGGTTGAATGAAAGAGAATGTTTAGGATATTTCTATGATTTCTATTGAGAAAAAAAAATTAATTGTGTGCTTTTCTCTGCAAAATGCAAGGATTTTGTCAAATCTTTGACAAAAATCTCCACTGTAATTTCCACATGGACTCTGTGGCCTTAAAAGAACTCCTTTTAATCTTTTGTTTTATATAGTAATGTTCCACATTTAAGTACCATCTATACCCACCTTTCAGCTCCTTTGCTGCCACACAAAATCTGAGTCACCATGAATAATCTCGTCATCTTTGAGGCTGGGTCAATGCTAGAGGACAGTATAAGAAAACGTTCCATCTTTAAGGTTGAATTAGCTTGTTAGATTTCAGAATCAGATATTCTTTGCTGAGAGCTACTACAATGTCTACCTAAATGTCTTTATCTTTAACAATGGGTGTACCAAGGTCACAATGGCTACAACCACAAGCCAAAGACTGTGTTTATTTCTGTTAAATATGATTTTGTAGAGAAGATTTAAATGCTATTGCTTGTCTGTGATAAAATGAATGGCACCTATGCAGTAAATGTAAGGATATACATTGACAGAACATAAGGATATACATTGACAGGACATATTTCATATTTAAGCATTTTAAGGATTTTTTTCTTTAACCCAAATCTTTAAAGATTCAGTTTGTCTGCTGGATCATAATTCAGATTATTGAGTTTTAAGATTTAGGGCATTTATGAAGTCTTAGAGAAAAGAGATGTGATTTGGATGCCAATATATTTATATTTGAGCTGTCTCCTTACCAATAATGAGCCGAATAATCTTGGTAAAATCACTCCATTTCTTGGGTTTTAAACTTTCTGCTCTTAAAAGGAAGTAGGGTTAAGTAGGATTAAATTATTATTAAGGACAATTTGCAGTTTTTTATAATTTTAAGTTCGTATGTTTAGTGTGGTCTCTAAAATATACTTAAATATCATATTTTAAGAATTGTATTAATTTTCAAAGATCTCTTCTAAAATAGTAATTATTACATCATGGAGTAAGTCATAGTGAACAAGTCATTAAAATTGTTAAATATTTAAAAATATTCTTTCAATAAATATCTATTTCCTTAAGAAACTTGCAGCCTATCAGGTGATGGGAACTGAACATTCATAACTATAGTGTGATACAAGATGATCTGTATTAAAAATTTGCATGAGGATTACATGTGTTTTGTAAACTGTAATAGGTTATAGCAGATTTTGTGAGAAATATGTTAGTACAAAAAGTAAGACCAATGGATAAAGTTCTTCTTAGACCTGTTTTCTCATACTCTTATGAGTGTTTTTAATACCTAAATGAAATATATTTGCTTCTATAGATGTGCATATGTGTGTGTGTGTGTGTGTGTGTGTGTGTGTGTATGTATTCAGTTTGTTGGAGTGGAGTGTGGCATTGATGGAGATAAGCGTAAGGGATAATCTTGTTGCTACATAAGTGCTATCACTAGAATTTAGTAAGGCTTTATTTTATTTATAGGAGCTGTTTATAAAGCTTTATAAAATTGCATTTCCTTCCCATATTCTTCAAGTCTCTAAATAGCTATGAATTCGATTAGATCCTGAACTCATTACTGATCCTGTCATTTAAAAAAATATTTGTAAAACACAGTTATATTCACATTTGAAATAGAACATAAATGTTCCCCTGTGGAAAAGGTGCATTAAATATAACCATACCTCTTTCTAGATTTATTTTTCTCATGACACTTTTTATCACCTGATGTATTACATATTTTAGTTATTTATTTGCTTATGGTCACTTTTCCTCTCCCTCTTTTGGTGTGTAACCTCCATGAGGGTGGGGGTTTCATTTATTTTTATCACTGTTTTAACCCCAATGGCTGGAATATTGCCCAGAAAGACACTTAAGGAATATCTGTTGAATGAATGAATGAGAGTACATTTCAGAACTTTAAAAGACTATGATTTACTGCTTTTTATTAAAAAGAAAGTTTCAAACATATAGCTGTCATTATATAGCAAGCAAATAACCACAAGGTGCAAACCAAGAAATGTATATTTAATTGCATTTTACTCTTATGATAGAAAATCAAACACATTAACAATTTTGGGGATAAGACAAACTGATCATTACTATATAATATAAAATTGTATTTAAGTCCAGTCAAAAAAAGTATTGTTTGAATGAAGCACTCTAATATTCTCTGTAAGGAATTTTACAAAATAATTTGGGATATACAAACCCTTACTTGAAAAACTTTATCCTTTTGAAATGCTGTTCTGGAGAGATTTTAAGATCTTGAAATGGGCTTTACGGTAAAAAAGTTTCACAGAATAGCTTTGATGTAAATTATGTTTAATTCTAATTTTTTCTTACATTTCTTCTCCTGGTCCAATCAACAAAGTTCAAGTAGATAGATTTATATAATACGAATATGGCTGGGATCTCAGCCCAGTGTTTCCAGAACATTTCAAAGAGAATGGGGTAAATGGCTAGTGGGCTGGTCTAATACTTTGAAAATAAACAATCTCATGTAGTTATACGAAGTGATTATGTTACACAGAAAATTAAATGGGCTGGTCTAATGCTTTGAGAATAGTAATGCCATTTCAATATATGGAGTGATTGTGCTAGGCGAAATTATCCCATTACATGCTCATTGTAGACTGTGAACACCAAAATATGAACACTGCACTCCTCTAGAATTTTAAAAAAATATACAGATGCTCTTCTACTTATGATGGTGTTATGTTCCAGTAAAGTGATTGCAAGCTGAAAATATTGTAAGTCAAAAATGCATTTAATACACTTGACCTATTGAACATTATAGATCAGTTGAGCTTACTATAAATGTGCTCAGAACACTTACATTAACTTACATTTGAGCAAAATCATCTATCACAAAGCCTGTTTTGTAATAAAGTACTGAATATCTCATGTAATTTATTGACTCGTATAATAAAAGTGAGAAACAATGGTTGTATTAATATGGTTTCTACTGAATCCATGTCACTTTTGCACCATGGGAAAGTGGAAAAATCATAATGTTGAGCCATTGAAAGCCAGGGACTATCTGTATTTCAAATTAGGGTTTCCATTAGACAACAATTGCCTAAACATGGTTTGTTATCTTTTAATAAAAAAATCTTTGTTAGCATAATTAAATCAAATGTAGATGGATTACTAGAATTACCTTAAAAAGAGTAACAAAGGATCTTTTGTTCAGCTAAGGAAGAGACAAAGTCTGAATCTTTTCAACAATTTTTGTTTTCCAACAATTTTTTATTCTATTGAAATTTTTCTATATACATAGAAATGATTATGGCTACTATTAAAACAGAATTTGTGTTCTCAGATCACCTTTTTCTCAGTAGGAACAGATTCTAAATTATTTTTTTAAATAGTTTCCAATGTCTCTTTTCCTGAAAGTTTTTAGTCTCCATTTCCGATTTTGCTTTTATTGTGTATTCATTTGTATATGCGATTATAATTGATGGATTCTACAATATCCACTAAATACACTGAACTGAATTAACAAGTGGGAAGGAAAATGTGACATTTCTTTCATGTATTATTGATCAAATAATAGAGCATGGGCATTGTTCTGTAATAGAATTCTTCATTTGAGACTTGCAATAATATTAAGGCAAATATAAGAAAGTTTATTAAAATACTTATAGAGGAAATAAAACAACCAGACTCTAATATCAAAGTGAACATTAAGAAAAATATGTAAACATGACAAAACCAAGAGAATGGACACGTTATTATCAACAGGCAAAGTCATTAGATGAAAGATATGGTATAGCAGTTGGACAATTTGAAGGTTAGATGCTGCCAATATCATATTTGGAAAACAGTATAAGCCACCGGCATTAAGAAATGACAGGCTGTATAGTGAAACTTCTTCACCATCAGAAAGAAACTACATAGGAAAGCTGTCCAAGTGTGGTCACTCATTATATTAAACTACTGGGTGCATACTTCAGAACTGGCATTGAATAGAAATCCATGATAAAGGATAAAAATTGAGGTGCATTATGGGTAATATACTTTGAAAGTAACAAAGAGTAACTCAAACTAGATTATGTTTGTAATGTAAGTATTATTAGTGTCTCATATTCCAACAATAGAAAGATGACCAGGCTTCAGGAAAGAAGTGAAGCCAGGAGTTGGAAAGTGTCAGTTTCTTTCTCTCCATTTCTTGTTTCAGCTTCTTGCAAGTATACTTTTAACACAGAGCTAACTTCTGGCAGGGAAGACACCCAAAGACAATTTCTACGTAGACTTGTGGGATAAAGCTAATGCAGTTCATAGAGTGTTGGTTACTAGCAGAAGGTAGGGCCTGGTGTGGGGACCTCTTCTAATAAGGAACCTTAAGGATTGTACTCAATACAGCAGGTCAGAAAGTCAGTGTCTATGAAATCTGATGTCTAGGAGGCCAGAGGCTCCAGGAAGGAATTGGAGGCTTGGCTAGGGGAATGCAGGACCTTACTTTGACCTTCCTTCTCTTTTAATTGGGAGAAGATTCTTACCTGGGTTCCTAATATGGCTTGTATTCAATGTCAGCTCAAATGTCACATACTAAGAGAGGCCTTTTATGACCACCCTAATTAAAGCAACCCCCACATCACATTTAAAGTACCTATGCAACGATCCTGCATGTTCTTCACATGTACCCCAGACCCTAAAATGCAATAAAATGTATATAAAAATTTTTAAATAGCACTCTTTCATAATGACTCCATTTTGTCTCCTTTACAAGCACTTATTTTTCTGAAATTATCCTGTTTGTTTGCTTATCATTTGTTCTCACTTTCCTCTGCCCTTCATGATGTCAGAGATCTTTTCCAACTTGTTCTTTTTTGACTCCAGTAGCTAGCACAATGCCTAGCACATTTCAGCAACACAATAAATATCTGTTCAGTGGATGACTAGGAACACAGATTACTATTGTAGAATTGAACCTAAGATCAGTAAGTAATTCGAGGACTTAGGAAATTGCACAGGAGCACAGATTGCTGTGGTAGAATTGAACCTAATATCAGGAAGTAATTCCAGGACTTAGGACATGGTGCCTTAATGTTCTGGAGCTGAGTGAAAATTTTTCTAGTCCTGTCATAGGCAGAATCTCCCCTACCATGTTTCTGGGGCCTAGAAATACTTGATTATTACATCTGTGTTTCAGTGAGGTTAGGACATCAGACAGCCAGTTTGTGATCAAATCTCAATTTACAACAGGGGATTATGTGCTCAGAGTATAGAGGGCCTTTGGGCACATCTTGCTCCATGAAGAAGGGCTCAGCTATCTCTGACAGTTTATTGTTTCACATCTATTGACTGCCTCCCAGATTCAAGGGAAGACAAATGGGACTATTGGTTAGGAAGACGTGGCTACAGCTGTAATACTGGGTTTCTAATGAGGATTTTTTTTTGTCATTATTGTTGTCGTGGTTAATGAAGCAAAAATTTAAGTCATCTCTCTATATTTGAATGATTTGAATTAGAGTCCATGAACAGGCAGTGTATCTGCCGTTAAGCCTGAGTTTTGATGTCAGGACATAATTTCTTTCTCATAAAGTTTATCAAAATGTCTGATGTCATGAAAGTCAAACAAGGTAATAGAAATATTCAGTTTTATTTCTTTTCTCTTCATTTTGGGCTGTCTTTCTGAGGAATTAACTTTATAAAAAGATAGAAAAGAATCTTCATTTAAATAGGAGGTGTTTCTTCTAGAAGAAAAGTCAGAGCGGAGTTTGGAAGAAGGCAGAGAAGCTGGTTAGTTGTGAGCATTAACATTTTTACTAGAACTTCTAAGTAAATGGTATGTTCTGGTAACACTGCATTAGAAATGCATTGCAACCTGTAGTCCCAGCTACTTGGGAAGCTGAGACAGGAGAATCACTTGAACCCAGGAGACAGAGGTAGTGAGCCAAGATCATGCCACTACACTCTAGCCTAGGTGAGACTCTGTCTTAAAAGAAAACAAACAAAAAAAATAAAGAAAAGAAAACAAAACAAAACAAAAAGAAATGCATCAGCCTACCTACCCTGAAAATCTTTTTTTTTTTCTGGAATGGTCATTTTCTTTGTTTTGCTCTAAGAATAAGCTTGTTTTTACAGAGCCAGAAAGCACTGCTCTCTAAATATCAAGTTTTAGCAATCTTAGACTAAACAAATGAGCTTAAGTTTAAGAACTTGCGGCTTTCATGATAGCTTCTTTTCCCTGTGCTTATGAATTCATCATTTATACCCTATTCTGGGGAAAATTAAGTCATGCAAGTAAGAACTGCTTATTCTAGAATATATTAGGAAAGATTAGGAAAGAGGAGATTTTAGCATATGTTCCTCCTAAGTTATCCTCTTAGAAGAATTTACACTTTAGAATCATGCATACTTCCCAGGGCTGGTGTGAAAACACACTCAAAATGTTTAGGTCTTCACAGAGATACATCAGGTACTAATCTCAATTCTACATCCTCAGTTCCAAACTTCTGTTAAAACCGTGCCGGGTGAATCTCACTGACCTTTCAGAAAAGCCCAATGCCTATACAGAGAAGTAGGATGTAAGCATCCTAGACCCCTTTTTCTAATAATACATTTTGCCGAAGTTGAGGTATTCTGCTAGTTGGTTGATGCCACTAGAGATGCAAGAAAGTTCATCAATGGCAATTGCTAGAATGCCAGATTCAACTGAAGGGAAAGAGGAATAGACAGAGCTGGGTTTCTTTCTCTCCTGACTATACGTTTTCTATGTTTTGTTTTCTTTAAGATCTTTTTACCAGCTTCCTAGTTCCAGCTAAGATAGAATAATAGATATTGAACTTACCCTCTTGTCAAAAACAAACAAGAAAACAAAGCAAAATATATGAAGCAATGGGTTTCAAGGCACTGGACATCAGGCAATGACACACTATGCTGACAAAGAAAGCTTAAGTGTATTTATAGGAATACAAAAATATACAGAGCCCCAAAACATAAAATTCACAATATTTGGCATCCAATCAAATACTAGCGGTCATTCCAAGAAACAAGAAGATATGAGTCATAATGAGAAAAAGTAATCAATGGAAACTGATGCAAAATTGGGTCAAGATACAGATATCAAACAGTTATTATAACTATGTTCCATATGCTCAAAAAGCTAAGTACAGTATCTTTGAAAGAATCAAATCAGACTTTAGGAAAGAAGATCTACAATGGCTAAAATTTTAAAATATAATAAATAGGATAAATAACAGATTTGATATTGCAGGAAAAAAAGAACCGTATACTTGAAGACGTAATAATAAAATTTCCCCAAAGTGAACGATAGAGAAATAAAAGACCACAAGTGAAGTTGGAACAACTTCATGAAACTTTATATGCATGTAATTGCAGTTTCTAAGGGAGGGTAGAAAAACATCTAAATAAATAATGACTAAACATTTTCCATATTTGTTGAAATTTTAAACCCATAGATTCAGTAAACACAATGAATTCCATACACGAGAAACCTGGAGAAAAATACACCAAGGCTCATCATAATTAAATTAACTAAGAGGAGCGATAAAAGGAATACTTTAAAAGCAACCAAAAGAGAAAAGAAAAAAAAAATGCCATAGATGAATAAAAATAAATGGACAACAGATTTATTTGTAAGAATCAATGCAAAGTCTGTATGTCTGCTCCAATATGGAGGGTTTTACTGGCTTTGCTTCCTGATTTGCCTTCTTTGACACTACTCCAAAGAGGATGTTGGAGCACCTCATTACAGCCTCACTGTAATGTCCAGGCTCACTACTTAACTTTTGTTGGCATGGATAGTATGAGGAAATTTCCGTGGTGTTTGGTTGGAGTATAGTGATAGTTGCCTAAAGAATTCTGTCTTGTACCCATTGGTCTTTCTGGATCACTGGCTTCTTCAAACTCCAAGTTTGTGATATATAGGAAAAAAAGAAAACCTATAGAATTACCAATTTGTCATTCTTTTGGTCCTGAGTTCCCTAGACAGTCTGCCTTCTCTTCACCTTTTAGGATCTTTTATGTTTGTTTTATGTAAAATGCCCAGGGTTTTTTGTTGTATGTCACTGGATAAACATGAAAGGTATGTTTACTTTATTTTCTAAAAGCAAAAGTCTTGACAACTCATTGTTAACAAAATTGCAAACTTAAATCAGTGAAGAAAAAATAGTCTTCTCAAAAATGTTGCTGGAACATTTGGGAATCCACATGCAAAAAAATGAACTTGATCATAACTCACATCACATAATGAAATTACCTGGAAATATATTATAGATCAAAATGTAAAAACTAAAACTATAATTTTTTTTGGCAGAATTCATGAAAGAAAATATATGTGGCCTAGGTGATGGAAAAAGTTTTTACATATAATACTGAAAGCACAATCCATGAAAGAACAGACTGACAAATTGCACTTCTTAAAACATTTTATTTTCTTCAAAAGTTACTGTCATGAGAGAGGGAAAAAAAAGACAAGCCACAGAAATAGAGAAAATATTTGTACAGCACATATCTGGTAAAGGGCTTTTATCCAAAACATATAAAAAATGCTCAAAACTCTACAGGAGAACAAGCAACTCAAAAAAATGGGCAAAAGATTTGAAAAGATGATTCATAAGAGAAACATACAAATGAAAAATAAGCACGTAAAAAGGTACTTGTCAACATTATTCATTGGAGAAATGAGAATTAAATTGTGATGATACTACTATGTACACATTAGGCTGGTTAAAATTAAAAAGACTGACCAGAGCAATTGTTAATGAGAAACCAGAACTCTCATATACCTGATGTTCACAATATAAAACTGTACACTCACTTTAGTGAACAGTGATAATTTTTTATAAAGTTAAATCTGTTGTATGATTTAGTTCTTCCATGTCTATGTATTTACTCAAGAGAAATAAGGCTTATGTAAATACAAACACCTGTACACAAATGTTCATAGCAACTTTATTTGTAATAGTGAAAACCTGAAAGCTACTCAAATATCCATTAATAACTGAATTGATAAATTGTTGTATATCCATACAATGGAATAGCACTCTGCTATAAAAAGGAATAAACTAAATGCAACAAAATGGGTAAATCTTAAAATAATTTCATAGTTGCAGAAACCAGCAAAAGAAAAAAATACTGTTAATACTGTTATGGGTTGAATTCTGTTCCCCAAAAAGAGATGCTGAAGTTCTGATCTCATTACGTGTGAATGTGATCTTACTTTGTAATAGCGTCTTTGTAGTTATATTAATAAATAAGTTGAAACTAGATCATGATGGGTTAGAATGGATCCTAAGTCTAATGACTATTATCTTTACAGGAAGAGGGAGATTTGAAGACACAGAGGAAATAGAAGGGAAAGGGCTGTGTGAAGACAGTCAGTAATTAGAGTTAGGCTGCCATAAGGCAAGGAATGCCAAGGGTTGCTGGCAACCACTAGAAGCCAGAAGCCGCAAGGAAGGATGGATACTTCTGTAGAGTCTTTAGAGGTAGCAAAGCCCTGCTGACACCTTTCCTTCAGACTTCCAGCCTCTGGAAGAGTGAGAGAGCACATTTTTGTTGTTTCAAGTCACCCAACTTGTGGCACGTTTAAAATACTAGCCCCAGGAAATCATTGCAAGTACGTATCATATGATTCCATCTATAGACAATTTGAGACAATGACAGAAAACAGATTAGTGGTTTCCTGGGGACAGGGGTGAGGAGAGGCAGGCAGGGAGCAGAAGGAGAGATTTCAAAAGGGTATGAAGAAACGTGATGTTCATGGATATATTTATTATATCGTGCTCATGATGATAGTTTCATAGATGTGTACACATCAAAACTTTACAAACTTTATACTTCAAGTTGGTGCAGTTTATTGTATGTTGATTGTACTGTGATTAAAAAGAAAAAAGATCTCACCACTGTGATTTTCATGACTGCCTTTTTCTTTTCCTGATTGTCTTATCTAAGTTAGTCATGCATTCTCATAGACAGCAGAGTATACATAAGGGGTTGTAAAATAATGTCATGTAAGCTAGATTTGGCATGAAGTCCTATTGGCTGACCTTATTGTATTTTAAAAATCAGGGCCAGGTGTGGTGACTTATGCCTGGGGCTTTGGGAGGCCCAGGTGAGAGGATCACTTGAGGCCAAGAATTTGAGGCTGCAATGAGCTATGATCGTGCCACCGCACTACCTCCTAGGTGACAGCAAGAACTTGTCTCTAAAAAATAAATAAATAAATAAAATCAGGAGATTACACATCAAATTTTATTCTTCTTGATGTTTTAAAAAAGTAACTAACTCTAACACACTGAGTCCTCCTTCCTGCATGGCAGGAATTGGCTGTTGCTGGGTAGCAGTTGCCACCTTAGATTGTACCTGCATTTTCCAGTTTTCCTCAGTCCCTGCCTGTTACCTGCCTCTCCTTGTAGACATTTGAGTTACATGACTGTTCTCTGCTTTAAGTTCATAAGGAGAAAGAAACTGATTTTCATTTACCAGGCTGCTTCAGTCACTGTACAGTTTGAATTTCACATTGTTATTTGGAGGAGTGTCAGCTTTCTTTCCTCCTTTCTTGCCCTTTCTTCAGATCCTACTTTCAAACAGGTCCACTTGTGTCAGCTTGCATAGCTACACATGGCCATCAGTGACTTTGAAACGTCCAATTGCAAGGGCTGGATTAAATACTTCTTTTTCTATAGGCAATTCTTATCTCTACCCATCATAATAAAAAGAATGATCTAAAATAACAAGCTCTATAAATAAAAATTCATATAAATGTTAAGTGTAATTCATGTAATTCAAATTAAAGTCCTAAAATTGTACTGAAAACAGAATTCATTTTGTGTCTCTTTGTTTAAAAATTACTGTCTCGACTCGTATTGGACATTAAGCCCTCAGTGGAATTTACGATTTGGAATTAATGGTATTGCTCTCTAGCGCTGCAGTTATCGTGCCCTTCGCTTTCCCACAGAAGCACAAGACCTGCAGCCAGTGAGGTTAAGGTTCTTGCATTTGCTTTGCAGTCTTTTTTTTTCTTTATATGTTCACTGTAAATATGTGCCAAAAATGAACAATATAAGAATATGTAATTCTTGAAAATAATTCCCCTTTGTCATTTTAATTTGGCATTGAGACTTTGATTTCTATAAGCTGGAAAAAGTGAAAACTGATCTTTATATATAATATTCTTCAAATTGCATTTTTGTAATGTTTCAACAGTTTCACTTGTATCAAGCCATCCATATTAAGCATTTGTAAAACTTTTATATACATTTTCTAGTAAAATGTTAATTGCAAATTTCTATTTCTAAAACATTTTCCTTTTTATTTAGGGATTTTCTTATGTCTCTGGGAAACTCCACTCAGAAGAAAAGCCTACAGTAAATCTTTCTAACCACTGTTGTAGTTCTAAGGCATTTGTTGGGGGTTGAAAGTGACTAAAAATTATAGTGGCTTTGAAAACTTAGAATCACATGAAAACCTGCACATGGATGTTTTTTAGCAACTTTATTCATAATTGCCCAAACTTGGAGGAAACAAAGATGTCCTCCAGTAGGAGAATGAATACATAAATGGTGGTACATCCAGACAATGGAATATTACTCAGTGCTAAAAGAAAATGAGGTATTTTCCCATGAGAAGGGAAAGAAACTTAAATGTATACTACTAAGTGAAATAAGCTTATCTGAAATGCTACGTATTATGATTCTAACTATATGACATTCTGGGAAAGGTAAAACTACGGACACAGTAAAAAGATCAGTGTTTGCCAGGGGTTAAGAGGATGGGAAAATGAATAGGCAGAGCACAGAGGATTTTTAGGGCAGTAAAAATATTCTATGATACTATAATAGTGGATACATGTCATTTGCCATTTGGCCAAACCCACAAAATGTACAACACCAAGAGTGAATCCTAATGTAAACTATGGCCTTTGGGTTATAATGATGTCAATGTAGGTTCACTGATTTCAGCCAATGTGCCACTGTGTTGTGGGATGGTAACAGCTTCGGAGATTTTGCATATGTAGGGAAAGGGGTATATAGGAACTTTGTACTTTCTGCTCAGTTTCACTGTGAATCTAAAATTGATCTGAAAAATAAAGTTTATTAAAAAGTTTCTGGTAAGCACTTGGGATGGAGAAATTATTTTACATGTTGAAAATAACATGGGTTTTGGAATAAGAAAGACGTTATTTGAATCTTGACTCCACCAATTTTTAGTCTAACAACTATGAAATTTAAATTTGCTGGGCCTCCGTTTTCTCATGAATAAAATGAGTGAGTAATATTCACCTTGCAGGATTGTTATGAGGAATAAACTGAGTTAACTTCTAACAAACTCAACAAATGGCAGCAGTTATTATTTATAATGCATTTCAGGTCTGGGGCCAGGAGATTGATCCTCCATATCAGTGGGAGAAGAAGGAGAGATGCCCATTGCTGTCAGACACCCCAGGGTTGGAGGCCTTGTGGAGTGAAGAGATAAAACTATGCACTTCTCAGAAGGAGTGTACAGCAGACAGATAAAAGATTAAAGTGGCTAATTTCAAGTATACTGTTTTAAAATTTTACCTTTTACTCTAGCAGTGAAAACACGAGATTGCCTTAGATAAATTGATGCTATTTAAAGAAATGGCATATATACCTGCACCCCTGAAAAAGCATTAGAAATTATACATAGAAAGCCTTTATTTCTTAATGAGTTTTCCCTTCAAATATTAGAAAGTTGACTAATGTTTCCGAAACTAGAGGAAAGAAAAATGCATACATGAAAACAGTTACTGAGAGTCCCAGTATATTAGATGCTGATCACTAATCTTATTGAGAAATTAAACTTGCAAGTAGGCATATAAATGTAAAACAATGACAGGGAAAATATTTTGAGAAATATAAAGAGAAAAACAAAGACAATTGTGGGAGTAGGTAACCATAAGAACTGTCAAATAGCTTCTTTTCCATTTTCTCTGTTACTCCACACCAAAGTTGCCCATTTAAAAACCAAAAATAATGTCAAGCAGCCGAGCTCCTTAGTCCGCCATAGCATCCTTCTTTCCTTTCCTCTTTGTAACAGGCTCCTGCCTCCCCCGCTGCAGCACCATTTTTTGTCATTATATTCTGTTTCTTCCTCCCAGCCCATGGACTTCAGGGAAACAAGACCTTTCTCCTCAGTCTAGGCATTGATATCACAGACCTAAGATAATTTCTGTTTGGGCCAATGAGACATGAGAGAAGATTTGCTAAGGGCTTCTGAGGAAAAGACCACTGGAAAAGATACTCTGCCTTCATCTAGTCGCCATGGAGTTGCAAGTGAAAAGCTCAGAACTACCACAATTACTTTTCCACCATAGGAAACTTAACCTATGAACAAAATTAATACACAGTGGAGGACTTAATGGAGGGACTTACAGAAAAACTGGTCTAGAGTTATTGGCTTGTTCCAAGCTACATTATGCCCTCCTCTGGATTTCTAGATATCTGAGTCTATATAGATTCTTCTTCGAATCAGCTGAAATCGATTTATTATTTGCAGCTGAAAGCTAGTATCAACCAGCTAATGAACCATTAAAAAATGGTTATTTTTGACATGTTGGCTTCTATTGACATTGTGCACAAAAATGTTAACAAGGTTATGAGGGGACCTTTATGATCATGGCACGGGATAAAAGAAAATCAGGAATTTGATACTCTGGGAAAAGGATTCTAAAGAGGCAGCTGACTTGCCATGTGAAGCTAACACTGGGTGATTAAGCCCTTACACTAATGTCTTTTTATTTTACTTTTTATTTGGACAGTTTTGTGAATTGTTGTGTGACCTTATACCCATCTGGGTTAGAGACATAGCAGAAACACCATAAATAACATGTAAGAGAGCTGGAATAGACTCAGTGGAACTTAATAATATCACGGATAGTTGAAGCTGAGTAATATTGACAATTATAGCAAAGTTGATGGCAGATAATTTCGTATGAATGGATTTAATGCAATGTCGAATCTAGGTACAATAGTATTTTACGACCAGGTTTATTAACAGGTATTTTTAAAAGGATAGAATCTGTTATTAAATTATGGAGATAGAATCACACTGACATTTTCCATGATGAAAACAACCTGTCTTGATTTTTTAATGTATGAGTAATTTCCAATATACAGATAATGGCACACATTCCCTAATTATCTTGGATGGACTTTAGCCTGCTTTCAATTTTACTTGTAAATATTCTTAATGGGAATAGGATTAGAACACTATTGATGTAGAATCAATGTAATATGTCATTCATGATGAAATAAGTATATATCTTATGCTTATAAGATATATAAGTAAATGAATTAGTAGTTGAATAAGTAAATGAATTAATCAGTTAATGAAGATTATATTCACCTCTGTTTCAATGATTACTTAAGCTACTGGCCTATTTAAGGAGTATCTAGATAGTTTATTAACAGGTATTTTTAAAAGGATGGAATGTGTTGTTGGTAGATGATGGATTCTACAAACAACTCATGAAACTCTTCACATTTCTTTATTGTCAAACTTCACTCTACACTTTATTACTGAGTTCATCTTTCCAGGTACCTATAGAGCATTTTCATATGCATGCCTCACAATCAGTGCAATAAATATCCCAAATTAAGCTGACTTGTCACTGTGATCTCCTTCCCATCTGCTGGCTCCACTTTTCAGTTGGTGGTATAACTTTCTCCCAGTCACTAAGGAATACATTCTTCATCATCATTGACTTTTTCACCTTTACTATGTGTCTTAGGTAGCCACAGAGTCCTGTTTATTCTTCTTTACAGTGCTCCTCCTTCCTAGTATCATGGCTATCACCCAACAATAGCTCACTCATTGTTGTAGATATGTAACCCTTTTTTCAGATTCTACTTACCCCCAATTTAAACCACCCTATGTTCTTTCCCATACTTTAATCTTTCTAAAACATTGTTTTCACTATCACTTTCTTTGGCTTGAGGACTCACAGTAATTGGATGTTGCTTGAATTTTGAAATCTAATTGTGTTAGACTATTATTCTTTTATCATTGGTCTAATATTACATACAAAAGTTGTCTTTTAAATATTCTCAGAATACACTTTCTGCTATACCTAGATTGGTTTCTGGTATGTACAGACATATTCCCAGTGCCACACCTTTGCTTATGTTGTCTCTGCTAGAGATACTGATTTCCAAACCCTTCTACAGTTCAATCCTTTCTCTTGTTCTTTTACCTTTACCCTAACTATCAACCCAGGTACCTATGCCATGCTTTCTTTCAGGTCCAGCTAAGATCTGACTATGTCAGTTCATAATTATTCCTCTCTGAAGGAGCATACTCCCAAGCCAAAATTGTTTGGTATTGCCTTAGTTGTTTGAAGTTATAAAATTAGATGCCAATATTGTGTAACTTTAGCAGGAATGAGACTTTGGTCCCATCTCCGCCTGGACCCAGGCAGTGGGGAGCCCTGAAGCCATGATTCCAGTTGTAATATAACTTGGTGATTATCTACTCACTATGATTTTTCTCTTTGTGGCTTCCCCAATAGGGATTTCTCTAATGGAAAATGGTAATTAAATAATGACTTAAAAATTATTCCTTATGCTTAAATACATTGTGGTTGTATAATCTACTCTGTGGTTTGAGAATCCTTTAAGGCAATTTAATAATATTTAGAAAAAATAGCACCATCTGGGCTCTATTATAACCTGTAAAAAAGATAGAATACAAATTCATATGTAATAATTATTGAGTATGTAAAAACATATGTACTCAAAAAAAGACTAGAATATCAATAATAGCAGTGGTCATTTTGCGTGGTACTACTATTAGTGACATGCTATCATTTAAAATACTTTTTAGGCTGGGCACGATGGCTCATGCCTGTAATCCTAGCACTTTGGGAGGCCAAGGTGGGCAGATCCCTGAGGTCAGGAGTTTGAGATCAGCCTGATCAAGATGGAGAAACCCTATCTCTGCTAAAAATACAAAATGATCCAGACTTGGTGGCACATGCCTGTAACCCCAGCTACTTGGGAGGCTGAGGCAGGAGAATGGCTTGAACCCCGAAGGTGGAGGTTGCGGTGAGCCAAGATTACGCTCCAGCCTGGGCAACAAGAGCAAAACTCTGTCTCAAAAATAAACAAATAAATAAATAAGTTAAATTAAATTAAATGCTTTTTAGTGCTTCTCAAAATGTCCGCAATAAATAAGAATTACTTTTATAGTCAGAATAAAATGTACACTTAATTTTCAATTACATATTTTAAGTTATTGCTCCATTTTTAGCTCATGGCTGAGGCCATAACTAGTTAGAAGGCTTTATCTTATTATGCAAAGCGTGTTGGCTCCCTCTTTCTTTGACCTCACACTTCAAAAAGAGGTTCTTCCACAGCCTTGTATCCCAAGATGACTACCCCTAGCTACATAAGAACATAGCCTATGACTTTCAAATTACTGCTTTTTTTCTTTCTTTTCCTTTTATCTTTTTTTTCTAGATACAGAATCTTGTCCTGTTACCAGGCTGGAATGCAGTTGTGCAGTCATAGCTCACCATAGTCTTGACCCTGCTGGGTAGCTATAGGGCTACAGGCATCAACCACCATGCCCAGCTATCTTAGTCATTCTCAGGCTGATAATAAAGACATACCCGAGACTGGGTAATTTATAAAGAAAAAGAGATGTAATGGACTCACAGTTCCACATGGCTAGGGAAGGTATGGCTGAAGGTGAAGGAGGAGCAAAGGCACATTGTATTAGTTCATTTTCATGTTTCTGATACCTACTTGAGACTAGGAAGAAAATTAGGTTTAATTGGACTTACAGTTCCATGTGGCTAGGGAGGTTTCAGAATCATAGGAGGCAAAAGTCACTTCTTACATGGTGATGGCAAGAGAAAAATGAGGAAGAAGCAAAAGTGGAAACCCCCAGTAAACCCATCAGATCTCCTGAGACTTATTCACTATCTTAAGAATAGCATGTGAAAGACCAGCCCCCATGATTCAATTACCTCCCCCTGAGTCCCTCCCCCAACATATGGGGATTCTGGGAGATACAACTGAAATTGAGATTTGGGTAGGGACACAGTCAAACCCTATCATTCCACCCCTGACCCTCCATTAAATTCTTTTTCTTTATAATCTCATGTCCTCACATTTCAAAACTAGTCATACCTTTCCAACAGTCCCCCGCAGTCTTAGCTCATTTCAGCATTAACCCAAAAGTCCACAGTCCAAAGTCTCATCTGAGCCAAGGCAAGTCTCTTCCATCTATGAGCCTATAAAATCAAAAGCAAGTTAATTGCTTTCTAGATACAGTGGGGGTACAGGTGTTGGGTAAATACAGCTATCCCAAATGGTAGAAATTGGCCAAAACAAAGGGGTAACAGGGCTCAAGGAAGTCCGAAATCCAGTGGGGCAGTCAAATTTTAAAGCTCAAAATTATCTCCTTTGACTCCAGTCTCACATCCATATCATGAAACCCACAAAAGGCGGGTTTCCATGGTCTTGAGCAGCTCTGCCCCTGTGGCTTTGCCGGGTACAGTCTCCCACCTCGTTGCTATCACGGGCTGGTGTTCAGTGTCTATGTCTTCCAGGCATACGGTGCAAGCTGTCAGTGGATCTACCATTCTGGGGTCTGGAGGATGGTGGATCTCTTCTCAGAGATCCACTAGGCAGTTCTCCAGTAGGGACTCTGTGCGCAGGCTCCAACCCCACATTTCCCTTCCACGCTGAACTAGCAGAGGTTCTCCATGAGTGCTTCGTCCCTGTGGCAAACTTTCACATGGACATCCAGGAGTTGCCATACATTCTTTGAAATCTAGGTGGAGGTTCCCAAACCTCCATTCTTGACTTTGTTCCCGCAGGCTCAACAACATGTGAAAGCTGCCAAGGTTTGGGGCTTGCACTCTCTGGAACCATGGGCTAAGCTGTGCCTTGACCCCTGTAGCAATGGCTGGAGCAGCTGGGATGCAAGGCACCAAGTCCCTAGGCTGCACACAGCATGGGTACCCTGGGCCTGGCCCATGCAGCTGTTTTTTTCCTCCTAGGCTTCCAGGTTTGTGATGGGAGGGGTTGCCATGAAGACCTATGACATGCCCTGGAGACATTTTCCCCAGTGTCTTGGGGACATTGGGCTCATTGTTACTTATGCACATTTATGCAGAAAGGTTGAATTTCTCCTCAAAAAATGGATTTTTTTTTCCTACTGCATGGTCAGGTTGCAAATTTTCTGAACTTTTACGCTCTGTTTCCCTTTTAAAATGGGATGCTTTTAACAACACCCAAGTCAACTTTTGAATGTTTTGCTGCTTAGATATTTCTTCAGCCAGATATCCTAAATCATCTTTCTCAAGTTCGAGAAGTTCCACAGATCTCTAGGGCAGGGGCAAAATGCCGCCAGTCTCTTTGCTAAAACACAACAAGAGTCACCTTTGCTCCTGTATCCAACATGTTCCTCATCTCCATCTGTCACCACCTCAGCCTGGACCTTATTGTTCATATCACTATCAGCATTTTTACAGAAGCCATTCAATAAGTCTCTAGGAGGTTCCACGCTTTCTCACATTTTCCTGTCTTCTTCTGAGCCCTTTAAACTCTTTTAACCTCTGCGGATACCCAGTTCCAAAGTTGCTTCAAAATTTTTAGGTATCTTTTCAGTAACACCCAACCTACTGGTACCAATTTACTGCATTAGTCTGTTTTCACACTGCTGATAAAGCCATACCCAAGCCTGGGAAGAAAAAGAGGTTTAATTGGACATATAGTTCCACGTGGCTGGAGAGGCCTCAGAATTATGGTGGGAGGTGAAAAGCACTTCTTACACGGTGGCAGCAAGAGAAAAATGAGGAAGAAGCAAAAGCAGAAACCCCTGATAAACCCATCAGATCTCATGAGACTTATTTACTATCACAGGAATAGCATGGGAAAGACTGACCCCATGATTCAGTTACCTCCCCCTGGGTTCCTCCCAAAACATATGAGCATTTGGGATATAAAATTGAAGTTGAGATTTGGGTAGGGACACAATCAAACCATGTCATACATCCTATATGGCAGCAGGCAAGAGAGTGTGTGCAGGGGACTTGCCCTTTATAAAACCACCAGATCTTGTGAGACTTATTCACTGTCACATGAACAGTGTGAAAAAACTTGCCCCAATGATTCAATTACCTCCCACTAAGTTTCTCCCACGACACATGGGGATTATGGGAGATACAATTTAAGATGATATTTATGTGGAGACACAGCCAAACCATATCACTCAGTCTAATTAAAAAAAATTTTTTTTAAGAGAAAGGGTCTTGCAATATTGTGCAGGTAGGTCTCAGACTCCTAGCCCCAAGCAATCTCCCCACTTCAGCCTTCCAAAGTTCTGAGATTTCAGATGTAAGCCACATAGCCTGGTCTATTGCTGTTCTTTATCTTGGGTTCTTAGGTAACCTAGCAATCTCACTCCTAAGAATCTACCTCAAAGATTCACTGGCAAAAAGTTAAAAGACATATTTACATGCTATGTATTGCAAAATTACTTATAGTAAATGACTAGAAAAAAATGACAGCTGATTGATGAAACGATATTGTATTCATACAAAAAATCCTGTTCAATTGTTTAAGGAAATGAGGAATACCTCTATAAGTTCTATGTAACAATCTCTGGGATATATTGTTCACTTAAAAAATATAATGCAAACAAAGTCATGCTTAATATCAGCTATTTATACAGGAAAGCAGGATGAAAATAAATTTTTTCTTCATTCATTCAACAAATATACATTTATTTGTATCACTAATGATGTAGTAAATGTATTTTACACCAATGGCATTCTTATCACATTACCATTAAGAAGATTTACGAGTGAAATTCAAAGACTTGAGTTATCTTTGCTTTTTCTCTTTTTCCTCACCAGCCCTTTTATAAATTGAATCCATAGGCAGAAATTTTGTCAATTCCATATTCAAAATATATTCCAAATCCTGTGACTTCTCACCATCTTCCCAACTATCCTCCCACCTAACTGTTAGCTCTCATCTAAGTATAGCAAAACCTGTTTTCTACTTCTTATGTCCACTCTTGCATCATGAAAGCCTAATCACCATAGAAGAGACAACATAGGCATTTTAATCCAACTTCTTAAAATCTCCAGTGAATAACACATTTAGAATAAAATCAAAACTTCTGATGATGGCCTATGAGACTTGCTCTGGGTCCTCTTATTCTATCACTTTTATCTTTATTAACTATAATTAGGCTACAAAATCTGGTCCTACAATCTGGCAAGCTGTCTTGCTCAGAAACTTTGCTGTTCCCTCTGCCTAGAATTCTCCCTTCTTAGAACATCACTGGATTAATTCCTTATTCTCATATTGTGTAAGCGTCCTTTCCTTTGCAGTCCTTCTCTAACCACCCTATATTAAATAGCCTTGATCTTATTTCAGTTCTACTCTGTTGCTTTTCTGTTTTTTTTTTTTTCCAGAGTGATTTTTCAGTGTCTGAAGTTATACTAAATTACTAAATTATAATTGTTTCCCTAAGTAGAAGTTATGCCTCTGGAGAGCCGACAGGGTCTTTCTCTTGTTGACCACCCAATTCCTGGTTCCAGGCATGTGGTAGGAACTCAGTAAATATTTGTTAAGAAAATTATTGAATTTTTATAAAATGAGACTAACTTACAGAGGCTAAATGGGGAAGTGGAACAGGGGAAGTGGAGTGACAGTAAGAAGTGGTACTTCCACGTACAGCTGAGAGTAACTATGATTATCAGTTGTGTTGTTTCACATCACCACCATCTGGATTTGCCGGCAACACTGCTCTATAGAGCCCATGTCATTGTTCCCACGTTTCCGAAGTGGTCCCAGGGTGTCTGTGTGTGTGTGTGTGTGTGCGTGTCTGTGTGTGTGTTTGCGTGTGTGTGTGTGCATGCGTGCATGATCATGTGTATGTGTAGGCAGAGTTCTCCAATAGACATGAAGATTAATGGACTGACAGTTTTAACTACTGCTGCTTCTCTTTCCACCAGTATGATGTTAGTGGCCAAACCTAGTGGTCCGTTCATTAACACCACAGAGGCTTAGCAACGAGAGATGAGCAGAGAGGTGTTGGGCCCAGTTTTGGCCCCAACAGCACAACAGCAGGGTTTGAGAGCTGGTTGAATGGCCTGTATGACCTGTAACTCATTCCATGCTTCATCTTTTCATGTCAGCAAAGGTCCAGTGAGTGTGCTATCAGGTACTGCTGGGTGTCTCCCAACTTACCAACTTCTTTTTTTCTTTTGTGAGACAGAGTCTCGCTTTGTAGCCCAGGCTGGAGTGCAGTGTTGTGATCTCGGCTCACTGAAACCTCCGTTTCCTGGGTTCAAGTGATTCTTGTGCCTCAGCCTCCCAAGTAGCTGGTACTACAAGTGTGTGTCACCACACCTAGCTAACTTTTGTGTTTTAAGTATAGACGAGGTTTCTCCATGTTGCCCAGATTGGTCTCAGCCTCCCAAAGTTCTGGGATTGCAGGTGTGATTTACCATGCGCATGCCTTTATCAACTTTTATTTCTCTTATTCTGATATTATATCCATGGGGAAATTGTGAAAATCAATCAATCAATCTATCTATCCATCCCCTATCTAGATACATATCTATCTATCTATCATCAATCATCTATCTATCTATTGCTATTTACCTAATACCTATCAAATAGGTAGATAGATGATATAAGGCATATCTAGATTGATAGATAGATAGATAGATAGATAGATAGATAGATAGATAGATAGATATAGGGATAAGGCACATAAGCATTCGGGACTTTGATAGAATAAGCGCTTTGAATCTTAACACTTCTGATGTCTAGACACAAACTCTGAAAATCAGTGTGGTCACTCCATTCTTTCTAGCCAAGTGGTTGTATCACATGCAAGATCAAAATGCTGTGACCTGCACTGTTTTCTTCTCTGCTGCACTGTAGAAATTTCCACTCCCCTGATGCTCACCCTGGATATCCTCTTTCCTTTCTCTATACCTGTTGCAGCCTATGTCAACAGGAGTACTTAAATGCGAGGTGTTATAAGTCTCAGTTTTATATGAGGGAATGTTCACATTTGATATCTAAAAAAATACAAAATTTTTTGATATGTAACATAAAAATCACCATGACTAGGCCCAAATGGAAATTTCATATACACATTTTGCAGTAGAATTATTATATTTTCATGCGCAATTAGCCTGAAAATAACTTTGAATATTTTAATGTAAATAATGAGCTGAAAAAAATCAAGGAAGTCATAGGCATTTGAAACCCCAAACACATCTGATCAGATTGTATTTGCTTTAAAACGTTTTTCAAAATAAAATCCACATAGTATTTTTATCTAGATTTCAGTAGAGTGGAAAAAAATATACTGCTAAGTGTTCTATAAAGGTTATAGAATTAAGGCCCAGATACCTGCTTTTTTGAAAACACTTACAAAATAGGAATACATGGAAGACCAAAAGATATTCATTAGGATTTACCAAACAGGGAAAAAATTAAATCCAATAAATATTATTTTGCTTTGAATAACTGAAGTTTGAAAAGGATGTAATAGAAACAACCTTAAAAAACTGAGTTTTGTTTTGTTTATACTATTAAAAATTTAAAACATAAAAAGTAGAAGGAATACTACAAAAAAACCCCATATACCTACCAGTTATATTTATAATTATTAAAACTATTGCCATATTTGCTTCATCTATTTTTTCTGAAGTTTAAAAAAATAAATTATGGACATCATGACATTTACCTCTAAATTCTTCAGAGTATATCTCTTAAAAAATAAGGACAGTTTTCCAAAAAACTATAATTCTATTATCACAGTTAAAAATATAATAGTAATTACCTTATTCTATCTACTGAGCTCATAGTCAAATTTTCCATCTCATTCAAAATGCCTTCTACAATTTTAGTTATTGGAAACAGGATCCTCATGAGGGACACACATTGCATTTATTTGTGATGTCTCTTGTATGTTTTAATTTAGAACATTCATTTTTTCTCCCTCTTTTTTTCATCTTAATGATATTAACTTGTTGATGTGACTGAGCCAATTGTGTTGTAGAAAAGACTGCTGTTTGAATTTGTTTGTTTCCCAGTGGTGTTGCTTTAGCTTGTCCTTTCATATTTTTCTATAAACCAGAAGCTCAGTCTTTAAGAGTGATTATATTCAGGTTGAATATTTGTGGGGTTAATGCTTTATGAGTAATGTCTCCCACCTTGTGTTGTATGCTACTCCAAGATTCATGATGTCTGGCTGTCTCTCCTCTGCTATGCCATGACTGACCCGAGTCAGGCTGGTCCCAGCCAGATACTTCTCAAAGCCACATTCTTCCCCTCCAATCAACAGTCTCTACAGCAATGCTGTAGCACCACTCAGTAGCTAGATTTTAAGAATGACTCCTTTTTTTGAAAATAGACAGCTTTATGTAAGTTCGTATTTAAATACACTTAATTTTGAAAAGCCCCTAGAGTATGTGAAAAAAAAGTTCTTGACTTTGAAATATGGCCATCTAACATCAACTTTCTATAGTGAGTAATAGAAACACTGTTTTAGACTAACCACTTTAACAAATTAATTTTTCCTGAAGTATAAACTCAAAATTCTTTTAAAACTTTCTTTTGTGTTCAACTAAATATAAATACTGACGTTTCATTCATGCTGCAAAAGCTGTGATAGCTTTGCTGTGTAGGCACTCAGAGGTCCTTACAGTGTCTCTTTTCTGGGGCTCTCAGGACATGGAACACAAGTGTGCTTTGTGTGCTTTGCTGCGCTTCTCAAACCGTGCCTTCTGCCAGTCAAAACCGACTGGCAGTCACTTTTGCCGTGCCAGGCTCTTGCATCGGTTTCTGGGATCCTGCTGTGCCAGGCTCTTGCATCGATTTCTGGGCTTTGCCAGTTCCTAAACCTGGCAATAGGACTTGTGTTATAAAATTCATGTTGTTACACTTCCTGCTCACTTTTTAAATCCTGGACAAATGTATTACTCTTTAATGTTTCTTTGGGAGGGTACTTAAACATTTCTTTTGAATTTTGGACTCTGGGCACATGGAATTTCTGGTATATTTATATAAAAGCTGATATAATTTATGCAATTTAAATAAAGATTTAAATAGATTATTTTAATCAAAATTGACTGTGAGTTTGCTGTGTTTGTCATTGGGCATTATTTGCCTATTTAATGGAATATACACTAGATTCACTTGTAGTTTAGCAACATTTCAGAATGGAATGTAGAATGTGGCTCTTGAATACTTTTAGTGACATTATTCTTGGAAATTGTTATGTACTTAGAGTAAGCGGGAGAGTGGATCAATCATGTACTTAGCGTTTAACTTAGTAGATATAAATCTCAGGATACTTTGTCCTTGTTTTATTTTTGTATTAGAGAAAATATGCTCTTTTAAAGATAGATTACTGGAAAAATGCAAGAGTTAGAAATACTAAAAAGGTGGACAAAGGAGTAGGTAGAAATAGAAACTGATTTATTTTTCACAGTTATGAGTAATCTGCTTTCATTTTTAGCTGCCGCCTTTGACTAGAAAAGATGAAATAGTTTTTTTTTTCTATCCGCTTTTTTAAAGTTTTATTTTTCCATGAGCTCTTGAGCTAGAAGCCAAAACAATGTTTTTCTGGGCCTAAGTGCATTGCTTGATCTTCCGAAGCCATTTCATGGTCTGCTAGATTCTAATGGAGGTGGTTGGTAATGAGATAATATTTATTTATATAAAAATAAATTTACAACAGAGTGCAAAAAGCGTGTAAGCAAGCAGTACCAGCTTTTAAAAATTCATCATGAAACCATATGAATGTTTCTAGTTTCTCCAAGAGAACACTTTCTCCACATACCCTATAAATTCTTCAGGCACATACCTATAAACACGTGTATGTTCCAAACTCATAGGGACATGAGTACTTCAGGGTTTCCTGGTGGGTATTTCCTGCCATCTAATTAACCCTGTAGCATTCTTATTATCCCCAGAACTATTCATTAGCTTGCTGTCTACCTTCAAATAAATAGGAAATGTTAAATTTTTCTTTGCTTAAAGTAAGTCCTATGTACCAGTTAAGTGATTTATATACTTCACCATCTAAGAACAGTAAAAGAAATTTCTATAGTGTTTTTTGGTGACCTTGATAGCTGATGTCTTCACATTTCTGACTGATAATGTGCAGAAGGCCTCTTGCTCAAAGCTCTGCAGTGATTTATTGCTGCATTGCAGATTACATTTAATTTCTTAAAAAAAAAATCAACATTCTGAGGTCCTTGTTGATGTTTGGGCTGCAGAATCCAAAGCCACAGTCTGCTGCATCTGGGAAGAATCATTTCATATAGATAGAACTTAATGTGATTCATAAATATGCTTTATGCCAAAAAACATATAGCGTGTTACCTCGATTAGTGAAAACTCTGGTAATTAATCTCTTTTATATGAAGTTGGCAGTGTTAAAACTGTGGAAAGCAAAGCTTTGTATGTGGCTAGGCTTGACAAGTGTCTCTACACAGCTTCTACTTGTTCTGCTTAAATAGACAGGGCTGCAATGAGCAAAATTGTGAGGGTTTCAAAATATACGTCACCTCTTTTTGTCTTACCCACCTTAAGCTAGTGCCTCCCTACTCTCTTCTACTAGAAGAGATTTTAGCAACTCCTAGTTGACTACTAGGAGAGACAATACTCTTTGGTGAGCAGGTCACAAAGTATTAATCCATGCCTTGCATTTGCTGTTTGGGCAGCAAAATTGTTTTGTTTGCTCACACCTTGTTTCTTTGTTTGCTTGTTTTAATAAAATGGTTATTAACATTTGAAAAAAAAGTTTTTTACCTAAAAATTGAGATCAACATCTGTTTTGAAATATAAGAAGCTCCTGCAATATTTGTAATGATCCAGACTTTTCCTTGGCCACCCTCAGCTGAAGCTGGGTAATGATCTGTCCACTACAGACAAAGCATGTTGTCTGCAGTTACCCATCTCTTCCTTTCCCCCCTCCTCAGTAGCTTCACTCATTTCTGTCACCGGTTAGCCCCGTGAGCATTTGAGTTTTTGACTGTTGAGTGAGATTTTTCGACTCTTGAGTGTGTTTAATAAATGTCTTACCCTGAATAGCACTATGTCTTACAAACTTCAGTTTTATACCTGTTCATTTCAATTGTGAAGGGAAAGATGAGGTTTTCTCTTAAAATAATATCAGACCTTGGGAAAGAAGTGTGTAAGAGAAGCTCTCAAGGACGGAAAAGTGAAATTGAGTTACTGCTATTAAAAATGAGAGGGGAGAGATGAGGCATGAGTTTTTTTTCCCCCAGCATATTCCTCCAACACACCCTCCATTCCTGAGTTCCTGTTGGCAATTATAGGAGTGGCTGGGACTACATCAAACTATGCCATCATTTGAGTGTCTTACTGAAACCTATGCCACCCTGCCCTTCAACAAGTCAGTTGGTGAGCCTTCTCCAACCAACCACTATTCAAACCTTCCACTTCTCTTGAATGTAGAGTTAATATTGTATTTCTTCCCCAATATCCTTTAGTGTGATTTCTCCTCATTTATTTCTATGCTAAATCTTAAGAGGCCTATTTTATGTTTTCCCGCAGATTTGATGCTATTTCCTTTAGTATTGTGTCACATTTTCATACCATATGTCATATTTTTTTACTCCCCTACATGAAGTTCTGAGGCTAACACTTCAATCTTTTGTATTTTTTCAGTCTTGCTTATGAAATGCCTGATGGATAAGCATGTCACAGTCTCTTCATTAATAGAAGTATTATGGCAAGTGAGTGTTAATGTCCCACTGGAAAGAAGCCTGCAGGAATGCTCATATTTTCAATAGGTTTTATTTGCTGAATTTCTCCCTAGTGCATTCTTGAAGAGTAAAGTAAGAAAAATGCATTTCTTATGCCTGACATTTGGGTCTTATTGTTTTTATTCACAGTTGTAGAGCTGCTACCAAACGCTGCTTGTAACATTTCTTATACTAGAAACCTGTTGGTCATAAAGTTCTCACTCTGGGCACCTCCATTTCGCCTCAAGTTGGGCCTGCTGGCTGAACAGTGGATGTGGACAGGGATGAATCCTGGTGCATTTCTTCAGCTCTCATCAAGGCAGAATCCTCTATGGTGCTTTTCATTTTATCCCATGTGGGGCTTGTGGTAATGAGATTTTACTATCGAATATTTCTTGGGGTGTTGGTGGTATAAAAATAAATTCCAGAGAGGGAAAATATTTCTTTCTCATGTGATCTTAGAGACAAATGCTTAGTTATTGAAGTATGTCCAGATGCATGCCAGATAAGTGCAGGGACTGGAATGTAAACTGAGAGATCAGGGAAGAGTGAGCCACCAGACAGAGGGCATTGGATGAGGGACAGAGGAATAGTGTGAGCTTTAAGCAAAAATCTGGATGGAAGTTCAAGGGGATGTTCTTTTAATGAATTAGGTTTTCCTTCTTATTTTACCTACTTCCCAAGTATGTAAGCATTTCCAAGCATTGTATCTACAACAACACTTTTAGTGGAGAACTGAGCCACTCAGAGTTTTGGCCCCAAGGGTTCTGAGGGATCCACTTGAATAAAATTTTCAACAGTATGGATTGCTGCCATTAAATATATAATTGCATTTAGAAGTCATTTTGACACTAATACAAATGCAACAAAGTAAAATTTAATTTTTTGGCTGAATTATCTTCCTGGTACAGTATTATTGTATCTGACAAAGAAATTAAGTTCTAAAATCAGTACAAAGGCAACATTTCAGCTAAAACTGCCTTTCAACATCCTTTAAATATCCATAAAATAATGCATATATAGCTTTGTATGTATAGAACAGTATGCTAATTCTTAGGCATACCGAGTTTGAAACTCTCTGAGTTAGATTAAATGAAAAAATAAAAGGAACTTTTTTTTTTTTGAGATGGAGTTTTGCTCTTGTTGCCCAGACTGGAGTGCAATGGCATGAACCCGGCTCACCATAACCTCCGCCTCCTGGGTTCAGGCAATTCTCCTGCCTCAGCCTCCTGAGTAGCTGGGATTACAGGCATGCGCCACCATGCCCAGCTGATTTTTTGTATTTTCAGTAGAGACGGGGTTTCACTATGTTGACCAGGATGGTCTCGATCTCTTGACCTCGTGATCCACCCGCCTCGGCCTCCCAAAGTGCTGGGATTACAGGTGTGAGCCTCTTCGCCCGGCCTTTTTTTTTTTTTTTTTTTAAATAGATGTAGACATTTATACACTGATAGGTAAAGTACTGAAATTATATATTTTTTCCCCATTTATTTATTTTATTGCATTTTAGGTTTTGGGGTACATGTGAAGAACATGCAAAATTGTTGCATAGGTACACACGTGGCAGTGTGAAGTTGATGGGGAGGAAGGCAGCAAAAGGAACTTCTAAATGCATATATTTAAACCTTAAAAGTACTCAGGTTTTACACTAAATCTAAAGTTCCTGTAAGTGAATTAAAGATAGGGGAGATTTTAAACAGCTCCTATCTGCCTGCAGATTTACTCCTTAGTCGATGCTCAATAAACGTCTTTAAAGTTATAGATCTCAGGAAATGCATCTTGTCAAAAGAATTAACTTGACAAGTTAAACATGAAGAAGAAGAAAAAAATGATTTTTGGCAGAAAATTTAGAATTTGACTTACGAATATGTGGGAAAGTAAATCATGAAGAAAGTATGAACTTCAAAGCAGTTGAAACAATACCATGTTCAAAGTGAGAGTCAAGAAATAAGGAAGAACTAGGAATGAAAGTATTTGTGCTGTCAGGGTCTGATTGTCTCAGTAACTCCCAACATACACATATTTTAGTTCAAGGAAATCCATCAATTAGTGCAATATAATTTGAGCACTGTAATCTCATCTATCATCACAGGCATAATGAATATTTGTGCAAAATGAAAGAAAAAATACGATTACAGTATCATAAATATCCAGTGTGGGAAAGAATAGAAAAATATAATCTAGATAAGTAGAAAAGTTTTAAAAAGTGTTCTTAGAATTACACCACCCTCATGTATCACTACTATGTTGGCATTTTGCTTCTAATCATAGTTTCACACATCACACACCACACACACACACACACACACACACACACACACACACACACACACGGAGGAAGAAGTCTGATGCCAAAATTCTCCCGCTTATGTAATATCAAGGTTCAGAAAATGCAAGTGCTCAGGCTCTGCATTGATGTTAAAAAGTTTTTATGATGAAAAATTTCAAAATATATGCAAAAGGAATCACAATTGTTTTAAGAATTCCTTACCCATCTTCAACAGCTAGCAAATCATGGCCTATCTTCTTTCATTTGTGTTCTCGCCCATTCTTTCACCACGTTATTATTTTGAAACAAATCCTAGTATGTGTTTCCAAAAGATAAGAATTGTTTTCTTAAAAACATAACCAAAAACATTACCAAAAATAAATATCATTAATAAGATTCCTCCCTGTCATCAAAATCCAGTTAGTGTTTAAATTTCCAAGTGTCTCCTAAATCACAATTTTGAATGTTAATTTAAAATTTTGTTTGAATTTACTTAAATTATTTGAATCAGGTACACGGTGATGATTAATATGATTTTATAATTGATATAATTTTAAAAAGCCTCTTTCATTATGGGTTTCATACCTTTTTACTTTTTTCTTTATTATTTATTTGTTGAAGAAATGACATAATCTGTTCTGTATGTTCCCACAGCAAATTCTTTATTAATTTTGATTCAGATAAAACCTCAAGAATTACGGCTACCTCTGACTTAACATGAGATTAAAACATGTTAGAAATTATGGACAGATATAATTAGGAATGCTCAGTGTCTGAAGAATAGCTTTTTATATTGAAATTTCTTTGGCATTAAAATCATACACATATCATTTAATTTTCAACACAGATACATGAGGTTTTTCAGAAATTAATTTTTAAGAGAGTCTATCCTTTGGATGTATAACATATGCTATACAACTATGTCCAATTTCTAGAGCTCCTTCCCATGTAAATTATTCAATGACATGGGCTGAAAATAAATGATATGCAGGGTTTAAATGTCTGCTTTTGTGGCAAGCTTGTAGAAATACCAAATAAGGCAGTAAAAAACATGCAACAGAAAATAAGTAAATTGGTATTTGAAAAGTATAATTTCTCTGAAACTCTCAAGGGCATTACACATTTTGCTCTTGTTCGCTGTTCGTTTTTCAAGAAACAGGGATGTGCTCATGCTGATTCAAGTTATTTGGGTTTGTTGTCAGGATACACAGGAAAGAGCAGAGGAATAGAGGGCTCTCTGCACAGTCCTGGAATACCTGGAACAGCCATGTGGTCAGGACTTGTTGGGAAATAGCAGTTGTCTTGCGGTTAACCAACAGCACTCCTGCCGACCCAGCAGCCACTCTAGAAGCTGTACCTGCTGGAGCCAGCATCCTGACTTTGGAGGGGCTCCACAAGAGAGTGACCTGCTGAGCATCATCTCTGCTTCTATTGTTCTTTCCTTGGACCAGTGGACTTCTCTTCATTCTCCTTTTGTCATGGTTTTTGGCCCCCTGTGGCTTCTAACACCTCATGACTTCTACAGGATCATAGCTCCTTCTTACTGCTCTCACTTTGAGATTCCGCTTCTGATCATGCTACCTACTCCTGTCTCCATGTTCACTTTGCACTCAAACATTCCTTTCAGCCCCCTTCAGAGTCTCTGCTTCAGTTATTTCCCATTGTTTTTCTTCTTGCAGAGCATGGGTATCAGGAATGCTTTTTTTCAGTGTTTGCTTTCTGAGTAAATCTATTTTTATACTCCCTAGCTTAACTAGTGGTATCAATTATCCAAACCACAAACCTGTGAGTCATCCTTTTTCTCATCTCAACTAACCTAATGGCCACTGACTTCTATTGATTTTACATCACGAAGAGTTCCTAAATCTACCTTCTTGATGTCCTTGACTACTCCCTCATTACCTTCCACTAGAATTATTGTATGACACTTTCCTAACAAGCTTTCCTGTCTCTAATTTATTCTTTTACTCTAACCTTCACACTGCAACAAGAGTGATATTCTAAAACGATAAACTTTTATATTATTTGGGTTGCTTTTAAACTTAAAAACATACACATATATACACAACAACAACAGCTCATGTTTTCCTATGGGATAAAATATAAACTTCTTAAAATGCCTCACAAGGTTCTTCACGAGTCATCTACACACACCTCTTGGGTCTCATTCCTCACCAACCTCTTCCCATGGGTGCTGTTCTTCAGCCACTAAGAATTATCATCAATTCCACAAAGAAATTATTGCCTTTCATTCATCTCTGCCCTTTCTTGTGCTGTTCTTCCTCCTTGAAATATCGACACCTTCTGCCACCCTTCTCCACTTATTAAAATTCTACTGTCCTTCAAGGCAAAAGTAAAGGTCATCTCATCAGTGATTCCTCAGGATGATGGAGCTGTTCACCTGCAGTGTTTCAACAGTATTTTGTATGACCATGTCAGCCCACGAATCACATTGTTCTGTCATTATTTACTCCTATGACTATTTCCACTGCTGCTGTGAAACCTCTTTGAGGGTCTTTGGCTTGTTGTGGTCTCTCCTGATGAGTGCAGGGCCTGGTGCATAGTAGGCATTCACTAACACTCATGTTTGTTGTGTAATAATAACTGTGAAATTATGCTTTGTTTTTGCTGCAGTGTTTAAAACTCCTGCTTCTGTTAAGGATGCAAGTCTGTTGAGGTATCATTTCTGAAAAATTACCTTGCTGAAATATGCATAAAATGAAATTGCTGCTAGAGGCAATTCTAGCTGAAGAGGAAATCCATTGGTACTAAATTTCGCTAAACATCTGACCGGTAGGTACCACTAGAACTGCTGCCTGGGAACAAGGGCTTTTTATTTTTTATGAGTGAAAAGTTACTGCTTTCTGATTAAGAAGAAGAAGGGAAAATAAGCCACAGGAATTTTATCATTTGAGAAGCATTACTCTGCTCTCTTCCTATTTTTCCTTTTTCTCTCTTGTGGAAACAGATAGATGAGATGCTCTAGGGAACTTGAACCTGTGGGAAATGATTCAGCAGCAGGTCTTGAACGAGAAAAATCACAAAAATTATTATTTGATCTTAATACTCATGAGCAACAATTACAAGATCTTTCGAAAATGTTAGTGCTAAATTGTTGTGAATTTTAACTCCAGAATCTTTCCTCTTTGCCTCTATATCATGTGCCTCTCAAGTGATTGTTTTATTATTATTATGTGAAGGGGAACTGATTTAAAATCTTGCAATTTAAGGAAATATTTAAACTTTGAAAATAGCTCCTTTGTTTCCATGAAAAATGATACTTTGGAGTCCTCAAGTAGTTGGGTGAAACTGCAACAAGAATTCACTTTATTTTCATTAGAGACTCTTTCTTGTAGTAGCTGTGGAGCCATGGTGCTAGGTTTGAATTTTAGATCTGCAACTCAACTACCTGTATGACCTCGGACAAGCCATGTGACCTCTCTGTGTCTCAGTTTCTTATCTGTAAAATAGGAATTATAACGATAGATATTTCATAGGGAGTTGTGGATTAAATGAATTATTATTTACTAATTGCTAAGAACAGTGTCTGGAACATACTTTGTGCTGTGTTCATAAAATACATAAATATTCCTATAGGAGTGGACAGTGTACGTAAATGTCATCTGTTATGTAAACTTTGGTAGAAAAAATTTTTTGAGAAGAGTAGGCTTATTAGTTTTTAACTTTTTAAAGCACTGTCATAGATATTTTCTTGTTTGATCTTACCACAATACTCAGAGGAAAACGAATGAGAGTTAAAAGTGTTAAAATCAGAATGACTTGCCCAAGGTACTACAGATAATTACAGCACTGAGAGAAGTCACACAAAGGTCTCTTGGCTCTCCAGGGGCATATGCATTTTTTAAAAGTTATATTATATGATTATAATTTTAACCCATGGTAAAGTTTAAAAATATTTTATTGACAAAATGACAACATTTAGCCAGCTTATTTTAAAAATGCATATAAAGGTAGTTAAAGAAGCATTTTGTCCAGCTTTGTTGTGCAAAGTGCAGAGTCTGAGTTCTGATTATTGATTAATTTTGATCTAGTCCATAAGAATATTAATATTTAGCATAGTGAAATAACCTTGTGCTATGAGTACAGCTGTTCAGCAATTGTTAGGGTCTTTCAATAAATATCAAGACCTTTTGATTATTCACACTTTTGTACCAGGGGTATGTTACAATGGAAGGAATAAGTATGCCAAATTCTACCAAGTGAACCATTACTTATGAGCAAAGAGATACCATGGAACCTATTAGGTCTGAGGGAAACGCTCTACTCTGTGTCTTCAAACATTTGTTCAATGGGATACGAGGTTTTATTCTCAGACTCTTCCACACATACAAGTATAGATTACATTTGGAATCTTTTGGCTTTTGGAAACATGGCTCCTATTACTTATTTAAAATCTTCATGCAGGAGGAGAGAAAGAAGGGAGCATAAATCAGTTAGAAGTCAGACACCTTAATTCTTAGGACATCAGTTTCAAAGTGGTTCAAGTAAATATTTTGAAAATGAGAGTATTAACAATAAATTAGATCAAATATGATTTTTTTAAAATTAAAATATACATTCAAAACCCAGGGAGAGACCATAAAGTAAATATAGATGTCAAAATAAATAAATGTAGATATACTTTGAAAACAATTAGAGTTATTATTATCTGGAAGAACAAAGAGCAATATGATATTGAAGGGCTCATGAATTGTGTTACATGGAGTAAAAGGATTTTAAAAAATTAATTGAGATTTTAAATTTTAGAACATATATTACAACTTTATTTTGACTAAGTGGGACTAATCATTATATTATTTTTTCATTGGTTATAAAAATATGCACATTTATACTGATATATTTCTTAGCCTTGCCTCTGCCTTTTAAAGCACTATCATTGTTCACTGTAAGAGACACTGGAGAAGATGGGCATGATGAGAAGTGGGTAAGGAGGATCTGTGTGGTAGGCAGCAGCAAATGACACTGCAAGTGAGGTAAAGGTGGAATAAATCCTACAGCCACTGTTAACCTAATGTTTTTCCAATTTATGCTAGAGTCCTGAGGTTATTTGTCCTGTGCCTCCATGCAGTTCTTCCAGACTTCATGTTGTGTTGTATATTGTTGCACACTACCCATATGCTGTTTTCAGAAATGTGCTGAATCCCATTTGCAGTTATTATGCCAATTATTCTATAACTTCAAGAGAGTGATGGAACCTATGGCCCTGAAATTTCATTATTTTTATAGCCTACTTCTTTTATTACTTGTAGGAGTCTGCAGTTTCCACATAAATTAATTTTGTCCTCATTCCTGAGAAATATGGTCTGGGGATCTGATGGAACCTTGCATTCTTCTATATTCTTTGGATCATATGATTCTTTTAAAATACTTTTTATTTTAATTATATTTTGTGTATTTTATGTGGCTTTGTCTGACTCCAGGTTATACCTTAGGAAATATTTCCCTTGAATCAGAAAATGACTTCTAAGTGATGTATTTATTTTTACCTATTTGCATATTCATCATAATAAATGATTCAGTAATATCATCTTGATTTAATACAAAATAGAAATACATATTTTTATTCTTCCTTCTTAGTTGATTTTATGTTAACTTTTACTTTTCCATGTGTAATTGTGGATTTATGGCTTTTCAGATTTGAAGTATGGCCGTTGACCCCAGACAGTTTTGTCTTTTTGATGCTCAGATGACCACAATTTTGGCTAATGGAAGCCCCGTTTAGATTGGCTTTGTTGCAATTTTGACGTGATCCCATAGACTTTGAAAGCTTTCTAGCTTTTTGGCACAATAAAGTCATCTCCATTCACTTTATACCTTTTTGCCTCAAATAATAGCATTAGCCATGTGTCTAAGAAGCCTGGAAAAAAATTATTAGAGACCAGAACCTGGTACAGGGGTGCATTGTGAGAGTGACATTATTTCTGGGACATTCAGCCTATAAAGCTAAAAAATAAAAAGGTTTTGCTTTATTTTGTTTTTCAAGATTCTTTGTAAATACATGAGATAATCTTGCTTCATAAGATTATCTTCATAATCAGGCTTCCAGAAGGCTGGAAAAAAATTATTAGAGACCAGAACCTGGTACAAGGATGCTTTGTGAGAGTGGCATTATTTCTAGGGCATTCAGCCTACAAAGCTTAAAAAAAAAAAAGGTTTTGCTTTGTTTTGGTTTTTAAGATTCTCTGTAAAGACATGAGATAATCTTGCTTCATAAACATATTTCTTATGGGAAATTTCTAACCTCATTCTATTAGTTCCAATTTTAATTCTTGATTTTAAAATATTACCTTCTTTGTTTTCTCTTATATGATATATAGTATATGATATTGCTTATGGGGCTCTAGCTTTCTAACAAAGTCAATATAAATAGTTACTAAATGTGTAATAATGATTATTAATATTTACTAATACACCATAGTGCTAAGATAAAAATACAACATTAATACAAACAATAAAACTACTAAAGTCCAAACATTTCTGTGTATTTCCTTTTGTTTATAAACTGCACTACTCTAAGGATTTGCAATCAAATTACTTTGTTCTAGGCAGTGTATAGTCTTTGTGTGGCTACATAATTACTTAGTGATAGATAGTTTGGTTCAGCTATTTTCATTAGCTTTCAATTTGAGGGCCTTGGCATTGTTACAGCTAATTATATAAATTCTAAGAGAGTAAAAGTTGTTAGCTACTAGTCTTTTCTTGGTGATTATCATCAATTACTAGAAGAGAGAAGAAATTGCTCTGCCATGTGGTAAAATAAAATGCAAATAGTTGGTCTCAAAATTTTGTACATTATCTATAATAACACCAGTATCTTTAATAAAAACATATAATTGTGACTGCATACATTATATCTTAACATATAAGTATTACTGACTTTTTAGTAATATCAAAATCTATGTGTTTTATACATTCAATTAAATGTATTTTAAACTCTGCTAAATAGTATCTGTATCTTCCAAGCTTTTAAATTTGTTTCCATTTCTAAGCTAAAATTTTAGGAAATCTTTAATTTGTCCCTTGGGATATTGAGGCAATACTTCATATATTACAATTCATATAATTATCAAAGAACAAAAGATGCATATATAGGTACTTAGATTTGCCTAGAACTACAGGTCAGAACAAACCTACTGCATCTATATTATTGGTATCTTTAGTTTAAGGAAAGTTCTAATGTACAATGCTATTTTTTCAGAAGCTTTTTGATAAACACAATAGATACCTTATTACCTTAGGACTAATGAATTCAGACTTCTAAAACCTAAGAATATTATAAGACATATAAAAGGCATATCAAAATAGAATGCAGTTGGTTTAAGAATACCTGGAAAATGTGGAAGATTTTGTATTTGAGAAATTCAAGTGGAAACATTTCTATGGGTTGATGCAATTTTTAGATTATCTGGGACCTGCTACAATGCTATTTGTAAAGGACACCCAAGTTTACAATTATAACATATTTCAATTGCAATTCATTTCAAAGAAACGGAAATGTCATGTTTTACATGATATTGTCATAAAGCATTAATTGGCTCTTTAGTTTTGGTACAGAAGTTCAAATTCTTGTCTGGAAACAAATATGCTGTGCCTGAGATTTCTGATTTCATATCCTGTAGTAATTACATTTGTAACTATAGAGTATAATGTAAAATCATATTCTTTAAAATTAATGTAAACCAATAGAAATTTTATTCTTACTATTTTTTTAAATCATTGAAATTTAATGATGTCAAAATATAATGCTTCAACTGTTAACATAATTCTTGCATACATACGTAGTGAGTCAAAGATGAATTTAATTCATCAGTGAGGGAGCCAGTGGGATGACAAAGCTGGGGCCAAAGGAAGATTCAGAAAATAATGCTGAAATAAGAGCACTAAATTAGGTGAAAAACAGGAAAATAAAGTCTTAACTTTTAGGTTTATATTTTCTACAAGGCAGAAATTATTTATATCCCTATCAAACAAAAGTCATTTGCAACTTATCAATTGTCTACAAGTTAATAACTAGCTTTACAAAGTCTGAACTTTAATCAATAGTAAATAGTCAACAAAAGTACATTCCTCAAGTCAGCTGACTTTTTAATTTTTATTTCATTTTAATATAATTTAATTTTTGAGACAAGGTGTCACTCTGTCACCCTTGCTGGAGTACAGTGGCTGATTTCAGCTCACTATAGCCCTGACCTCCTGGACTGAAGTGATCCTTCCTCCTCAGCCCCCAAGTAGCTGATACTACAGGCATGCACCACCACACCCAGCTAATTTTTTTTTTTTTTTTCCCTGGAGATGGCATTTCGACATGTTGCCCAGACTGGTCTCGAACTCCTGGACTCAAAAGATCCACTCACCTTAGCCTTACAAAGTGTTGGAATTACCAGGCGTGAGCCACTGTGCCAGCCTCGATGACGTTTTAGACTTTTATTCCGGTATGACAATGAAAGAACACACAGCCATTCTTTTGCTTTATTTCTATGTATTGCATAAATTTTTACTTTTTTTTTTCTTTTTTTTTTTTTTTTTATGGAGACTCACTCTGTTGCCCAGGCGGGAGTGCAATGGTAAAATCTTGGCTCACTACAACCTCAATCAAGTGATTCTTCTGCCTCAGCCTCCTGTGTAGCTGGTATTACAGACACCCACCACTATGCCTGTCTAATTTCTGTATTTTTGTAGAGATGGGATTTCACCATGTTGGCCAGGCTGGTCTTGAACTTCTGACCTCTGGTGACCCACCGGTCTCAACCTCCCAAAGTGCTGGGATTACAGGCGTGAGCCACCGCACCGTCTGGATAAAGTTTTTCTAAGGAAGGCATTTAACTAAACCAAGACACAAACCCCTCACAATTGCAGTGGATGTTTTGTAAATAAAATAAGATAAAATATAAATATTTTATTAAAGAAGAAGAAGGTAATTAAGTTGCCTCCTTCCCCAGTTTTCTAGAACTAAAGTTTTCCCTCTCTCCTCCTTTTTACTCACTTTCAGAGCCCGACCTCAGGTTCTAATCTATAATCAATTCCTTAACTGTAGCTGAGCTTTATCAGACCAAAAATAGTAACTTTTTTTCTTTTCTTTTCTTTCTTTCTTTTGTTTTTGGCTTAAGACTGCTAGGAAACAAATGAGAATTATTTTATATATTTTTTAGTTTCATACACAGACTTTCAATGTATTTGCAGTTTAAGAAACAATTGTTACAGTCAAACGAAGTATTTTGTAAGATTCAACACATTTAATACTTTTAAACTATATACATTTTTTAAAACAGAAATTTTATATGGTAATGAATTTGGAGCACCACTTTCTAGACAATTCATAAAAGTCTCAAGAAATTCTCAATATCGTCTATAATTCAACAGGTTTATAATATGTTTATAATTATTCAAGTAGATTATTTTATTTTTTAGGATAATACAGTCTTTCTTCAATATAGAAGAGATATTACCTTACAACCAGAAGCAATGCTGTTCACAATTACACCTGTTTGGATTTAAGAATGTACTCACTGTTTTCTGCTACACTAATCATTTTTCTATTCCACTTTCCTTTGTAATTTAGGCTTACTCGAGGAGAGAGGTTATTTTTATTTACTTCCAATTATTTAAAAGTGAAAGAATGGACAGCAGATCATTTAATTTCTGAAAAACAGACTTTTCCTGGGGATCAGTCTTTGTTTCATTTACTATAAGTGGGGTGGCCCGCCCTGGCTATTATGCCTAAGGGAGTGAACCCCTTAGGGTTTAGAAACCTCAATAATTATGTTTTGAATATTTAATCTTATATTTAGATGATTTCACAGAACCTATCTTGGCATCCCTGAGGAGGGAAATCTGGAAGCTTGCAGGGACTCACCGCAAGGGTGGTTATAAGTCTAGAAACAAAGCTCAAAGGTTACTGAGGTTGCTGGGCAGTCATTTATCAACGCCAAGTGTTTCACAGGTGTCCATTTTCTCTAACATAGTCTGGTGAAGGGACCTGGGCCTCCTCCAAGATATGAGGATTAGGACTTTTACTCCTGATACTTTTACTCGGATACTTTTTCAAGTTTGTGTCTAAATTTTCTCTCTCTCTTTTTCTTTATCTAATTCTGTCTCTGTTTTTCTGTCTCACTCTATACTTAGTGAGGCTTGCAGCCTCTCCGGGTCATCTGAGTGGGAGTCAATTATGAATTGGCTTTCTTTTGTATGCTTTTTTTCCATAGATACCAGGCTCCATTTGGCCATAATGGAATTTTTCTATTAGGAAGAAAAAAATTCTCTTAGCTGATTCAGGTCATGATGGTTCTAAAAGCCATCAAGAGAATACGTTGGCTTATCCCTGGTACATCAAATTAATGTAGAATGGGGTCCACTTGATTGAAAGTAACTGCACAGGTAAAGAACTCTTTATCTTTTTGATTGTTGGATAAGGGAACACCCATAAAAGGTGGATCTTCAGTAAGGATGAAAATAGGCTGCTTAGAAAAAAATTATTTATGAAACTTCACAGAAATTATGTCAAGTGGTGGAGAGAGATAACAGAAAACAAGTAAGTCAGAAGAACAAGCAAGCACAGAGGATGACTTGGTATGATTCTACCTAAAATAATGAAAGCATATGAACTGAAAACTGTTCAGAGAAGATTTTCAGGAAAGTAACACATGGTGAGTTTTTCCACCTGCTAGATGGTCTATGTCTTGTCGCCTACCTCTAGTTTTTCAGGACCTGCTCTTTTTCAGGTTATGCCAAGACTACACCAATGTATAGTGGGCAAAGATGAAGCATGGCATTTGTCCCTTTGGGGGAGGAAGTGATGGGACTGACCACCACCAGCCAGAGTCCAGTGACTATGACAAATTGTTTTTAACACACTAATTTAAAATCAATGAAAATGTTTATTTCGCAAGTTTAGGAAGCAGCAGTGAAAAAGTCAAATACACATTTGAAAAGACATTTAAATAAACATTTGAAAAACAAGGGCATCACAGCAAACATTTGAAACGTAGAAGAACAAAAGAGACTATGACATTGAAGGAGTCATTTTATGAAGTTTATTAAAGGCAGTACAAACCTGTAGGTTATTATTGTCGTTGGAATGTTTACCTGTTAGAACACAGGACATAATCAAGTTCTGTGGGTTAAGGAGAGCTTATTTCATTATCAGCAAATTTAGTGACCTCTCTGAGACTCAGTTTCTTCACGTGTAATATATAGCTTTGAGTTTCTTATGGAATCGAGAGAGAACGCATTAGCTTCTATGTGTATGAGGCTTAGCACAGTGCCTGAAACACACTAAAGATCAGTAAAGGTCAGATCTTGCTGTTTAAAGTTTCCCTCTGATATGGACACAAACGGTGTTCTGCACTCTGGTCAACCAGCCTACCCTCTAATGCAATGAGATGACAGGATCATCTGGGAAGTGAGAGGACTCAGAGTCCAGGGAAGCAGAAGGCTTAGAGTGTTTGGCTTGTTGACTTTTTACTGCTTAGTTCATTCAAGGGTGGTGGAGTCTATACAATAATTTTAGTCTAGGTAAACCATCATTGAACAACATTTTTTCACCAATGAAAGTTATTTTCTAAACATCTCCCATGTCGATCAGCAAATATTCCGGTGTAGATGTCAAGAATGGCATTTAAAGTGCTTATTAGGTATCTCTGAAATGTAGAGTTCTTACTGGGCCTTTCAACCACTAATAAGCCACCACTGAGATAAAAATTTAAATGAATTTACATTTACATATCACACTATTTATATTTGAAGTAAATTACCACACAGATAATTTGACCTCTTAGTACATGTAGAGGGAAGTTTAGGATCAAAATCAATTATGATTCCAGGATCACTTGTTAGATTCCTCTGTTACACCAGACTCTACTCTAATGTTTATAATGCAGGACCTGTATAATATTTTTATCATTTTTCTCTTTACCAAGATTGATTGGAAAAGCTGCATTGATTGAACTTAGCCATCAGGGTGGTATTCATAAAGTAAAATATTATTGCAAACATAGTTTGTGTGGTAGGAAATCAATCATGTGAGCCCTATAAAGAATTTTAAATCTCATTATATCAAAGTTACAATTTTTCATATTTGTGCAGAGAAATCTCTTAAAGGGGACTGCTAAGAACACATTGAAGAAGATTGTGGCTTGATACATAGTATTTTTCTTGAGAAAGGAGAATTTGAGACTTAAGAATGCAGTTTTGAAAATATAGAAGCATAAATTCACAGAATATGCGTTCCTTACTTAAAACACTTTATGAAGGTGAAACATAAAGGAATGAAAACTTTTAAAGAAATTGAAGTGAAAAAATAGAGAATCTTAAACCTAAGAACATTTTGATAAATGTTATTTTAAACCAATTCTAGATTTACAGAAAAGTTACAGAGAAGAGCTCTAATATACCCACACCCAGTTCAGCCCATTTTTAACATGTTACATCACTATCATGATATATTTTTATGATAATAAACCAATTTTAATACATTATTTTAACAAAAGTCCATACTTGATTCAGAATTTGTTTTTAACCTAATGTCCCTTTCCTGTTCCAGGATACCACATTGCATTTAGTTGTCATGTTTCTTTAGGCTTCTCTTGGATGTGACTGTCTCATGACTTTCCTTGCTATGGATAACCTTGATAATTTTGAGGAGTACAGGTCAGGTCTTTTGTAGAATGCCCCTTAATTGGAATTTGTTTGATGTTTTTCTCATGACTAGATTGGCGTTATGGGTTTTTGAGAGGAAGTCTACAGAGATAAATTGCCTTTTTCATCACAACAATCAAGGACACATGCTATTAACATGTCATCACTATTGATGTTGACCTTCATCTCCTGGCTGAGGTAGTAGTGTTTTTCAGTTTTCTCTATTTCCCACCCCCCCAACTCTTTTCCATACTGTACTCTTTGGAATGGAGTCATTAAACTCAGCCCACACATTTAAGAAATGGGGAGGAAATCTTAAACTTTAAAAACTGGAAACGTAATGCCAAAAATCAGGAAAATGTGCACATAGAAAACCAATGGCTGTATATATTATTTAGCACCTTATTTTTTCACTTATGGCTATATTGGAAAAAATATTTTCTTGCCAATAAATATGTTTCTACAATATGATGGCAACAGCTGCAGATATTCCATGCTGCTAATGTACCACCACACATTCAGCTGTCCATTGTTGACTATGTTAATACAGAATCTCAGAACACTAACGCCCAAGGACACAGGTGTGCAGCCTTCACAACCAAAGGCTTAGTGCAGAAGAACTTGGGAGAAGGTTGTTTGTTATCATTGCTTTTTTTGAGTCTCTATTGTGCTATGATGCAGGGAAGGCCACTTGTTTCCTAATTATATTCTCTACTTTTATGGGGAAAAAATACAGGACAGCAAGGTAACATTTAATTTTGTATCTTTCAAGATGTGTCAGATGCAGGACAGACATAGACTAATCTCTAATATTGTCAGAAAAATTATTTGAAGCTGGGTAATAGGTCAAAGAGATTTCAGGGTGTTCTTTCAGTGCAGCGCTGGGCTTCTACTGACTGAGACATATACAACTCAACAGGACAAAGGTTAACTTGCAGATTTTTGTCAAGTTGAGATTTAAGTAATTTCTGTCCAGTGGAACAGATAACCACAGTTTATGGCCCTGGCAGGCCTTAACCAGTATAAATCTAACCCAGTAATCTCATTCTAACATGGCTTCGTTAAATTGTCTATCTTTTCAAATGCTCTTTGGGACAGTTTCGGCATCTTACCAGTTATCTCATTAAATCATGAGTTAAATAAAATCTTTAACATGTGTTCATTCTATATTTGCTATAATTTGGCTTTTGGAAAATTATATTTTAACAATATTGAAACAATATTACAGTTGTTTATATTTGTATTTCAGTACTACTTTAAGCTCCTGAAATGTACTTTGCTTATGATGTTTTAGCAGAATATTATTAGCTTTTAATAGAATTTCCTGTGTAATCTAATAGCACAGTATTATATGACAAATTCTAGCTTAATGAATGCTTGTTAATTGAAAAAACTGTTAACCTGATTATATAAGAATTTTTAAATTTCCTACATATTTATGAAAATATTAGTTTAGTGTAATTACAAAATGCAATAGGAATAAACCCCAAATATTGAAGTTTTAAAGTAAGTCTTGACAACACTGTTGGACCTGATTTCTATACTAAGGTTTGCCTTTACTCAGGGGTTGATAAACTATGGCCCATGAATCAAATCTGGCCGTCATCTGTTTGAGTTAATAAAGCTTTATTGGCTCACAGCCGTGTTCATTTTTTAAATGTATCCTGTGTGGTTGATTTTGTGCTACAAATGCAGAGTGAGTAGCTATGGCCATTGAGTAGCTTTGGCCAGTTGACTAGAAGCCGTATGACCCACAAGGCCTAAAATATTTACTATCTGCCTTTTGACAGAAGAAAGTGTGTTGACCTTGGCTTTACCAATAAAAGGCTATGGTTTTTTAGATACTGGAGTAATATTCTACTTTACTAATAAATAGAAGACATTAAGCAGAAAAATAACCTATCCTAGAATTAGCTATTTTTGTGTTTTGTGGTGGAAATGCTTTTAAAAACTTAATCTAGCTTTAATATTTTATTGATTAACATAAATATTTATATTTATTAAGTAAATATACTTTGAGATTTTCATTCATCAGATAATCTTATGTAAATAAGCTTTCTACAATATTTGTATTATAATGTTGACAACTGGTTCTGAGTCATAAGATATTTTAATAGTTCAGTCTGGCAAATAATTGCTTGCCTTGGGCAGTATAATGGCTCTTGCTGAGTGAGGAGTAAAAGAATACTTCTGTCATTTTACTCTCAGCCTACTTTCTGGTGAAGTGATGTAAGGCAATAAATATTTGGTAATATTTGTAAAGTTGCATTTTGGTAAGTGGTTTTTTTTTTGGAACAGAAAAGACCAGATTTCATGTTAGTGAAAAAATAGAAATGTGTTTTCAAATATTGCATAAAAACATTATTTTCATGAGTTGGCCATTTTCAGAAAGGAAAACCTTAGGCTTTATGTTATTTAAGAGAAGGAAATATTTGAAAATGCCATGTCTTTAAAATTCAGCTAATACTGACTGGAGCTTGATTAGTTTCCAGACTCACTAAGCCAACCTCTGTCTACAATTCTTTCTTCTAATTTTTTTTTTTTTTTTTGAGACAGAGTTTCACTCTTGTTACCCAGGCTGGAGTGCAATGGCGCAATCTCGGCTCACCGCAACCTCCGCCTCCTGGGTTCAGGCAATTCTCCTGCCTCAACCTCCTGAGTAGCTGAGATTACAGGCACGCGCCACCATGCCCAGCTAATGTTTTTCGTATTTTTAGTAGAGACGGGGTTTCACCATGTTGACCAGGATGGTCTCGATCTCTTGACCTCGTGATCCACCCGCCTCGGCCTCCCAAAGTGCTGGGATTACAGGCTTGAGCCACCGCGCCCGGCCTCTTTCTCCTAATTTTTAAAAAATTCATAAGTGATTATGTTGGCTCTTGTCCTTTAATCTGTTGAAATGCTCCCATTCTCTGTTCTGGGCTATGTGCCTTCTCAACAGATGCTCACCCAGAGTTTCTGTGGGGCCAAAGGATTGAGTGGCATTTATAGATAAAGTAAAAAAGAGGGTAATAAGGAAATGATCTCTCCATACTCATCTTTCTTTCTGTTTGATCATAAACCTGAACAGGAGAAAAACCTAGTACACACTTAATGAGGATGATGGAGGACACCTGCAGGGCAACTCATGCTCAGGAGAGGCAGCTCCATGACTCCAGGATTGTTTCCTAGCTGCTGGGCAATCACTGACTGCAGGCTTCCAAAGCTCTCCCCCAGAGCTGTCTCTCCAGCTTCCAAGGTCACCAGTAGAATTTGAACTTTCATTAGCTTGTCCATTCTTCCTTTTTCCATACCTCACAGAGGATGCTGGTGGGAGGCCATGACACCATCCTGGGATTCCAGCTCTAAATCTGGGATTTCAGGAGTTAGTTGGGTATGTACAGCTTGCAGTGCATGCTTGCTGTGTGATGCTCCATAACTAATTATTTCCAGCCTGATCCCTTCAAGCTAGAGCCTTGGAGTTGTCTGGGGATTATCTTGATTAATTCAAAGTCTTATAGATGACTAGGGTTTTGGGAGACTGACCATACCTGCTTTTGAGACTGGTCAGTTTTAGGCTGGGTGCGGTGGCTCATGCCTGTAATCCCAACACTTTGGGAGGCCAAGGCAGGCGGATCACTTGAGGTTGGAAGTTCAAAACCAGCCTGGCCAACATGGTGAAACCCCGTCTCTACTAAAAATACAAAAATTAGTCAGGTATGGTGGTGGGTACCTGTAATTCCAGCTACTAAGGAGGCTGAAGCACAAGAATCTCTTGAACCCAGGAAGAGGAAGGTGCAGTGAGCCAAGATCGCGCCATTGCACTCTAGCCTGGGCAACAGAGCAAGACTGTTGGAAAAAAAAAAAAAAAAAGACTGGTCAGCTTTAGACTCACAACTCAAAGTTGCAGGAGCACCTTCACATTCCTTTATCTTGCCCATTATATGCTGTTTAATACAGAGGTTTCAAATTTAAGCCTGAGATTTTTAATCTTGGCTTTTTCTTGTACTCATGGAAGAGGAAATGATGAGCTCCAAAATATGAAATGCTAGCAAATACTTCATGTGCCTTTAGACATTCGGAGCAGAGGCTCTGAGTCTGTGATTGTCAATACATTGCTTTGCTAACCCTGAGATGTGAGTGAGTTCATCCAGTCAGTGTTGCAAAATCAGATCCTACTTTTGTTTGCCGAATTGGGAAAATAAGGCAATGCTTTTCTAAGTAACCTAAGTTAAAAAGTAATCATGAGGATAATTAAGGTAATCTTTGTTTAAAGAAGAAAAGTTTAGAGCTATAATTGGAATCCTGCTAGTGGGTTAAGAAGAAAATTCTAGACAAATATTCTCCTTTTCTCTGATTCCCATTAAGTATCTTATTTTTCATTGCCTAATGATATGGATCACTTTTTGTTGACCGAACCTGTTCTTTCCGTTTCTATTGAAGTTTAACCTCTGAAAGAGGTTAGGTCCCCTATTCAGCTTATTGAGCATGAAACCTTCAGCTCTATTTCCCCACACATTTCCCGGGAACAAATGCATCCATATTTGGGGGCTGAGGGTTCATGGAGGTCGATACAGCTGATGAGGCAATCGTTAAGACTGTCAACTTCAGAATCTCTTCTCATTCTCATCTATGAACATGTATGTTAATGGAGGTTAAAATAATGACCATAAAGAGAATCTTAATGTTATGTTGTAAATGATACTTGAACTTGACAATAACAAAACCTAAATTACACAAGAAGCAAAAATGGAATGACAGGTAATTTTCTAGAGTCAATGATATAGGCCAGATCTAAATTGAAGGTTATTCTGATAAAGGGAGCTTGGCAGGCTTGCAGTCACTGTGTTTGAGTTTTGTTTTTGTCAGAGGACTCTCTGAAAGGTGCCAGGTTTAATGGAATTTAGATAAAGACATTCTCATTTCAGCTGAAAGTTGAACATTCCTTTGTGTCTGATTCATCCCTGTAATATTGTCAAGTCTGATAGAATTGCAGAAGCACTTCAACATTTTTAACAGTCCCAGTTTCTGAGTAAGCTGTCACAGCATCTCAACCTGGGAGTTAGGAGAAAATGTGGAGACTCATAGTCACTGAAGGGAGGTGAACTTGAGAAGTGCCAACTAATGGAAATTTCCAGTATAATAACATTCAAGAGCAAAAGTGAATCAGGAGACACAAGTGAATTAGGGAGTTTTAATGTGTAAGGATCTCAGAATTGTTCTCTCACTGCCCTTAGGTCAGTTAGAGATTTGTAAAATAAAGCATGGCTCACAAAGCAGCTATTAATGCTTCATGTGAGTCAGTGGACTAGCTTTCTTTTGCTGTGTTGCAGCCTACATACATTCTATATGAGTAGGTTCCTATATACATCCAAAAGATAAATAGATAATGAGGTATTGAGGTAGATTTACATGAGAGGGAGGTTTGAGCAGGTTACTGCATTGGGCAGGATAGGAGTGGTAAATGGGTGGGTGCTTTGGAGAAAAGAATAACTGAAAAAGTTTCAAGGGGAAGAGTTTAAAACGCATGTGGTCTGGATCCTAAATATTTAAAGAGTGGTCTTTCTGGACCAGCAGTATCAATAGCACCCGGGAGCATGTTAGAAATGTGAGACTCAGACCTGCTGAATCAGAATGGACATTTCACAATATCCTCATGTAATTCATATGCGCTCTAAAGTTGAGAAGTACCGGTCTTGGGTGCTTCTTTTGCCAGGTTCTGTGTTCTCTTAAGGTCTCTGACAGATGCTCTGGATGCCCTCTTGAACACGCAGATTCATGGGCCAAATGGAAAATCGGATTAACATTTCGGCAACTTCATTTCTCTTATCAGCTATTTTAGCAGAGAGAAAGGAAATTAAATCTTGTCTATTGCTATGGATAAGGGTGTCTTTGAACTGCTAAAAAGAAGAATACCTGTTAGGAACCAAATCCTGTCCTATGCGTGAGTTAAATAATGGTTACGGAGAGGCAGGAATTTGCAATACTAGAAAATTTAGAGGTAGATGTCAGAGCTGAATCCTTTATCATTATAAAGCCTTACAAAGTTTATTATCTATGCTAGGGCAATTTAAATGGTTTTTAGGTTTTACAGGAGATTAGAAGAATTTTGTATCAGGAATAATTTTTTAAATGTGAAGGGGAAACTAGTTTTTTAAAGATCATTTTCAATACCCAGACACAGAGTTAGAGCCAGCTTAAGTGCAATATGAAAAGTAAACTTTGTAAACAGGTTCAGGATGACAGATTCTGATGGGAGACTGTTCTTGATAGGTCTGGCAGGAGAGCCAGATAAGAAGGCAAAGCAAATATTTACTTAGGAATAGATAAAGAAGAGAGAGAAACCAATAAGCATTAGGGAAATGCCTGCATCAATCAGATTCATGTCAGAGTTTTGGAGGTGGTAATTTCTATCAGGTTCCCTGCTAGATGTTAGTGATAAAATCATGACCTTGTCCTGCTCTCCAGTCGTTCAAGTGAAGACAATTAACCATAGTATAAGCCAGCTTGTGGTAAGTGCCATAATGAAGAAGCATGATTTTTTTTTTAACATCCTGAACCTCCCAAGAAATTTTTGTTCTTTATCAAAAGAAACAAAAGAGTGAAGTGGATGGGGAGAATAGAGTTAGTTGAGGGGTGGAGGTGGGGGCCATTTTGGCCTTGTGGTACTTGAGATATGCAATTTGAAAACTGACAACGCACTTGTCTCAGTATTTGGCCCTCTTTTGAGGGCTATAAGAACTCTCTAGTTTGCAAACCAATGCCTATAAACAATTTGGCTTGCAAAAAACACCAGCTTTACTATTAAAATTCCTCTTTCGCTTTGATTCCTTGCTGTATCTTGGTTGCCAAGACTTGGTGGTGGTTTAGTAATATGATTCTTAAATGTTTAAATGTGGTACATACTGTTCAATTTTAACATGATTGATAAAAATAAAAGTTAAAAACTCTCCCCCATGCAGTACTTAGCTGATTAATTGATTGAGCCCTATTAAACTAAATTGCCAATAGAAGTAGGCCTTGGAGAGCTGGGGTAGCCTCTGGCAACTTTAAGAAATAAACAAAGCTTTGTGGCCTCATCCCTATTACTTGGGATGCTTAAGATGCTTCTGAGTCCTCAAAGCCTCCCAAGTTCAGGTATTAGTGTGAAAAATCCCTGATTATTGCTTCCTTTACATCTAGACTTTCTCATGCTATAATCCTGTGGTTTTGAGAAATACTGTAGTTTTGAGAAAACTGTTTTCTCAATCAGGCTTTCTCCTTCATCTCCTAATAATCTAGTGTTTGTGTTTCGTTTCTGTTAGTTTCAGATTAATTATTTTCTGATTTTATAAACTAAGATACTATGATAACTACTATTGTTTTTATCTTCCAAATAGCATAATTATGTTTAAATAGCATTGTTTAAGGAGAAAAACTATGGTGGGAATTTCAGGCATACTGAGAGGTCTTCAGCAAGTTACTTTATATTAGGGATTTCTTATTTCAGAATTAGCAAAATGGTGGTTGGATAGGGGTCACAAGCAGTTTTTGTTTGTTTTAACTGTTTAAACCCCATGTGCTAATATGTAAATTTGCAAATTATGCCCTAAAATTCAAATTTTTGGTTTCTCTTGATGAGTTAGCAACTGGTTTCACTTGGTCCACTTTCTCTCTCAGGAAGAGTTGATTTGTGCTGTGTGGCAGCTACCTTTGTTGGATGGGTCATATCCTTGAACTGTGTAGTGGAGTGGTACTTTTCTTGTATTCTTAACCTTCCTGACATAATGGGCATTTGCACTTGGAAATTCTGATTTAGTCACTCTATGTTGGGGCTTCACCCAGATTTAGGGAGCAAGAAAAATCAAAGAAAGAATTAAATATTTTGCCTCTTTGATGTCAAAAGACAACTTTAAATATCTATCGGTTCTTCAATAACATAAAAAAAATTCTCTTGGATTTCACAAGGTGGCAGTTTTTGAAAGTCACATATAAGTCCTCGCATTACTACCGTTAAAATTATCCATGATATAACAGACTAAGTGGGTTGTCTGCTGAGAAGAATTATCATTACTTTGTAGATATATTTTAGAGGCCTATTGGAAATTAAATTCATAGTAATAAAAGAAAATGCTGAGTAAATTATCTTTAAAAAGCTTCTGCTTACAATCCACTCTAATAAAACTTTTGGAAATCTAAAAGTTGGAAGTGGCATTTAGCGATATTAAAATCTGTCAAAATGAAATGCATACATTCATTTTCTCTTAAAAATTAAGGCAGAAAGTCAAATATAACTAAAAAATAATAAGCTTTGAAAAAATTAGTGGAATCAGTAGGATTAGTAAGCAAGATATTCTAATATGTTACAAACTTAGCTGTGCTAATTTATACTTTCCATTAGAGGTGTTAATATATTTGCATGTCATTTCTTTATATATATATTTTATTGCGTTTTAGGTTTTGGGGTACATGTGAAGAACATGCAAGATTGTTGCATAGGTACATACATGGCAATGTGGTTTGCTGCCTTCCTCCCCATCACCTGTATCTGACATTTCTCCCCATGTTATCCCTCCCCTGCTCCCCACCCCGTGTCCCTCCCTTAGTTCCACCCACAGACCCCAGTGTGTGATCCTCCCCTCCCTGTGTTCATGTGTTCTCATTGTTCAATACCCGCCTATGAGTGAGAACATGTGGTTTGATTTTCTGTTCTTGTGTCAGTTTGCTGAGAATGATGGTTTCCAGGTTCATCCATCTCCCTACAAAGGACACAAACTCATCGTTTTTTATGGCTACATAGTATTCCATGGTGAATATGTGCCACATTTTCCTTGTCCAGTCTATCATCGATGAGCATTTGGGTTGGTTCCAAGTTTGCGATTGTAAACAGTGCTGCAATGAACATTTGTGTGCACGTGTCCTTAGAACGATTTATAATCCTTTGGTTATATACCCAGTAATGGGATTGCTGGGTCAAATGGAATTTCTATTTCTAGGTCCTCGAGGAATCGCCACACTGTCTTCCACAATGGTTGAACTAATTTACACTCCCACCAACAGTGTAAAAGTGTTGCTATTTCTCCACATCCTCTCCAGCATCTGTTGTCTCCAGATTTTTTAATGATCACCATTCTAACTGGCATGAGATGGTATCTCAATGTAGTTTTGATTTGCATTTCTCTAATGACCAGTGATGAAGAGCATTTTTTCACTATGTTTGTTGGCCTCATAAATGTCTTCTTTTGAAAAGTGTCTGTTCATATCCTTTGCCCACTTTTAAATGGGCTTGTTTGTTTTTTTCTTGTAAATCTGTTTTAGTTCTTTGTAGATTCTGGATATTAGCCCTTTGTCAGATGGGTAGATTGCAAAAATTTTTTCCCATTCTGTTGCTTTCTGATTCACTCTAATGATATCTTCTTTTGCTGTGCAGAAGCTCTGGAGTTTAATTAGGTCGCATTTGCCTATTTTGGCTTTTGTTGCCAATGCTTTTTGTGTTTTAGTAATGAAGTCCTTGCCTGTGCCTATATCCTGGATGATTTTGCCTAGGTTTTCTTTGAGAGTTTTTATGGTGTTAGGTCTTATGTTTGAGTCTTTAATCCATCTGGAGTTAATTTAAGGTGTCAGGAAGGTGTCTAGTTTCTGCTTTCTGCACATGGCTGGCCAGTTTTCCCAACACCATTTATTATATAGGGAATCCTTTCCCCATTGCTTGTTTTTGTCAGGTTTGTCAAAGATCAGATGGTTGTAGATGCGTGGCATTGCTTCCGAGGCCTCTGTTCTGTTCCATTATTCTATATCTCTGTTTTTGTACCAGTGCCATGCTGTTTTGATTACTGTAGGTTTATAGTATAGTTTGAAGTTAGGTAGTGTGATGCCTCCAGCTTTGTCCTTTTGCTTGGAATTGACTTCGCTATGCGGGCTCTCTTTTGGTTCCATATGAAATTTAAGGTGGTTTTCTCCAGTTCTGTGAAGAAGGCCATTGGTAGCTTGATGGGGATAGTGCTGAATCTATAAGTTACTTTGGAAGTATGACCATTTTCACGATATTGATTCTTCCTAACCATGAGCATAGGATGTTTCTCCATCTGTTTGTGTCCTCTCTTATTTTGTTGAGCAGTGGTTTGTAGTTCTCCTTGAAGAGGTCCTTTACATTCTTTGTTAGTTGTATTTTCTAGGTATTTTATTCTCTTTGTAGCAATTGTGAATGGCAGTTCGTTCTTTATTTGGCTCTCTTTAAGTGTGTTATTGGTGTATAGGAATGTTTGTGATTTTGCACATTGATTTTGTATCCTGAGACTTTGCAGAAGTTGCTTACCAGTTTCAGGAGATTTTGGGCTGAGACAGACAATGGGATCTTCTAAATATACTGTCATGTCATCTGCAAATAGAGACAATTTGACTTCCTCCTTTCCTATTTGAATACGCTTTATTTCTGATTGCTTTGGCTAGAACTTCTGATACTATATTGAATAGGAGTGATGAGAGAGGGCATCCTTGTCCAGTGCCAGATTTCAAATGGAATGCTTCCAGTTTTTGCCCATTCAGTATGATATTGGCTGTGGGTTTGTCATAAATGGCTTTTATTATTTTGAGATACTTTCTATCAATACCTACTTTATTGAGAGTTTTTAGCATAAAGTGCTGTTGAATTTTGTCAAAGGCCTTCCCTGCATCTATTGAGATAATCATGTGGTTTTTGTGTTTGGTATTGTTTTTGTGGTGAATTATGTTTATAGACTTGCATATGTTGAACCAGCCTTGCATCCCTAGGATTAAGCCTACTTGATTGTGATGGATAAGCTTTTTGATGTACTGTTGCAATTGGTTTGACAGTATTTTATTGAAGATTTTTGCCTCTGTGTTCATCATGGATATTGGCCTGAAGTTTCCTTTTTTTTTTTTTTTTTTTTTTTTTGAGTCTCTGCTGGGTTTTGGTATCAGGATGATATTGGTCTCAGAAAATGATTTGGGAGGCATTCCCTCTTTTTGTATTGTTTGGAATAGTTTCAGAAGGAATGGTACCCACTCCTCTTTGTATGTCTGGTAGAATTTGTCTGTGAATCCATCTGGACCTGGGCTTTTTTGGTGGGTAGGCTGTTAATTGCTGCCTCAACTTCAGCCCTTGTTATTGGTCTATTCAGGGTTTCAATTTCTTCCTGGTTTAGGCTTGGGAGGATGCAATGTCCAGGAATTTATCCATTTCTTCCAGGTTTACTGGTTTATGTGCATACAGTTGTTTGTTGTAATCTCTGATGGTAATTTGTATTTCTGTGGAGTCAGTAGTGATATCCCCATTTATCGTTTTAACTTGTGTCTTTTTCACAAAGTTCTTGTGTTGTGTTTTTCAACTCCATCAATTCATTTATGCTCCTCTCTAAACTGTTTATTTTCATCAGCATTTCGTCAAACCTTTTTTCAAGGTTCTTAGTTTGTTTGCATTGGGTTAGAACATGTTCTTTTAGCCCAGAGAAGTTTCTTATTACCCACTCTCCGAAGCCTGTTTCTACCATTTCATCAGACTCATTCTCCATCAAGCTTTGTTCCCTTGCTGGTGAGGAGTTGTGATCCCTTGGAGGAGGAGAGGCATTCTGGTTTTGGGTATTTTCATCCTTTTTGCGCTGGTTTCTTCCCATCTTTGTGGATTTATTTACCTGTGGTCTTTGTAGTTGGTGACTTTCAGGTGGGGTCTCTGAGTTTACTTCCTGTTTGTTGATGATGAAGTTATTTCTCTCTGTTTCTTAGTTTTCCTTCTAACAGTCTGGCCCCTCTGCTATAGGACTGCTGGAGGTCCACTCCAGACCCTGCTTGCCTGGGGCTCACCTGCAGGGGCTGCAGATCAATGAGGGTTGCTGCCTGTTTCTTCTTCTGCTACCTTTGCCCCAGAAGGATACCCGTCGTATGTCAGTCTTTGCTCTCCTTTATGAGGTGACTCTTTGGATATATGGAGGTCAGGGAGCTGCTTGAGGAGACAGTCTGTCCTTTATAGGAGCTTAAGTGCTGAGTTGTGAGCTCTGTTGTTCCATTCAGGGCTGCTGGGTAGGTATATTTAAGTCTACTGCAGCAGAACTCATTAACAGCCTTTTTTTTTTTTTTTTTTTCCCAGGTGCTCTGTCCCGGGAAGGTAGGGCTTTATTTACGTTTCTGTCCTCCTGCTGCCTTTTTTCAGGGCTGCCCTGCCCAGCAAGGAAGCAGCCTAGCCACAGTCTGCCTGCAAAGGCTTTGCTGAGCTGCGGTGGGCTCCGCCCAGCTCCCGTGTGAACTTCCCTGCAGTCTTGTTTATAGGGGTATAGTTAGAACTGCCTTGGCAACGGCCGCCTGCCTATTTCATGGCAGACCCTCTCTGTAATAGCAGACTGCCTCGGCAATGGCAAGTTGCCTCGGTAATGGCAGAGCACCTCAGCAATGGTAGACTACCTGGGTAGTGGTGAACTGCCTCGGTAATGGCGGACACCCCTCCCTGACAGACCTGGGCTGACCGGGTTCAGCTGTGCTTGCTGTGAAACTCTCAATCCAGAGCGTTTCGGATTGCTGGTCTTTGTGGGGGTGGGACAGGCCGAGCCAGATCACCTGGCTCCCTGCCTCAGACCCCGTTTTTTTCAGTTGAATGGGCGATTTGTCTCCCAGGCGTTCCAGTCACCAGTTGAAACGGCTTCAGATTTGTGTGAGTTCTTGTGAGGAAACCTGCTGCGCCTTCTGACACAGCCATGCTGGGGGCTCGTGGTGCTTTTTCGCCCAGGAATCTGCTGGCCTGGCTCCCTGTTTCAGTCCCCTTTTCTCAGTTGAACGGGTGACTGTGTCCCTGGTGCTGCAGTCGCCAGCTGAAAGGGCGCCTGGACCTGTGTCAGGTGTTTGAGAGGAGAAGCCCCGCCGCCCAAACAGCTGCGCTAGAGACCCTGGCGCTCCTCAGCCGGGGAATCTCTTGGCCTGTGGGCAATAAAAATCCGTCTGGAAATGCAGCGACCACTCACCCTCCGCGCCCTCGCTGGGAGCTGCAATCCAGAGCTGCTCCTTGGATCGGCTCCACGTGGCCATGTTGGATCCCCCTGACGGCTGTCATTTCATAAAGGTGAGTCTCCTTCTTAGGCTTGATGATTAAGGTGATTACAAAACAAACGAACTTTTCACTGTGAATTGTTTCAAGTTCTTGTTTCATTAAGGAATTGCTTTTGATGCAAATAAAGCAGATTTTTTAAAATGCGGTAATTAGTGCTAGAGAAGGTTTGAGGTAGTATATGACTGGATGTAGCAGAGAAATATGCATTTGAATATGTTCAGAATGTGTGGTGTTTGTTAATCTTCACTGATATTGATAATTATTAATCCCAGAAACAAAAGATTGGTTTCTCATTTTAACACATTTTTGTAGCCTGCAATAACTTTTGGCACCAGGTTTTCAATGTTTCTTCAATCCAGACAAGCATCTTTTTGAGGAGCGTGGGTGTGTGTTTGTGTGTGTGTGTGTTGGGGGTAGTGGTGAGGGCGGTGCTGGGAGGTGGTGGTAGTTCAATGAAGACTTCTATTTTCTATAACTGTTTTACTATTCTGTATCTCTTTTTTTGGCAAGTAGACATTGTATTTTATGACAAACTTCCCAATCCTGGTTCTGAAGCACAGCAACACTCCTAGAGCAGTTTTGTATTTTTTGTTTGTTTTTTAAGGCAGTGGCTTGTCATAGGCTAGAAACCCAGTGACCCATTCAAAATCTACTCTATTGCTCTTTTTGTTTTTTAGCTGGAAGCCATTAGCTAGATCTCTAAGCCTTCTGCTTGAAGTGCTGTTTTTGATAGACAATGGATTTGAACATTGGGTTTTGAATCCAGGAGCCTAAGTCAATTTTTGTCCTTTTCTTTCTGAGTTTATTAGTTTCATTTAGACCACCTTAGAAAGAAAGAAACACAGAAATTTAACTTTTGAAAGTGTGTTTTTTTGGTCCAGCTAGCAGTTTCAGCAGCAGAATCAGTTAAAAAAATGAAGATGCAGGCATCTTGACTTCAGAAGAAGAGAGCTGTCCAATCACCCTTTAATCCTGTCATTCTTCCTAAGGGATTCAGAGACAATGGAGGGGCAGGCTTTCCGGAGCCTAGAATTTGATACTTATAAGCCTTGGAGACCATTTGTTTTCCAGTTTCCTCCTAAATTGTCACATGGGTTATTTATTCTCTCCTATCTCTTCCTCATAACTTATTTTACGTAAAAACTTTTAGATTAGTATTTTCCATATTTTTTATTAAAAATATCTTGGGCTCATCAAATACATCATTCGAAACATACTTAAATTGTAAAAATTGATTTTAATGTCACTAAAACTTTAGGCATGCATGGGTAGCCTATTATTAAAATATATATCAGGAGGCTGAGGTGGGAGGATTGCGTGAGCGCAGCCATTGCAGGCTATAGTGAGCTATGATCACACAAATGCACTCCAGCCTGGGAAACAGAGCAAGACCCTTTCTCTAAAAAGAAAGGAAAGAAAGGAAAAGAAAATAAAATAAAACAAAAGAAATATTTAATATATAGTTTCTTCTCTATTAGGGCAATACAGTCATAGTAGAAATATTGAGAAAAATTTAAAAAACTTAAATAGAAATCATTCATAAGTTTACACAGAAATAAATTTGATATTGTTTCCCCGAGTATATTGTTTTTGGTGTTCTATATTTTTGTGTGTTTTTTTTTTCAAAATTTGAGATCACACTATAGGTTTTTATATCCTGCTTTTTAAAATTACACATTTTTTCATGAAACATTTCCTGTCTACTTTTTTTCTTTTTTTTTTTTTTTTTT
>NW_022436944.1:22792907-23002054 GCF_009761245.1 Sapajus apella | reverse complement strand
TTTTGTATTTTTAGTAGAGACGGGGTTTCACCATGTTGACCAGGATGGTCTCGATCTCTTGACCTCGTGATCCACCTGCCTCAGCCTCCCAAAGCGCTGGTACTTATACATTCTTAAAAAAATTTTTAAATGGCTGAATAGCATTTTATATAAGAAGAAAACAAATTAATCACCTAATTTTGAGTCATTTAGACTGTTTCCATTGTTTTCCTATTACAAATAATTGTGTCATCTTTTTTCCTTAATGTTTTCTGTACCTTTCTCATTATTTTCTTAGAATAGGTTTCTGGAAATTGAGTGACTGAAACTGTTTTTACTCACATACCAATGACCTACAGCTTGCAAAATTCCAAGGACACTTTCATTCTTATATTGCCTGACTTCTTAGACGTGTTTGACTACAACAATGTTTTTAAACCCACAGTTTGGCAATTTCAACAGCAACATCCTTTTTCCCCCTTTATTATCTGTTACCAGCCTATCTTATATTATGACCATGGCTTAAAATATAAACTCGATTTCTATTTCCCACACAGATTGCTTTTCTGACCTGTTTTCTGACATCTTCACTTTGGATGTCCCACAGGTATATCACATCCATTGTCTTCAGATCTGATCTTTTTCTTTGTTCCCTTCCAGCCTGTTCTGCCTCTGAAGTTTGTCCCCTTCAATGGATGATACCACTATCTACCCAGTTGCCCGGGTGGTCACTTGCTCATGATAGGAACCTGTTCTTGATAGCAGTACCTCACATCAAGTTCTAGGACTTCTATATCCAAAGTAGATTTCAAGTTTATCTCCCACTTTCCGTTTATCATCTTATAACATTACTATTTTAATTGTGTCAAAGGCAGAAGCTGAACAAAAGAGAAGATTGATTTTAATCAGGCTGTTGAAATAAAACAAATCATTCTAATACCAGCTAGTGATTCATGGGAAGAAGAATGGGAAGTTGGAGGGGCTAAATGGGAAGGGCTTGTGGTTGACCTTGTCACAAATATGGGAGGAAGTCATCTACTAATCTTACAAGAGTCATGAACAAGAGTAGTAGGGATTTATGTTTAACTCATATGGGGAAGGGTAGTTATTAGTAGTAAACCATTTCCTAGAACACAAAAGTTTGAGGAGATTTTGTTGTCATTTTCCTGGGGCACAAGGCTGAGGCCAGATTCAGTATTATCAACAGCCTTCTAGTTGATCTTCCTGAAACTCCTTTTGCCCTCAAATAATTAATTTTCCATGCAATGTCAAAGGGATCATTTTAAAGAGGACCAAGTTATTATCCTATTTAAAACTCAATGACTTTATTCCAAGACACAAATTTCTTAACATGCCCTACCATAACCTTACTATGTTTTTGCCACAATTCTTTATTTTATACCTTGAATTGCCAGACTTCCCACTTCCCATTCTTCCAGATGTTCTCATCCATTGTTCTTTATCTCTGGAGTCTCTTTCTTGCCCCTTCTCCCCTACTTTATCTGGCTACCTCTCCTCATCCTTCAGTAGTCAGTTTAGATGTTATTTCTCTGAACCCATCTTCACTACCCCATTATTAGATAAGAGCCACTCATTTTTTTCCGTCAATGCAACCTACACATTTTCACTATAGTGCTTAAAACCACAAGTGATTGTATAGCAAGTTGTAAAACAATATAATGTTTATTTTTCATAGCAGATTGTAAGCGTTTTGATGTGTGAGATTTTGTATAGCCTGCTTTCTCCCCAGCCTGTAGCTGAGTATCCAATTTTTATGGACACTCACCAAATTTATCTTAAATAAATGAAATAATTGATACTGCCAAATGACCCTTCAGCAATGGTGTAATAACTTACACTCTCATTTGCCATTGAAGTTTTGTCGGTCTTCCTGCAACCTTCTCCAAATTGGTAGGAGAAAAATGGTTTTGTTCTATGTCAATTTACCATTTTCTTTTCTTTCTTTCTTTCTTTTTTTTTTTTTTTTTTTTTTTTTTTGAGATAGAGTCTCACTCTGTTGCCAGGCACCAGGCTGGAGTGCAGTGGCACAATCTCAGCTCACTGCAACCTCCACCTCCCAGGTTCAAGCAATTTTCCTGCCTCAGCCTCCTGAATAGCTGGGACGAGAGGCACACGCCACCACGCCCAGCTAATTTTTGTATTTTTAGTAGAGATGGGGTTTCACCATGTTGGCCAGGATGGTCTCGATCTCTTGACCTCGTGATCCGCCTGACTCGGTCTCCCAAAAATTTACCTTTTAAAAATATGCTTATTGACTATTTTTATTCTTTTATGAACTGTCTTACATTAAATTTTTGATTGGAATGTTTACCTCATATTTTGAGGAAGACTCTCTCCTTTGACAAACTTGAGTCAGGTTCTTCTGACTCCTCTCTCTGACTTTGCCCCAACCTTAGGTTCTGTCCACAGTCTAGCTGCTTTGTCCACTTAGTCCAGTTTAAGCAAAAACTCTGCTGAGTCAGTTTAGCAAATATCTCCCACCCTTGATATCTTATGAAACTTCTTATCCCTCTGTCCTCAATATCTTATCCCCCTGCCCTCAATATCTTATCCCCTGACCTGCCTTTAGCAATAACTCTGTTTGGTTGGTTTAGCAAGATTCCTTCCTACCCTCCATGTTTCCTCTTAGTAATTTCCGTCTACTTACCCTCACCCTTCTCCTTGCCTGTAAATCCCCAGTTGTCCTTGTTGTATTTGGAGTTGACTTTGATCTCTCTTTCCTGCCACAAAGCCTCATTGTAGTAGGGAGGGCTATGCTTAGAGTGTGCCTTACTGTTCTTTAACAAGTAACAAGAATAATTTTCTCTTTAACAGGTTATAGTTACAGATATTTCCCTATTTTGTCATCTACTTTTAAATTTTTTTATAATAGCATTCTGATATACATAAAGTTTTAATATTATTATTCAATTATATCAATAATTTATTTTATATTTTTACCTTTGCTTTTATGCATACAAAGTTTTACTCTTTGTATAAGTTTACTCATCTATTCTTTCTCCCTGGTGTAAGTTCAAAATATATATATTTAAGTAAAGGTATATATATTTTCTACTCTTTTTATCATGTAGATTTTATTTTGGTCAATAGTATGAATAGGTTTATAATTTTTCTCATATGTATATTTTGAGAATAAAGGAATATTTTATCTCAAATTAATATTAAATATGAAGAACATAACATGCTTGAATTTTTTCTTTAATGAGTTAAAAAATATCTTTAATTTGCTTTTAAGTATGACTCTTCTTTTTATCATCTAAGTGGTTACACATAGCTGTCTTTGACCAAGGGTGGAGTGGTGGGGGCAGCCTTCTATTGTGGCTTGCCCTTTCTGTCCTAGGGCCCCTATTATATACTATCAGCCATTGCTGATGCGATATGAATCTATGTTATCACTTTTTTCACATGCTGTACATTCATAATTGACTGGAGTTGGAAGAAAATATCATCTTTATTTTGAGTAATGCCTCATGACATTCAAAACACTTTTATGCCCGCTTTTAATTCAAACCTCAAATAATTTCTTGAGGTTGGCATAGCAGGTATTATTAAACCCGTTCTGTAGATAAAGAAACATTCAAGAGAGTTTATTTTGCTTGCTCTAATTAGCACAGCTTGTAGAGAGTGAGTCTGATATTAGAATCTGGCCTTTTAAAATTCTCAGTCCAATATCCTTTTAGTAAATGGGAGTAATTAAGATAGAACTTTGTAATGATGACCTGCTTTATTTTTGTTGTTGTTGCTCTGTATTGTGAAGTGAGATTGCTTGTATTTCAAGTCCTGTTGGTTTTGTGTATTGAAGCATTTACTTAAAAAAATATATATATATATATATTAATTTGAGATTGAGAGCACTGTATCAAATTCATAGCAATACATACAAGATTACCTTGATTACTCCAAAATCGACTCCATAGTTTCCAAATTTATTTTGCAAAATACATTATCTAAAAATCAATTGCATTTCAACATTTACTGAGAGCAACCTGAACTCGCCAATCTTGGCTCAAAGTTTATTAGGGTTAGGGATTAGAGGTGGAGGTTTTGGCTCTGAACTATGTACTTAAAATTACAATGTAGCCTTCTAAAAATTGAAATTAGTCTTCTCAAATGAAGGAAAATGATTCCGTATTTCTAATCATGCTATTATTTCTTATACTGTAATGCCTTTTTATATCAAACTTCTTGAATAGTAATCTTCATTTTTTTTAATAGCTGGTGGGTATTTTAATCTGGAATTCTATTTGAACGGCTGTTCTGGGTGCTGGCAAGAGTTATAAAGAATTGTATTTTATTCTTGACTGGCTCTGGTTGAGAAATCGAATGGCACAAATGTTGAAAGACTAGCTTGCTGTAGACATAATGAAGCAAGCAAAATGAAATCTCCAAATAATAAAACTGTAATGTTCTTTATGTTTTATCTTTTAGGTACAGGCTCATGCCATAGCTGACATTTTTGCAATGGGCAAAAAGGAACAAGGGTGAGGGGATGGGGTTTTATATAAAAGTCCAAAAGTAATTTTTGAAAAACCCCACAACTCCAAAATAAGTGGGAGTAGGTGGGAGGGAACTGAAATGTATCTCAGGCACAGACATCATACTGTCCTTAAATTTTCTCTTTTGAGAATTTACATTTTATTTAAATATCCTTTCAGTGTTAGTGAGTGTTGGGTGTGCATGATTTTTTTATTTAAAAGGGTAGTTTCTTACAGTTTAGTACAGTTTGTAGGGGTTAGATCTCAAACCTGATTTTAATAACAGAACTTATGAAAACATTTACATTGAACTGCAGAGGGATGATTTGAATAATCTAGGAAATTAATACTATATGTGAACCTTTCTAGGTTTTTAAAAAATTATAGCAATTTTTATTTTTATTTTCATTCCCATAGCAACACACTAAAAGAGTCTATAGAAAGTCTTTGAAACTAGAAAATAACCTTTTAAAAAATTTACTTCAAAGAGTTTAACTCTTTCTATAAATAACTTCAAAAAACAAAATCTTCACTCATTATTAAAATGTTTATTGCAGAAATTCTGGAAAATTAAAAAAAATATAATGGAGTAAACAGAAAATAACTCACAATTCTATTACTTAAAGTTCAACATTAGTTTCTCTGTTATTGACTCCTGAGTTTTTTTCTCTTTTTATATATGAATGTAGTTAAAATATTTGAGATAGTCGTAAAATTCTAATTTTCCTTTTCTTCCTCTTAGTATCATACAATGTTTCTTATTATGTTAATAGTCAATATTCCTCTACAACATAAAAAGTGTACCGAACCAAGACCAAACCATTAATAGGTGTACAAAACCACAGAACCCTGGAAAACAGCTGTAGCCAAGAAGTATTCGATTTCAGTTGTTCTATGGGTCATTATATGTATAGGTGCTCAAAAATATTTGTTCAATGAATGTTGAATTTCAATGTAAAATAATATAATAGGCAAATGGGAAAGGAGCATTTTTTTTCCTCTTTTTTTTTTTCCATTTATTACTAGGGCTTCTCTGAGAAGCAGATATCAACATGGGATAAGATTGAAATAAATCTGTTGGAGGGAACACTTGTAAGGGAAAAATGGGAGGAAGATGTGAGAGGCTGGAAGAGCTGTGAGATTCGGACCTGACCTCTGTGAATAAGAGAGGCTAGCCTGAGCCTCAAACTGCAGTATGGCTCTGAGAAAGTTTCAGCAAGAAGTCCTTGAGCCAAAGTCTTCTGTCAGAGAAGTCCCATGCCTTGCAGGAAGGACTTGCTGACTTACCTTAGTGCTCCGTGCCATTAGTCCTTGGCTGAGAGCAGCCTAAGTGAAGCATAGCCTTGGTATTAAGACAATTGTGGGTTCATAACATTTGGAGGCTTCAGTAGATTATGCTGTCTGCAGCAGAAGATCTCAGTGGCACAGTTTTATGAGCATGACACCACAAATTTGCTCTTTACTGGTTTTTGCTACAAAGGTTAAAACTGGTACTGGCATCTATCCATTCTCTCAACATAGACAATGTGCCATCATACATGACTTTTCAAATCTTTCTGACTTTCTTTAACTATATTTCAAATACTTTCCTTCTTGTCTCCCAACTACAGTGTGTCAGGTTCTCAGCAGTTCTTATGCAGACTGTCACAGCCACCCTTTCACTGGTCTGCCTGCCTCTAGTCACTACCTCAGTAATTAACTACACATTGCCAGAGAACTCTTTCTAAAACACAGTTCACTCTTTTGCTTAACAACTTTTCATGGTTCTCAGTTACCTTCAGGAAAACCCACACCAGGTAGCATGCCTATAATCCCAGTTACTGGGGAGGCTGAGACAGGAGGATTTGCTAAGCCCAGGAGTTGGAGGCTGCCAGAAGTTATAACCATGCTATTGCATTCCAGCCTTGGAAACAGAGTGAGATCCTCTCTCTAATAAATAAATGAATAAATAATGAAAAAATAAATAAAACCCAGATATCATTTCTCCTGTTACGTCTTCACTGATGCTCTGGTTCAGCTCCCTTTCTTGTCTTCTTTTTTTTTCCCCATTTATTTATTTTATTGCATTTTAGGTTTTGGGGTACATGTGAAGAACATGCAAGATTGTTGCATAGGCACACACGTGGCACTGTGATTTGCTGCCTTCCTCCCCATCACCTACATCTGGCTTCTCTCCCCTTGCTATCTCTCCCCAGCTCCCCACCCCCCCCCACCCCCCCCCTATTTCCCCCCAACTGACCCCAGTGTGTAGTGCTCCCCTCCCTGTGTCCATGTGTTCTCATTGTTCAACACCCACCTGTGAGTGAGAACATGCGGTGTTTGATCTTCTGCTCTTCTTGTCTTCTTATGGCACTCCCTGCATGTCACTGTTACCCCCCATTACATCAGGCAGTCACCACTTGTTGCATAATTCCTTTATAACGTTTGAGAGCCTTACGAGTAGAACTTGGCTATTTACTCATTCTTCCCTTCTACCTTGATCTCATTTCTCCAGTGTGATTGAGAATAAACTGATATAAAGCAATAACATCAAGTTCATTTTTGGCAGCAACCTCCCTGGTCACAATGCTTGATGAGCTATGTAGAAAGGCACATCATACAAAATTAAGATCTTCTATGTGTTTCTGAGTCTTGTCATTACTGCTATCCTAATGTGGTCTCATTTGCACTAGGGGAATTGAGACAGTTTACCAGACATACTTCTTTTGTTCTCTTCTCACATTCTCTTATTCTGTAATTTGCATTGTTAGTACCTCTAGAAAACAAGGGTGTCTTCTTCTTAGATGTGCGAATATTGATAAGCTATTTTATTTGTTGTTCCACAGTTGTCTTTCAAGGTCCTGTCTTTCTAACTTCAGAAGGCCAAAACTTGTCACTTCTGGTTCCTCTTATAGGCTCTTTAACAAATAAATGATACAATGAAATTCTATGCATAAACACACCCATTTAAGACAGATACACAAAAATGTGGGGTAGACTGGGTGCGGTGGCTCATGCTTGTAATCCCAGCGCTGTGGGAGGCTGAGGCAGTTGGATTACTTGAGGTCAGGAGTTTGAGACCAGCCTGGCTAACATGGTGAAACCCTGTTACTACTAAAAATACAAACATTAGCTGGGCATCGTGGCACACACCTGTAATCCCAGCTATTCAAGAGGCTGAGGCAGGAGAATCACTTAACCCGGAAGGCCAAGGCTGCAGTGAGCCAAGATGGTGCCGCTACTGCACTGCAGTCTGGGTGACACAGGGAGACTCTCCCCCGCCCAGAAAAAAGAAAAACAACAACAACAACAACAAAACAAACACTAACAAAACAAATACGTAGTGTGTGTGTGTGTGTGTGTGTGTGTGTGTGTGTGTGTGTGTGTGTGTGTGTAGGTTATTTTAGTAGTAGCCCAAGTGTTCTTCTTTGGAATAGAAATTAGTTTGGAGGCCAAAAAACCTTTTATAAGATACTTGGAATTATATACTAGTCCTGAGGGCAAAGGCTAGAGGAGGACCTCGCTCCTTCTTTTCTTCCTTCCTTCCTTTTTTCCTTCCTTTCTACCTCCCTTTCTTCAAAAACATTTCTTAACCTCTTCCTCTGTGTCAGACACTGCTAAAGTTGGCAGTGATAACAATTAAATGTAAACTGCTGAGCCTATGAAACAAAGAGTAGAGAGGGAGAGAAAGGAAAGAGAAGGGACAGGGCAACACAACAGACAGGTGGAGGTTGCCGAGACGGGTGACCAGTGAAAAATCCTGGTACAGTGCCAGGAGGATCTGTATTTTACTTCAGCATCTACTGTGTATTAGTCATGTTGATAAGCATCAGGAATACAAAGCCCATTGTCTCTGAATGATTTTATTTTTAATTTGGAGGGTCTTGATTTTTTAAAAAGTCAGGTTATTCAGGTATAATTTATGTAAGATAAAATTTATTCCTTTTTAGTATACAGTTACAAGAATTTTTAAAAATGCAACTATCGTGTAATCAACACCACAATCAAGATACAGAACAATTCTATCACTTTCTCCCACTAACATTTCCTAGTCCCCTTTGTAGCTTACTTCACCTTCAGCCCCAACCACTGAAAACCATGAATCTGTCCCTAGAGTTTTCCTTTTTTTAAAATATCATGTAAATAGAATCATGGAATAATGGCCAGCACAATGATAGACTGTGGCTCAGACTGGAGAGTGATGGAGATGACATCTTGATGAGATACAGTGATGGCCAAGTGGATAACTAAGTAAAAGTGACACTAAAGCACTCTTTTTCCAGTGTGCAGAAGAAGATGGCCAGAATCTAGTGTGCTGAGGCAGCACTGGAATTGAGCATAAACAGAACTGATGAGAAAAAGGGGGCAATTCAGAGCTGGGGACACAGTTGTGGGGAGGGGGTGTGAAGGTGACATTAGTTACCTATACAGCTGTGTGATGGCATCAAATTTATATAAAACTCCATTCCTAAAATCGTACATACCCCAATTGAATGAACAAATGATTGGGTGATCTTTAGTTATCAGCAGCATTTGCATATAGCCTCAATCAAACTATTACATTACTTACCAAAAACAGTTCTTAAGGGCTGGGCATGGTGGCTCAGGCCTGTAATCCCAGTACTTTGGAAGGCCAAAGTGGGTGGATCACGCTGAGGTCAGGAGTTCAATACCAGCCTGGCCAACATGGCAAAATCCCGTCTCTACTAAAAATACAAAAATTAGCCTGGCATAGTGACACGTGTCTGTAATCCCAGCTACTAAGGAGGCTAAGGCATGAGAATCTCTTGAACCCAGGAGGCAGAGGTTGCAGTGAGCCAAGTTCAGGCCACTGCACTGCAGCCTGGGCAACAGAAGGAGACTCTGTTTCAAAAAAAAAAAAAAGTTTTTAAGAATGTAAATGTGATTTTGCAATTATAGTGATCCTCTCTGCATCTTAATTGATGGCATACATTTTAGTGTTGGGTGTGTGCTAATCGAAATGCATAAAGTAGATAGAGTGATTCCAGCATTTTAAAGCAGCGACTCTTAACACTGATTGCACATTTGAATTACCTGGAAAAATGATAGAAAAGATTTATGGCTGTGCCCCATCCCTAAGAATTTTGATTTACTTGGTCTGAGGTGGGTAGACTGATTTAACTCTCATGAATGCCCACATGGTGATTATATGTCATGGGTAGATAGTGGAATTTTTATTTTATTATTAATTAATTAATTAATCAATTTTTGAAATGAGTCTCTCTCTGTCACCCAGGCTGGAGTGCAGTGGCACTGTCTAGTTCACTGCAACCTCTGCCTCTTGGGTTTAAGTGATTCTCCTGCCTCAGCCTCCTGAGTAACTGGGATTACAGGTATGCACCACCACGCCTGGCTAATATTTTTTGTGCTTTTGCTAGAGATGGAGTTTCAAGTCAGACTGGTCTCAAACTCCTACCTCATGATCCACCCACTTTGGCCTCCCAAAGTGCTGAGATTACAGGTGTGAGCCACCACGCTCGGCAGACACTAGGATTTTTAAAACTTTCCTCAGATCACTGGAATGAGCAACCAGGTTGAGAATCATTTTTAAAGTTAATATTTTATTGTATTAAAATATACCTAACATTAAAATATACCTAACCATATTTACAATTTTAACCATTTTAAAAAAATACAGTTCATTGGCATTAAGTACACTCAGCTCACATCATTGTGTAATCGTTACTGCTATCCATCTCCAGAACACATTCACCTTCCCAGACTGAACTCTGCACCTATTAAACAGTAACATCCCTTTCCCTCTTCCACCAAGCCTCTTTGTAACCATCGTTCTACTTTCTGTCTCTATGAATTTGACTATTTTAGGTACCTTGCATAAGCGGAATGATACAATATTTATCCTTTTGTGTCCAGCTTGTTTGATTTTTGTCTTCAAGGTTCATCTATATGGCAGCATGTGCCAGCATTTCTTTTCTTTTTAATGCTGAATAATATTGCACTGCACGTATGTTCCATATTTTGTTTATCTATTCACCTAATGATGAATATTTGCGTTGTTTTATCTTTTGGCTATTGTGAATAACACTGCTATGAATACTGGTGCACAAACACTGCTTAAAGTTCCTGATTTCAGTTACTTTGAGTGTATACCAACAGGTGAAATTGATGCATCACATGGTTATTTCACGGGTAATTTTTGAGAAACCACTATACCTTTCTACAGAGGCTGCCTCACTTTACATTACCACCAACAGTGACCAAGGGTTACATTTTTTTAAAAAAAATCCTTGTAATACTACGTAGTATTATCTATTATTTATAGTAGTCATTCCAATAGATGTCAGGTAGTATTTCATTATGGTTTTGATGTATTTCCTTGGTGATTAGTGATGTTAAATACTGTTTCATGTGCTTATTGGCCAATAAAAATTTCTCCAGAATTTTGGAGATATTTCTATTGAAGTCATTTGTTCATTTTTTCATTGGGTTTTTTGTTGTTGCTGTTGTTTAATGAAAATTACTTTTATCAGTTCTTTAAATAAATAATTCTCAATTTTTTCTGACTTTAAGAATGGGGTGGTTTTCTGATAAAGTACAACATTTTCATGCTCCTTCATCATGGTACTTATCATAAGCTGGCTGGTACTATGATTAATTGTCTTCACTTGAACAACTGCAGGGTAGGAAAAAGTCATCTTGTGGGTTCTTTCCTGATAAATCTGAGGTCCTTGGGAAGATAGGCAGGGTGTCAGAGTCCAAGGGAAGAAATTAGGGGTGTATCGGTATTTCAGAAAAGCTCTCAGACATTTTGGGTATCTTTCTCTGTGTAATTAACTACCCCAAACTTAGTGGTTTAAAACAGCCACCATTTATTTTCTCCTGGTTCTTTGGGTTGGAACAGGGTTTCTTTTGCTGGTCTTCCCTGGTTCAACCAGGAAGTTGCAGTCATCTAGCAGCTGGGCTGAGCAAGAAGGTTCAAGATAGCCCCACCTACAGCCACATGTTGAGTCCTTGATGGCTATGTTTCAAAGGCTGGGAGCATTCCCTGTCCCAGAATGATGGGTCATTCATCATTCAGTAGTCTAGCCCCAGATTCTCTACATGATTGCTGCCTTCCAAGGGAATACAAACAGAAGCTTTGAAACTCTTAAGATCTAGGTCCAAAACTCAGATAGCACCAGTTAAAGTAAGGCACAGAGCCAACTCAGCTTCTAATAGAGGGGAAGTATGGATAACCTCTTGATGAAAGGAGAGCGCAGTCACAACCACAAGATATATAACAATACAATGTGCTTGTGACAAATTGTAAGATAAAATTTTGTAAGTCAAATTACATACTTCCATTTCCTTTTTGTTTTAATTATGTATTTACCAGTGCAAACAACTGGACTTGTTTGAGCAACCACAGCAGCAAGTCTCACCCATGACTTAATAAGGGTGAAAAGATGTGGAGATGCCAGGGCTTGTTGCTGTCATTTTGAGATATAATCTACCACACCAGATGGTTCTGATGTCTCCCTAGGACCATGACCACTCTGCTTTGAGAGTCACCAGCATGACAGCTCGACCACTCTAAAGACTGTGCTATTACATTTCTATCCCTCCTCTGTAACAACTATCCTGGTTCTGTGCCTGCTCTTTACAGTCTACAGTGAAAAGACCCATACAAATTGGAACTTATTGTGGGAATGCATGGAACCATGGCAACAGATTTGTAAACTTCATATCAAGCCTCTGGAGACAGAGATAGTTCCAAAGAATGCCAGTTTTTAAGTTGGCTGTCTGTAATATAATTTATAAGCATATTTTTCATGGAAGAAGATACGTAGATAGCTCTAGACCAGAACTGGTAGAACATTCATTTTGAGTTGTTTCTACTGATTCACCCACACTCTTTCACTGATAGGCTTGTGCCCTGCAAAACACCTTTATGAGACAGATTCCTGGCTCATGTGCAGACTGACTGAAAAACTGCACAAAGTAAACTTACTCACTCAAGGATTGCATTGTTTACCTTGATTTTATGACAGGCAGATCAGTGTGGATAAGAAGAAATAACTCAAGATCATGTCCTGTGTTTACTGCCAAGTTGTGGTGTGACCTTGGGCAGGCCAGCTAAGGTAACCTGGGCTTCTGCATCCTCACTTCAAAATGTGCAATATAGCTCTTAGGGTGTGAAAACAAAATAAAACAACCTATGTGACAGCTGGGAGTTGCATTACCTACTAGTACAAATATACCAATTAGCATCCTGAGCAAGAAAACCAGACATAAAAGTCCTGTTAATATATTATTGTACACTGAGCTCTGATACTAGCCTATAATACACAAAAGCAATTTCCAGGTGGATTTTCTATTTGTACTTGGCCTCTACTCACCTTTAGTAAGTCAGGGGTGAGAATTGCTGCTGTGGTTGCTCAAACAATTCCAATTTGTTTGCACTGGTAAATACATAATTAAAAAGGAAACGGAAGAATGTAATTTGACTTACAAAATTTTATATCACAATTTGTCACAAGCACATTGTACTGCTATATATCTTGTGTTTGTGTCCAGTTTCTCTATTAGATTGGTTAGCTTTTGAAGGGAGAAACTGATTCCTTATGGTCTTTGGTTCTCCTGTGGTTGCACAAGCATCTTATTAAAATTTGGTGATGATCAAGATCAATAGCTTACTTCATAAAATGTGGCATCATTCTCCAAATGCCATGAAAATTTATGCTTGTGCTGGGAAAGGACATATTGAGTGAGACAAGTGTATATGAAACCTCCTGAGGCTAATTGCATTATCAAATTTGGAGTCTAATTACCAGTCTATTTTTGTTTAAAGGTCTGTATTTTTTTTATGCATAATTCTAAAGTATTTCTTTACTTACTAGTTTTTAAGAAAAGAAAGTTGTGAGAAATTCAAAGCTTGGAAAATTCCAGAGAAAATTACACAAATTCTTCATGCTTGGGCTTGCATAATCATCTGTCTTAAGTAAGGAAAGATATATTGTTGTAGCTTTTCTAATAAATAAATAAGTAGATCAATAAATAGATGTGTGTGTACATACATGTATATGCATCGTATGCCATGGGGATGATGGAGAAATTCACTTGATTATAATGCTAAAATATAATTCTAAAATCTGTCCCAGTTTTCTTTGAGGGAAGTAAGGGGAAAGGGGTGAGCAGGCAATTTCAGACTGAAAAGAGCCATTTCTTAGTGAAAAGTCACTAGATTGCAGGTACAGATTAGAATTATTCTTACTAGAACATATACTTTCTGTCCTCACTTCAGTTTTGTTTTTGTTTAGAAAAAAACATTGCCTTAGCTAAGACAATGACATTAATCTTTCCTTTCTCTTGTACCTTCTTTAGATCAACTAGTTTAGAAAGGGCAGTCTTTGAAGCCTATGACTAATCATGAGGTGTGGCAATTAGATTTTATAGAAAGGTGTTGTAAGGAATGAGATCAAAGATATGAAAACACAAAATTGTAAGGAGAATGCTGTTACTATAGTAGGTTTCTTTATAAATCTGTGTGCCTCATTTTTCCTGGTTTTAAATTTTATGAATGTACATGTTTAATTAAGGAATTGTGGCTACATTAGATTTCTTTTTAGAGAAAAAATCACGTTCAATTTTAAATATTAAAAAATACTCACAATATAAAGTCAAGTTAATACTAGGGGTTACTCTTGTATAAGATAACAAGAGTAGCTGGAATAATATGTATCTTATTCCACCATTGCTGAGGTGAAAACCACACTAGAACATCAGCAGTTTGTCCATGTATTAACATGGTATCGTCAGCTTTAGTATAAACTGAACTCTGCCATTTGCCAGGTGTCTGATTTTGCAAGTCATTTAAATTTTCTGGGCCTCAATTTCTTCAGTTTTGTTTTTTAAAGGATAATACCTATCTGCTTTGGTTTGAATGTTTTTCCTCTCCAAACCTCACGTGGAAAGTTAATACCCTATGTGGCAGTATTGAGAGGTAGGATCTTTAAGAGGTGGTTGGGTCATGAGGCCTCTGGATTGGAATGAATTAATACAATGATGGGTTAATGGACTAATGCATTATCATTGGAATGGGGCTGATGGTTTTATAAGAAAAGAAGGAGAGACTTGAGCTAGCACACTCAGCCCCCTTGCCATGTGATGCCCTGTGCCGCCTCAGGACTCTGCAGGGAGTGCTCATAGCAAGAAGGTTCTCACCAGATGTGGACCTTTGACCTTGGACTTCCCAGCCTCTAGAACTGTAAGAAATATATATTTTTCTTTATAAATTATCCAGTTTTAGATATTCTGTTGTAAACAAGAGAAAACAGACTAAGACTCTACTCTACCCACACTCAACCGACATACTGAAAGCATTTGTTGAAATGTTAAATTTGAGGACTCCTTGCTCTAGGCCCCATGTCTGTAGGGAAAAGCACTTTACTCAATGAGAAAAAAAAGCAGTTGAACTGTTTCTGTGAATGATGTAACATTTAAACCAGGGGAAACTTATCCTAACCCAGGAGGTTGTTCAGATAACAGCACTTCTCACATAGAACACTTGATTGTGGAATTTCCTTAAGGAAACCATTTCAAGGAGAGGAAAAAATTAAGGGTTCTATTTTAGTTCTGCTGAATGTACATTAAAATTTACCCTCTTTGATTTTGTCTGTATTCTGTACATGATTTTACTTTCCTCAAAGCAAGAAATATGAGATCAGAAGCTTGCTTTATGAAACTCTAGAGTATTTAAACTTTCTCTCTTGTATTGTGACTGCTTCAGTAACTGATAAGAATGTTTATTTCCAGAAAGACAAATATTTCTAACTCAAGAGATAAAAGGCAGATATCTGATGTAAAATTGCCATTTGATGGCTGAAGTTTTTGTTTATGTAGCATAACTTATTTCAATCATTCATATTAGTGTAGTCTTTGAAACATCAAAATTTAAAAATATCCCAAGAGATAATTTTTAGATAAAATGTGTGCCTGGAAGAATGATTTCTATATTGTATGTATAATTGTATAAACAAATGTTAATTTTTCTAAAATGAAAATGTTCAGTTTTCTAAGAAAATCTCTCCACCCCGACCCTCACCCTCTTTCTTTGTCTTTTCCTGTAATAGCATTTCTACAGACTTAATAAAGTTGCAACCATTTCCTGAACAGAAAGTAACGGGCCAGTGCAAGTAGCTGTGTGACTGCAGTCCTTATTGCATCATGTATTGGCCTTCATTTACTTGCCTTTATCCCTCCTTACGTTCCACGAAAAGGGAAGGCTTCATGGGGGCACAGAGTTTGGAATTTATAGGCTTGGGCTCATGAGGGAGTAACTAAAGAATAATTGCCTTACGAAGCTTACTATGCTTGGATCCAGTAGAACATCAAACCAAGCTGAATCCTTACTCACTTCTGGACATCCTTTGATTATTTACTCAGGAACGTGAAGTAGAAAGAATAGCTTTAAATTGTTTTCCCTCAGCATGATATTGGACTGGCTCAACAATTATTTTTCTCCAAGATGTATATATAAATCTTAGAATATATAAAATATAAATGTTTAAACAAAAAAATTACAAGCATTCTCTTCTTTAGACTGGGATAGTTGAAGGGATATTCATAATGATTTATCCAAACCTTCTCTAACAGATGATAAGAAACGTGCTGAAAGAGCTGCAGTAACTTGCACAAGGGCATGAAGCTAGTCAGGGACAGTGCTGAAATTCAAATCAGGAGATCTGACTTCAGTGCTCTTTCCTATGAACCATTTCACCTGAAAGCTGGGATTTGGGAATTGTAGCATGAAGGTAGATTCATTTAATGGGAAAATTCATGTTATTTGGATCTGGTATGTAAATTTTCTTGTGTCCTTGAAAAAGATATTATTCCGGAGTTAAAGAAATACAACAAAAGCTTGACTTTGAATTTTTCTAAAAAAGTCAGTTTTATTATTTATTCATGATCTATCTAATAAGCCAAATTTACATGTCTAGCAGTTCCAGGTCTGTGCCAGGTCTTTGAGAGTCACATAAGACATTGTTGAGGACTTTCAAGGGCTTATAATTTAGCACTAACTACTTTTTTCCCCACACTGAGGTGGAGGAAAAGATTTGAAAACTTCTGATTTTGTTTGTTTCCTAAGAAATGAAAACAGCATTAGCTTTGTGAGAAATTTAGCATACAGATCAAAGTAGTCCATGTAAATGATTTATAAATCAATATACTTACATTAGAGATGCATATGCAAAAATTTTTACTAATAGGGATGTGTAATCAAAAACATTCGATGATACCGTATAGTGAGAGAAATAAATAAGCCGACGGACTTTGAACACCTGTATGGAGAAACTGTTTTTCTTCAACTGATTTTAATGTTATAAAAGATTGAGTCTCAAAATGAGAGGGGAAAAAACCCTCAACTTAGGGCTGCTGTTTTAATTTAAGAAAAGAGAGTATTGTTTGAAAACAAGTGGTGTTTTGTCCTACTGCTTTAATTCATTTTTGAAATGTGATATAATTCTGAATATTGCTATGGGATATATTTTGTAATCAACCATTAGAAGGTTCATATCTTTACTCTATTTTTTGGTTCCTGGTAATGCTGGTCAAGTTCTTTAAATTCATTAACCCCAGATCCTTCATCTATAAAGCAGTGGTGTTGTCCAGGAAAGGCAAAAAATATTAGTGTTCTTCTCTTGAAATAAGACATCTTAAGAGTTGAAACCATATCCCAACGTTAAACATTGGCTTTTAAGGATTAAAATTCCATATGACCCTTTCAGTTCTCTATGAATGTCTTTCACATTGCCTCAAGATATTAACTGTCACTGTTACCATCATGATAAGATCTTCATGTATTTGTTCAATAAAGAAGTACACAAAGTGTCTGGCGCCATTGTGGTAAGATGTAAAATTCTATTATAGATTTAAAAATGAGTTGAAAGATCAGTATAGCAAGGAAGAAAAGGTAGGTCACAGCATGAAAAGAAATTGATTGTACAACATCTTCACCTTCTCCATTGGGACTTGAGATGTTCATATTTTCAAAGAACTCTCTGACAAGCAGGGCTGAATGGCATGTCAGTTAATGCATTTGAGGACAAATTATGTAGTCAGGGCAAAGATGAGAAAGGGTCTTCAAAGACTCCTAGAACATAATAAATAGATAATTGTGGAACAAACATAGTCAACTGAGAAAAATAATAGCAGGTGAAATTCAATGTAGGCAGGTATGAAGTAGGGCACATGGAAGAACATGATTTAAATTTCTTAAACACATTATATGTGTCTAATTATTTGTAAAACTCTTAGGCAAATGAACTAACAGGTATGGTGGATCAGTTAAAATAGCAACTTGCCTGGTACATAAGACCTTTGATGGAGTGAAAGAGCACTTCTTTAAAGCATTATCTTAAATGTTAAAAATGTTATATTTATATTCCATGTGGAATATACTAAAGAAAAATGGAAAAATCCTTGGAGGCAAGTGGAACTGGAGTTGGGGAAAGCACACAAATAAAATGTGTTGAATATCTAAACTGTGCCAGCCACTGATTACCATAGTGAATTGCATTATTATTCCTAATTGTTACCATTTTCTGTATCCAAGCCCTTTGTTTATGACTTTTTGGTTTCTCCTATTATAGGTGGGTATATTCCCATGCTTCATCAATATTGAGAGTCCCATGTGGCTTGCTTTAGCTAATTTGATGTTAGCAGACATGATGTGAGCAAGTGCTTGAAATGGGCTTATGCAGTTGGGCATGATCTCTTGTGTTTGTGCAATTTGTGTGAGATCGTGCTTCAGCTAGCCAGTGGTCTAAGGAGGATGAATGGTCCTTGCAAAGCACTGAGGTTTTGTAGCTGTGATGGTTAATTTTGTGTGTCCACTTGACTTGGCCACAGGGTGCCCAGATAGTTGGCCAAACATTCTGGGTGTGTCTGTGAGGGTGCTTTTGTATGAGTTTAACATTTGATTCAGGAAACTGAGTAAAGCAGACTTCCCTCCTTAATGTGGGTGACCCTCACCCATTCAGTGGAAAGCCTGAATAGAACAAAAAGGCTTCCTGTGAGTAAGATAGAAACCCCTAGATTCACTCATATGAGTGCTGGAACTGAGGCAGTAGGGTTTTCAGGCCTTTCTACTTGAAGTGAAACATGGGCTCTTTTGAGGTCTCAAACCTACCAGGTCTTGAACAAGAACTTAGATCATTGGGTCTCCTGGGTTTTCAGCTTGTGGCTTGCAAATTCTGGGACTTTCAGCCTTTATAATTGTGTAAGCCAATCCCTTATAATTAAATAACTGTGTCTACACACACACACACACACACACACGCGCGCGCGCGCGCACACACACACACACCCTGTTGGTTCTGTTTCTCTGAAGAAACTAATACAGTACTTTTTTTTGTTACATAGGAATTTGCTACATTAAGATTGAGTTGATATGTTTACAATATTTGTGTGCTGTTATATCACTAAATTTTCAAAATTATCCCCTGTAACATTGTCCTTGTGATATTTTCCTCCTCTTTAACAGATGCAAAAACTCAGATTCTAAGTAATTAAATGATTAGTCTAAGGTTGTGTGGTGATAATACATGGTGGCACTAGGATTTAAATCCCACCCCGTCTAGTTCCAAAACCTGTGTTCTGTCCAATACGCAATGTGCCTTCCAGAATGCATGAGAAATCACAAACAGAGATTAGAAAATCTACTGTGGTGCAATGGTTCTTTTTAAAGAATCGTTCTAAAGTAGTTTTAGTATCAAGCTGAATATCACTTATTGGCGCTACAGATAATCGGGCCAGCAGACTAAGCTGATACAGTAATTATTATAATTGGGTTAAAAAAATATATAGATGCCTCAGCTTCTTCCCACACAAATGTTATACAAGATAGACCTCTCCTTTGTCCCTATGACTATGTATCCTCTGTATCATAACACAGCATGTGTTATTTATGTTTTTGTTATATTTAGGCAGCTCTGAGAGGGTTCTCATTAGGAATGAATGTCTCAGGTCACTTGATTTAACCCAAGCAGCGTCTTTCCAAGTAGCTGGGAAGGAGAAATACTAACCAATTACAGTGGAATCCTGGGATCTTTTATTTCGTTGATTATTCACTATATTTTGCTCCAGCCTATTTATAGTTAATTTTAGCATTAATAAGAGTCTCACAGACACAACCAATTTACTTACTTTCTCTTTATATTTTGGTTACATTTGACTTGAAAAATTAGTTTGCTTAATTCTAGATTTAATAAAAAGTGTCTTTTCTCCCATTAGACTTCTCTTATGTTTGATACAGCTATTCTTTTTTTTCTCAGGGGTTAAGAAATAAGATACTGCCAACATGTATTAAAACAATATAAACTTGAAGTCTCAATTCTAATGCTTAGTGATAGAGTTAATTAAATAGAGTAGTCCTGTATTGTTGAAACTCATGTTTTCTATCTTGACACTTATCTTTTCTCCCTTGAAGATGTTTTCCATGTCCAAATGTATATCCCTATCTTCTTTAAGTATACAGAAATGTTTTATGGAAGAAAACAGGGAGAATGTTCTTGTTTCAACTAGGAATGTGAGAACGAATGTCTAAATGTTTGTATCTGGAACTATGTAGACTTGAAATAGTTAATTCTTGCATTGTACCTCATGATGTTTTGTGAGTTGTGATTTTTTTAGTATGAGGACTTCTGAAACAGACCTGGTTTATAGAGAGATTTATGTTAAAAAAAAAAAAAAGCCTTATCAAGGTTTAATAGCAACTTTTTTGTTACTAATTTATTTTTGTATTTCCTTTTTACTATGTTTATTTCTACTTATAAAATTTACCTAAACTCAATTTTTTGCATATGGCTATCCAGTTCTCCCAGCACTTATTAAATAGGGAATCCTTTCTCTATTTAATATGTGCCTTTTTTTTTTTTTGTCAGATTTGTTGAAGATCGGATGGTTGTAGGTGTTCGGTCTTATTTCTGAGTTCTCTATTCTGTTCCATTGATATATATGTCTGTTCTTATGCCAGACATACATAATGGTGCCAAACAGCACCATGTTGTTTTGGTTACTGTAGCCTTGTACTATAGTTTGAAGTCAGGTAGCATGATGCCTCTAAATTTGTTCTTTTTGCTTAGGATTGTCTTAGATATTTGGGCTCTTTTTGTTTCCATGTGAATTTTAAAATAGTTTTTTTTCTAATTCTGTGAAGAATGCCAATGGTAGTTTAATGGGAATAGCATTGAATCTATAAATTACTTTGGGCAGTATGGCTATTTTCACAATATTGATTCTTCCTATCCATGAGCATGGAATGTTTTTTCCATTTGTTTGTGTCCTCTCTGATTTCTTTGAGCAGTGGTGGTTAGTAGTTCTTGAAGAGGTTCTTCACATCCATTGTTAGATATATTCCTAGGTATTTTATTCTTTTTGTAGCAATTATGAATGGGAATTCATTCATGATTTGGCACTGTGCTTGCCTGTTGTTGATGTAAAGGAATACTAGCAATGTTTGCACATAGATTTTGTACGCTGAGATTTTGCTGAAGTTGCATATCAGCTTAAGAAGCTTTTGAGCTGAGACAATGCCTCTCCCTTGCACCATATATAAAAATTAGCACAAGATGGATTAAAGACTTAAGTGTAAAACCTAAAACTATAAAAAACCTAAAAGAAAATCCAGGTGATACCATTCAGGACATAAGTATGGACAAAGATGTCATGACAAAGATACCAAAAGCAATTGCAACAAAAGCAAAAATTGACAAAATGGGATCAAATTAAACTAAAGAGTGTCCACACAGAGAAACTATCATCAGAATGAACAGACAACCTACAAAATGGGAGAAAATTTTTGCAATCTCCCCATCTGACAAAGGTCTAATATCTAGTCTATAGGAAAGCTTAAACAAATTTACAAGAAGACAAACAAACAACCCCATTAAAAAGTGGGCAAAGGACATGAGCAGACACTTCTCAAAAGAAGACCTACATGTGGCCAACAAACATATGAAAAAAGATCAATATCACTGATCATTAGTAAAACACAAATCAAAACCACAATGAGGTACCATCGCATGCTAATCAGAATGGCTATTATTACAATGTCAAAAAAACAACAGATGCTGGCAAGGTTGCGGAAAAAAAGGAAGGCTTTTACATTGTTGCTGGGGTGTAAATCAGTTCAACCATTGTGGAAGACAGTGTGGCAATTCCTCAAAGACCTGAAAGCAAAAATACCATTTGGCCCAGCAATCTCATTACTGAGTATATACCCAAATGAATATAAATCATTCTATTATAAAGATACATGCATGCCTATGTTCATTCCAACACTATTCACAATAGCAAAGACAGGGAATCAATCCAAATGCCCATCAGTGACAAAATGAATAAAGAAAATGTGGTACATATGCACCATGGAATACCATGCAGTCATAAAAAGGAATGAGAGCATGTTCTTTGCAGGGGACATGGATGGAGTCAAAAGCCATTATCCTCAGCAGCCTAATGTAGGAACAGAAAACCAAACACCACACATTGTCACTTATAACTGGGAGCTGTATGATGAGAACATGTGGACACAGAGAGGGTAACCACACACTCTGGAGCCTGTTGAAAGTGGGCGTGGGAGAGTGAGAACATGAGGAAAAATAACTAATGGATGCTGGACTCAACACCTAGGTGATGGGATGACCTGTGCAGCAAAACATCATGGTATAAGTTTACCTGTGTAACAAACCTGCACATCCTGCATACGTACCTCTGAACTTAAAAGGTGAAATAAAATTAATGTGCTAAAAATAAATAATTAAAGTCAGATGTTATATTCTCTGTTTAAAAAAGTTATATGTGCTTATAGAAAACTGAAATAGTATAAACAGTATAAAGATTCATTTGTTCATAATCACAATGTAGACTGAATAAGTGAAATTTTGATTATTTTATTACTTTTTTTCTATGAATATATAGATGCATAATTTGTGACATATATCTATGTGTATTATGTACACACACACACACACACACACAATCTTATTGTGTTTCTACCTGAAAATATTTCCAAAGTGTTTCCCTCTTTATAAACTTTTGGAAAACATTTATTAATGTTTAATCTTTAATTTTCCCTTCTTAAAGGATGATGCTCAAACTTAGTTTTAAGTTATCAACTCCTTGCTGGGCATTTTGACCTTTACAGTCTTCTTCCACCCACTTAAAATTAATAGGTCCTAAACTGTTCTCACCTCCTTCTGAATTATTTTTCTTTTAATATCCCAATCTCCCTGTTAATGGTACTGAAATTCTTTGGGTAATGTAGTTAAACAATTTTAAAATTATCTTGCATTTTTCTAACTCCTTTACCCACCATTTCTAATTGCTCAGTATGCCCCAGTGGTATAATCTTGCCAAGCTCAATCATTTCATCTTTCTTCACAATTGCCTTTGGACAAACCTATAAGGTACAGCCTGTATCAGAGCGGTATTTATTCTGTTACTGTGGACACCGCTTCTACCTTCCACTGTTACCTCCCTAGTTTAGGCAACCATAATCCTCCTTAGGATTATAGTGATATTCTTTTATTTATTTTTAATAAATAAAATGTATTTATTTTATTTTATATCATCGTATTTTATATAATTATATTCCAATTTAAACCAAGGCAGGCTGAAAAGTCCCTGAAGAACTGTGGAATATCAGCAGTGGGTAAAGAAAGCTTTCATTTGAGAAGGAAAATGAGGCTTAGAGAGACTGAGTAATTTTCCCAAAATTAAATAAGTGTAAGTAGCACTAGAACCCAGGTGTCCTAACTCCTAGAGTTCTTTAAATTCCGTTATTTCTTCTCCAAAGCTTTCTTGGTATGTGCCAAGTAAACACCTAAAGCTTTAGCTAGCAATTCAAATCCCTCCACATCTAGTTTTTTTTTTACTAGTTTTCGTTCTGTTTATTTCATCTGAAACACTGCAGTTTTAAACCACCGCCTTTCTAAATTTTAGTCAATATAAAAACAAGAAATTCAATTAAAAGGAAGAAAAATTGGAAGAGAATGATACATTTTTATAAAGAATAATTAATCGAAAGTTAAAAATGACATGTAATTTATGTAATTTCTTATTTAACAGATGAGGACATTATGGCTCATAGATGTTAAATGTCATACACAGTCATACACAATGGTAGGATATTATGCAGCTAGTATTGTTAGTCACTAACCTAAGGCCATTCCACTTAAATTTTCAGGTGTCCACCCCATCTCACTGACCCAGGGCTAATCTTAACTGGCTTCAGCCAATCATGCAACCCCAATCCCTTCCCCAGTGATCAGTTTAAGAAGGGTATGTTAATTGACGGTAGTAACTGACTAAGGAAACTGGAGGAAAAATATGCTGACGAGTTGCTTCTGTGGGGCCTCTGGCTTGTGAAAACAGACACACCACACAGAACAGACACCCACTTTTCTTTTGTCTGCACATTCCTTTGGGATTTGATGTCTTAAGCTGAGGCAGCCACCTTGTCACCATGAGGGGCACTAGCCTGAAGGCAAACAAGGATGATAAGGGTGGCAGAGCAGAAACGCAGAAATAACTGGGGCTCTTGTTACTGTTGAGCTGCTGAATTGAGGAATTTTGGAAACTTCCTGGCCTGGATTTCCAGTTATAGGAGATGATAATTCTTCATTATTTTAGCTAGTTGAGTTGATGTTTCCATCACTTGGAGCTTAAAGCTTTCTGACATAAGCCAGAACTTAAATCTCCTATTCCATGCCAAGCAATGTTTTCAATATGCCATGTTCTTTGCACATAAATATCAGATACTTATTTTGATGGTATCTTTTTGTTTCAGTATGAATGTAGTATCAAGTATAGAAATACGTATTTAAAAAGTTAAAGGAAACGCAAAGTGCTTTCCCATGATCTCTCTTCAGGTTGACTAAGTCACTTGTTCTTTATTGTAATTCTTTTTCAAATGTGTAGAAAAGTTTTGCTTGTTTGTCAGATGTACTTGTGACATTGACGTCAAAGATAGTCCTGTTTTAATTGAGTGCTCACATACTGTAAAAGAGCATACCTGTGCATTTTTCATCATTCTCTTGTTCTTTTCTGAACCTCCCTGAATTCATTTATTAATTCTAACAGGGGTGTGTGTGTGTGTGTGTGTGTGTGTGTGTGTGTGTGTGTATCTTTAGGGTTTTCTGTATATAAGATTATGCCATCTGCAAACAGAGATAATTTTACTTCTTTCTTTCCAGTTAGGATGCATTTTATTTACTTATTTTGCCTAATTGCTGTAGTTACATATTCAGTCCAATGTTGAATGGAAGTAGGAAAGCAGATATTCTTGCCATTTACCTGATCTTAAAGAAAATGCTTTAGCATTTTATCATTAGTATATATTCACTGTGGGTTTTTCATATATGGCTTTTTTATTTACATAATATCCTTCTATTCCCAGTTTGTTTACTGTTTCTCTAATCATGAAAATATGTTGAATTTTGTCAAATGCTTTTTTATTTCTGCATCAGTTGAGATGATGATTTTTTTCCTTCATCTGTAATATGGTATAGACATTGATTGATTTTCATATGGGGTATATAAAATAAGACCTCTCTGTGTAGCATTCAAAGCCCTCCAAATCCAGTTCAACTCAACTCTCCAACCATATTTCTCATATATCTCTTGATTTATGCTTTGCGACAGCAAACCTGAGGCGATGCCCCTCCTCCCCTCACGTGTCTTTGCCACTGTGCCCTCCTCTCCTTGTTACCTTCTTTCCTGTGCAGGGCACAGCTTCAAGCCTGTGCTTAAGTCTAAATCCCATCCCTCTGATTTCCAATTCCATCTCCTTTGTGAAATCTTCTGTAGTATCCCCTTTCTGTGCTCTGAACCCAGGAAGGGTTATTCTGGACTGACATAGCATCTTGTTTTAGCATGCCATATGTTTATCTTTATTGTTTTAATCTGCTTTTCTTTTGACTACTTTCTCCTGATTTTCAAATATTTCTAAATTTACAAGTACGACTTAAAAAATAGAAATATCTCAACAATCTCAAATTCCTTGACTAGACTCCAAGTTCCTTGAAAGACTATTCATATTTCTTTCAATGTTATAACTTTCCAGTAGTGCTAGACACTTTCAGTGAGTTTTTCCCATAGGGCATAGCCAATATTTGTAAAATAAGTCAATATGTTATATATATTATATCTCCTTAAATACTACTTTTCTACTTGTATATGTATGTATCAATTCAACTGCCATGAATAAATCTAAAGAATGGTTCCTCAGAGTTCAGAAGCAAGGAGTCAATCACACTCCATAATTCCTCAAGAAGAGATTTCAGTATTGTCGAGTAATGTTGGTCGGAGTAAGTACAGCTGCCATTCTTGTTAGCCAGAGTGTAATCCAATAGTTAAAGGTGAAATTTTTTTTTCTGAACCATTGACCTACATCTGTCACATTTGTTCCTTGGAGATTACAGCAGAACATATATCTACATACGTATAAAGTCACTGAATCTCATTAGCTTTTAGATTGGAGGGTAGGTTTACAATTATTTTGCTTTTCCATGGACTGATCATAATGTGCTTAAAATGTACCTATTGTCATAGTAATATAATTAATTTCTATTAAAGATTACATTATATTACAATTTATATTCAATCCTAGATTCTAAATTTCTTTTGGGCAAGAATATTTATTTTCCCAGTATCAATTCAGGTCCTCCAAGAAATAGAAGTTAAGATAGTTGCAAAGGCTGGAGATTTGCTGGGGGGTTACCCTTGTGGAAGATGAAGGGTAGCAGTGGCAAGAGCAGGAAGGAAAGCCTTTGGATCTACTTCTAGAGCAAGTACTATGACTTGAGAGTGGGTAGGATCAGGGATTGAGTGGGAAGAGCCTTAGGCTATGGTGCAGCTGCAAGTCTTGCTCTCAAACTAATGAGAAACTCTGGTGCAAAGATGTTCCATAGAGAAGGTGTATGTTTTGCAGAAATGGCTGGGCCCTAGCACCCCCATCACACTTATTCATTGGCTGGACACTTCCCAGTGAGAGCAGCTGTACCTTAAAGACTGTACCAGGTCAAAAAGGTACTGCATTAGGGTGCTGTCAGCTACCTGAACTTCTTGCAGTAAGTTCCTTCTTGAAAGAAAAGCCAAGCAGCTCCACTCCATGGCTGCCACAACAAGCATGATATAACATGAACGTGTAAAGAGTAGAACTGTGTTTAACAAAATATGTGTAAAATTAAAGCAGTTTTTATTTTCTGTGCTTCTATCAATGTACATGCTACGGCCTATTTATAGATGAGCGTATCTTTCCATGAATAAATATTGCCTTAGACGATTCCTGCTGCTATAACAAAATACCACAGACTGGGTGTTATAAACAGTAGAAATTTATTCCTCAGTATTCTCGGGCTGGAAAGTCCATGATCATGGTGTCAGGCAGATTTGGTCTCTGGTGAGGTCCTGTTCTATGGATGGTGTTTTCTTCCAGCATCCTGACATGGTGGGAAAGGTGGGAGAGAAGAATGGGACAAAGGTTTTGTCTTTGCATGGCAGAAGAGATGGAAGTGCCAGGCAGGTCTTTAATCCCTCTAAGAGCACTGATGCCATTCATGAGGGTAGAGCCTTCATGACTTAATTCTTCCCTCAAAGTCTCCACCTCTTATTACCATCATCTTGGGGTTTAAGTTTCAACATGAATTTTAAAGGGGCACAAACATTCAAACCATAGCAGGTATTGCTCAAAATCCAAAAATTAGCATAAGTGATGATGTATTTTCCACAAGATTTCCAAGTGCCTTTAAAGTTGATCGCAAATTATTGACTTTGAATGACTGAGTAATTTTCATTTGGACTGCACCATTATGGAATTTGATTCAAGCTATTCCTAAATTCAAACATGAGACCAAATGCACACTCACTTGTCTAAAAGTTGGTAATAACAGCTCCAACTTGCTGGCATGTATTGTATGATTGCTGTTTACACTTTATGTATGAGTGTATTCATTGAGCTTTTAACCTGAAAGGTAGGTAATGTTATGTAAATTTTATAGGCAAAGAAGCTAAAGCTCAATATGGGGAAAACTCTCAAGTGAAGTCACACATTTAGAAAGTAGCAAAACTTGTGATGGAACCAAGTCTCTCTTACTCCTCAACCTGTGGTTTTTCCATTGGCCAAGATGCCACATGGTTTTCACACAACTAATTATATACAGAGGATACAACTTAAGGTCCATGCAAGAAAGGAAGCAGGGAGAGTGCAGTTTTGTTGCACCTTTCTTTAATACTGTGTAATTTCAAGTATTCTAAAGTTGAAGGTGACAATTTTTAATTTCTAGTACATAAAATTTGACCGAAGAATATAAGCAAGGTTTTATTATATATCATGCCAAGTAGAGTGATGTGAATACAAATATAATGAATGCATATTATAAATTTTTGTTAAAAGAAATAGTTATATATTTTTCTTCTGTTTGGATTAACACTTTAGATATTTTTATTTTCCTTTAACAATTTACTATGTTTCTGTTCACCAATGGGTCTTTAATATCAATGGAAAAGTTTCCTAAGAATCTACAAGTGTGGTGTTAAACAGAATTTGTACCTAATGGGTATTGAGGATGTTGTGTATAGAGGGAAACAACACATACTGGGGCCTTTTGGAGGCTGGAGGGTGGGAGGAGAAAGAGGATCATGTAAAGTAACTGATGGGTACTAGGCTTAACATCTGGGTGATGAAATAATCTCTACAACAAACCCCTATGATGTAAGTGTACCTATGTAACAAACCTGTACTTGTACCGCTGAACTTACAAAAAAAATTTTAAAAAAATGTTCTATAGAGTATGTTGAATGGAACCAAGTCAGGAAATCACTTTACATTTTCAATAATCTGTTAAAAATTATGTTTTTGGAATAGATATTGGCCTTTATATGACAAAGGCAGTTTAAAAATTACAGATTACTAGTAAACTCTTAGTATTTTATATTTTGAAATATTAAACCATAGCAGACAAGTACAGTGAATAATATAAGGAACATCTGATACCCACTATACTACTCTATCATATTCAAAGTAATTTCAAAAAATTTTTAACTCTTACTACAGATGATGCCACCATGTTCATTCCTTCTTGTTTCTTGTTCATAGATAGGAGAGTTTCTCAAGGAAATGATGTATCAAGAATCAACTGCTGATTTGAAGTGCATGTGTGTATTTAATTTTACTAAATCATACCAATTTTTTCTTCAAAGTAGTTTCATTATGCAGGGCATGAATTACATTTTTTCACATTCTTGTTACCACAAAATGGAATTATTGGACTTCTTTCTTTCTTATAGAATGAATGTGAAATAGCAAAACATTGTCTTACTTTTTTTTCCTGATTTTTAAAGAGATTGAACAAGTTTTACATTTTTATTGGCCACTCAAGTTTCCTCTTCTGTGAATTGCCTTCTGATGCTTTTTGCCTACGTTTTCACTTGCTTGCCTTTTTGTTGCCAATTTGAAGACATTTAAAAAATATGGATACTATGACTTTGCTATTTCTTTCATTACAAATATTTTTCTAGTTTTTCATTGTGTCTAGGGACTTTGATTATAGTTTCTTTTTGAAGGAACAGTTTCTACCTTTAGGTAACTGAATTTATCAATTTTCCTTTATAGTTTGTGTTTTTGTTGTGTTTAATAAACCCATATTTTAGTCTGGGACAACAAAAATGGCCTGCATTCTTTTCTAAATGTTTGAAAGTTACATTTCACATTGAAACTTTAATTCATCTAGAATTAATTTGAAGTGAAGTGACTGGGAATCTCTTACTTTTTTGTACATGGATAATTGTTTGTACCAGCATTACAAATATCTGAGAGCCATGACATTCAGATATTTAGTCAAATAGTATTCTCGATGTTTACATGAAGATTTTTTTTTTTTTTTGGATGGGATTAACATTTAAGTCATTAGAATTTAATTAAAGCAGATTATCTTCCATAATGTGGATAGGCCTTATCCAGTTAGTTGAAGGCCTGAACAAAAGACTGACCTCCCCTGAAGAAGGGGCAATTCTACTAAGATTTCCTTCTGATTTATGCTGCAGCTTTAACTCTTCCCTGGGTCTTTGGCCCACTGATTATCCTGCAGATTTTGAACTTGCCAGCCTTTACATCTGTGTAAACAAATTATATTTATAGAGATAGATAGATAGATAGATAGATAGATAGATAGATAGATCCCTAACAGACCCATTGATTTGTATGCTACATGATATGGTTTAGCTGTGTCCCTAACTAAATCTCATCTTGAATTGTAACTCCCACAATTGCCACATGTGACAGGAGGAACCTGATGGGAGGTGATTTGCATTATGGGGGCAGGTCTTTCCTGCACTGTTCTCATGATAGTGAATGAGTGTCATGAGACATAATGGTTTTAAACACAGGAGTATCCCTGCACAAGGGCTCTTCTCTTGTCTGCCATCATGTGAGATGGGCCTTTCACCTTCCACTGTGATTGTGAGGCCTCCCCAGCCATGTGGAAATGTCAGTCCAATAAACCTCTTTCTTTTGTAAATTGCGCAGTCTTGGGTATGTCTTTATCAGCAGCATGAAAATGGACAAATGCGCCACATATTTTTTTCATTGTCAGATATCAAGTTTCTGTGTATGCTTGGCTATTTTTATGCCTCTATGTTGTTTGATTTGTCTGTTTTTCTACTCCTATGCCAATATCTTTCCTACTTAATTATTATTTAATATCTGGTAGGATAAGTCTTGCCACTTGATTCTTCTTCAAACTTAATTATTGACCTCTTGTGAATTTTATGATTAGCTTTACAATTTTATTAAAAGCCCCGCTGAGATTTTTATTGAAATTGCTTTGAGTCTACTGATTACTATGATGAAAATAAAATATTTATACTATTGTCTTTTTACCCATGTGCATGCTATATCCCTTATTCTGATTCAGATCTACTGTTATATTATTAAGACCTTATATTACAATGTTTTTTAATCATCTTTAGTAATTTTATCCATCTTTTATCACATATTCTTTGGCTTTGGGTTTCGGTTTTTAGATTTGTTCCCATATAACAGATCATGTAGTATTGTTATTAAGAATTTTTTAAAATTAAAATTGAGATAGCCATTCTTTCTTTATTTATTTAGTATGAGATCTGCTAACTTTAATTGGGAACATGGTTGCCTGGAGCAAAAACCACATTTCCTAGTTGAGCTTAAAACAAGGAGGAGACAGTTCACTATGTTCCAGACAGTGGGCCAATGGTATGGAAGTGAATGTGTTCTGTGAGGCTGTGAGGAAGTGTCCTTAAAGGGAGGGGTGATGCTTTTCTTCCTCCATTCTTTCTTCTTATTGGCTGGAATAACTACATAGTAACTGAAGCATTAGGCAAATGGTTTTAAGGTCTTCTTTAAATGCACTGTATACATTTTCTGGATTGTAACTTCATGAAATGGAGCTTCAAGGTAGTTTTGCAAAACTTCAGTTTTCTTCTGATTTTCAAAGAATTTATAGTTGTTCCCTTTTGACAATTACCCAAAACATTAAGGCTGAGATGAAATTTCTCATTCATTTTTTTAAAGTATGCTATTGAATTCGATGTACTATTATCATTTAGTATTTTGAATCTATGTTTATAACCAGCACAGATATACATTTTCTTTTCTAGTGCTGTTATTATCCAGTTATGGTCTCTAGGTTATATTGACATTCCAAAATGAGGCAAGTAGCTTTCTCATTCACCAAAATGAGTTAAGTAGCTTTCTCACCTTTTCTCACCTTTTCAGGTTCCTGAAATAATTTCTGTAAAATTAATAGTTACTTGAAGTTTTGGTAGAACTGCCTATGTCTCAGTCTAGTGTCTTTTGGTTGGGGAAATTTTCTCTCACTGATTCATTTTTTTTAATGGTATTGTTTGATCTCAGCTCTCCTCACTAAGTCTAGCTCCCTTCCTTGACCCCTCACCCCATTGTGTCTGTCCTGCCATTTCTGGGTTTGCTGACCCCACTAACCTGAAGTGCTGATCTGCATCTATAACTACAGGATGCAGTGCAACTGAGACACGATGCGTGATGCATATTTGAAGCTGCCTCTTCACTGTGCCTGGAAAAGGAGAGGACCAAACAGGCTCCCCTTCTTCCCCTTTCACTCTGTGTCATTAATCCCACCAAGACTGGCACTCTACAATGGGCTGGTACAAGTAGTTTTTTTTACTGGAAGGCTAGTCTAGCTATTCTGGACTTTCTACTGGGTCTCAGGGAAAACCTGGTAAAGCCTGAGGGACTTTACAACATTTTTCAGGGAAAATTCCTGGTGACACTTCCCTTTTCACCTGACCTAACAGAGAGTGAGCCAGCACTAGTCTTGCACTTCAACTTCGAATCTCCCTGCCCTCACATTCTCCATTCCCATCCCCAGGCATCCCTGTCCTTTTCTCCTCATCTGAAAACACTGTCTCAAAGGAAGAGGTCTGCCCCTGGATCATTTCTCTCTTCTCTCATTTAGTGAATCTTGCTGTCTCAAGTAAGGGAGAGGAGAGGCTTCAGTCCCATGAATGGAGATGTAACTTTTCTAGTTTAAGATTTCCTTTTCATAGTTCCTTATTATGAGCTGTGAATCACAGACTCTTATATTACGTACCTAATAAAGAAAGCTTATCCTCTGAAAGTAAACTTTAATGTTGGTGAATGGGTCATTTGTTTTTTTGTTTTTTATTTTTTCTGGGAATTTAGTCAATATTGAGGACTCAGTTCTGCCCTGTGGGGCACAAGTCAATATTATGCTCGTGAGAAGCATTTGGTTTCTTTCTGCTCATCTCAGAAACCAACTTGGCTTGAAAAAAAGCTTCACTAACTTCCAGTAATGGTTCTCTTCCACCCTGGAATGTTTGGCCTGTCTATGTATTTGGAGTCAGCAATCCACTTAGGAGAGAGAAGCAGGAGAGAGAAAGTGGAATTAGTCATTCCTTCTATCCTACCTGTATTTAAGTAAGAGTATTATCATTGTTCTCCACATTTCTGGAAAACATGAGGAGTAATAATTATGAGCATAATAGTGATAATGATAAATACATACTAAATTCTTCCTGACTCTGTGCCAAGAACTTTACATGCATTACTTTATTTAACCCTTACAACGACTTTGTAAGTTAAAATTATTATCTCCATTTTACAGATGAGCAAACTGTGGTTTAGATGAGTAAGAAGCTTACTCTTAGGTGCTGCGAATTCACTTCTAGGTCTAATTCTAGAGACCACATCCTTGGCCCCCAAGAATACGGCAAACAACTTGCTATCTCTTTTGAGAGGAATATTCACTGACTAAAATTAAGATTTACTGTCTTCCGGGCCGGGCGCGGTGGCTCACGCCTGTAATCCCAGCACTTTGGGAGGCCGAGGCAGGTGGATCACCAGGTCAAGAGATCGAGACGATCCTGGTCAATATGGTGAAACCCCGTCTCTACTAAAAATACAAAAAATTAGCTGGGCATGGTGGTGCATGCCTGTAATCCCAGCTACTCAGGAGGCTGAGGCAGGAGAATTGCCTGAACCCAGGAGGCGGAGGTTGCGGTGAGCCGAGATCGCGCCATTGCACTCCAGCCTGAGTAACAAGAGCGAAACTCCGTCTCAAAAAAAATAAATAAATAAAATAAAAAAATAAAAAAAATAAAAAATAAAGATTTACTGTCATCCTGGTGGAAAACCACCCTAACTAAGCAGCAGTGACTATATCCACCCTGAGTCTCTCTCTCCTTGGGAGTGATGGCTGCCACCACAGGCTGCTCTGGGTTGGGGGAATCCTCTTTTCTCTGGAAAGTTTTATCCTCGGGTTCGGCTGGCATGTAAAACAAAAAATATAATTTAGTCAACACTGAGGAAGAACATGAGAAAAGCAAACTAAGAAAAAAAAACACAAAAACCATCCAGGTGGCAGCTTTATGATCCTCCCCTTGCTTGCTTTCCCCTGGGCTTGTGAGCCTGCCGTCTTCTCCATCCTGCAGGGCGTTACCAAAGGAATAGGACATATTTTTGCCCACCTTATAGGTGCCTTTCAGGAAACTGATTTTTCCAGTCCATGCAGCTCCTCTTCCTCCAGCAGTTGGCAGGATTCTCTGGTGATTAACAGAATGTTCTGTCCCTGCAGGTAGAGACACTTGCCCTGAGCCTAATGGCCATGATATAAAAATGCCTCCAAAAAAATCAAAGCAGAAATGGGGATGGGGTGGGGACTGGGGTCTCCACTGACATATTCTGCTGTTCATTACCTGTGGTAAAGCAGTTAGCAGAGGAAGCTCACAGCAGCTTGTTTGCTTTACAAAGGAGGTTGCTCTGTAGAGGGAAGAATGCAGCATCTGGCTACTGGCCACAACTCCAGTGGAGCCCAGTACTCCTAGCAGGCCTGAGTGGATTTTGCTGGTTTACTCCCTCTGATCTTCCATCTACTCATTTGCGTAAGGCCCAGCCCTGCTGAGAGTAGGGGAGACAGATATCAAGAGGCAGGAAGGAGTGAGAAATGGAGTTTCTAACGGTGCCTCTGCCTATTTCAAGAAAAAAATGGCATCCTATAAATTATTTCTAACCTTACTCTTTTCTGTTTCTGATAGCTCTCCCTACCCTGACCTTCTTCCCAGAAAAGAAATTTAGGTGCAACGTGAATCCTCTTTCTCAAGGCAATTGTCCTGCACAAGCATCTATTGACCTATTTATTTTGGGTTCAGCTTTGGCCTTCAGAAATTTCTTGCCGGTGATTGTTTTTTGAGGAGGAGATATTGCTAAATTTGTCTAATTCCAGCATTTATGTGAAGAAAGCACTCATGACTCTGTAACTGTGCTTTATATCTTCTAGTCTATAATCAAAATTCCCATTTTGCAACAGAGAATGAGGTTCAGAGAGAATGTGTAATTTATATAGTGGAATCTTCTGTTTGCTTTTAAAGGGTGGACTCTCTCCGTTTCTTTTTTTCCTTTACTGTCCCATATTTTTGGAGTTCTTTATTTAACTATGCATCAGTAGACTTTAAATAAATGGAAAAAATTTAGATTACCATCGAAAAGCGTACATGGAAGGGAGGAGCACTGGGCGTTAGATCAGGAATTCTGCATGTAGAGAACCATGTTTCCCAGGTCACAAATTATATATGTATATTTTTGCTTTTTCCTGGATTTCAGGAGCTTCTTAAGAAACTCCAAATTTTTTTCTCACATTTGATTCTTGGTTTGTTGTAATGGTCCAGGTTGCTGGGTGTCAGTAAGAACTTTGCTCAAGGAAGCTGCCCGTTCAAGGAATTTGAATGACATCTGGGGACAATCTGACTCCAACTTGCATTTTGGAGCCAACACACAGCCTGAAAGAAGCACTTACTCCAGCCAAGCTAAAGAAAAAATTGTACTTATATTGCAGTTTCCTGAGTTTTGGGGTACTTTGTTATGCAGCATAATCGCCTCAATAGCTGGCAAATATACCATCCTTCTCTCTTAGTTCTACTTTCTTATGAGAAGCAACACAATTTCTTTAACTTTGGCTCTGCCTCCATTTCCCTGGATCACTTGGGTCACAAAAAGGAGTCTAATATCTCTTCTTCTCTTTAGGACCTCTGTCTTGAAGTTACAGCTGGGAAACAACACAATCTATCTTAGGGTGTAAAATATGGTGAGCCTGAGGATATAGGAAACTGAATGTTGTCTGTGTGTGATCTCAGATGTCAAGTTATAAAGCTAAAAATGTGGCTTTGTGCTCTGAGAAGAATTTAATCATTCCTTTTGATGGTGGTGGTGGCCCGTCTGGAGCAGCCACTGTAGGGATGTCAGCTCCAACAGGGGAGGCTCATCCAGGGTTGCTTGCTCTGCAGAGCTGGCAGGGGCTAGGAATAGGCAGGAGCCCCGACCCCTGCTGTACTGGTGAGGCAGGAGCCTTGTGCTCCTGGGAGCAGCTGTAGCTGCCGAGCCACAGTTCTGGACCTGGGCATCCTGGCACTCCTGGGAGCCTGAGAAGCCCTTCTATCCCCACAGACTCAGAAGTGTCTGCTCTCACTCCCTGGCTTTTCCCTGCTCCTAGTCCCACTCCGATTTTGGAGCAAAGTTGAAGCCAAGCCCGGTGGTGTCACCACCTGGCCAGGTATGTGCATCATTGGGGCAGCACTGACATGCCAGACCCCCTCTAAAACTTTGGCACTGATGACCTCAGGGAGGGAGGCCAAGTGGGGCTGACGGTGGCTCAGGGCAGGCCTGCAGGCACCTGTCGATGAAAACAGAATGAGTGCCATAAATGACATGTTGATGGCAGTGGGAGGAAGGCAATTTCCGGGGCAGGTCCCCAGTGAAACTCCACCTTCAAGCCAGGGACAGCCTGAAGCCTTGGCCTGGGCTGTCAGTTCTGGGTGAAGTCCACAGCCCAGAGTGAGAACTCATGGTGCTTTTTCTGGGCCCACCGATGGCCACCCACAGACCAATCAGCATGCACTTCCTCCCTTCTGCTCACACATAAAAATTCCTGACTCAGACAGATGCGAGGACTACCAGCTGCGGGAAAGAGCTACCCACTGCCAGTCTCCTCTCTGCTGAGAGCTGGACACTCATCAGGATGACCTGCCTGCAGAAAGGACCAACTTTGTGTCCCCTGAGAATGGTTCTGTTGCTCAGTGAAGCTCCTCTCCACCTTGCTTACCCTCTAGTTTTCCATATACCTCATTCTTTCTGGACACGAGACAAGAACTTGGGACCTGCCAAATGGCAGGACTGAAAGAGCTGTAACACAAACAGGGGTGAAACACGTGCCCTTCTTCACCACATTGCAGGTGATGAGAGGAAAAAAGGGTTGGCCTTTCAGGAAGCCCAGATCTAGGAGGTCTCTGAGCCAGGGCTGTAATACCCTCTTTGGGGCCCTGTGGTTCCCGGCATCTCCAAGCTTCTGGGCACCACTGCATTCCCCTTATCCAGATGCAGGTACACACAGCATAAGCCATGTGTGGTATATCTGGTCCAGCCACAGCTTTGCATGGAATTGGCACCTGTGCAGATGCCTGGAGCTGCCTGCCCCACTACAGAGCTGGCGTGCCTGGTTGTGCACGTGGCCAGACCCTGCCCTTCCTTGGTTGCCCACACACCCCTTTTTGCTTGGCAGGTGTGGGATCTAGGCCCATAGTGCAAGCTGAGCACAATCTGCCAGGCTGAGTGGGCAGAATGAGCCCAGTGGGTATGAGCAATGCTAAGGCAGAAGGTGCCACCAGCCACAGAGGTTTCTGGCTGGCAAAGCAACACCCCAAGGATCCTGTGACGCTTTTACTATTGTTTCATGTTCTTTGGAGAAGCAGAAATAATCACTGGTACTTCTCAGGACAAATGGTACAATAAATAGATAATTATAGTGGTTTACTGTGGTTCTGTGGAGTGCTACCTTTGTGCCCTTCCAGAGGGCTAACCACTCCAAACATGTCAGGATCCTTTTAACCAGATTGTGATACAAAGGGCCTTTTGTGTGTATGTATGTGTGTGTGTGTAGTTTTTGTTATGAGTAGTTATTAAAATACAGATGACCTGGCTTAATCCATACATATCTACTGTGAATTACTTAAGGACCTAGAGATTGTGGTGGAAAAAATAGCAATTTAAAATAACTTTCATGATACCTTTGGCCAAGAAATTAGGAGGAGCAATTCAATTTCAAGCAGATATTTGCATGACTGTGCTAGATTATGAAAATATAAAGCCATGAAAACAGTAGAGGTTCAACAGGCATTACTCCTGATGGGACCCCCAAATTCAAAATTTATGCCTGCATCTGAGTCTTAACTCGATGTGCCCTGTGCTTGGAAGGGTCTCACCCTCCTCTTTCAATCCACATTCTCCTAGTTTTTTTGCCCATCCAAAGTCCCACAATCTCCCATCTTTCCTAACTCATTTTGCTGTTTTTCCTTAAAGCATGCAGATTCTACACCCACAGCGAGTTGCATTCTGATCCCAAGGTGTTTTTCAATCCATCTATACATATATGTGTAATCTCAATCAATAGAGATTAAATGTATAATTATAGCAAGATACCTTCCCCTGCCTTGTCTTGCGTGTTTATGTGTGTATATGTGTATATATATCATAGACATATGTGTGTGTGTGTGTGTGTGTATAGTATATAGATATTTTAAAGCTTTTAAAACATATATGTGTACTATTTAAAAATGATCCTACAGGGCTTCCATATATAACTACACAGCTTGTGCCCAGTAAACTGTACTTAGCCCTGGATCCCCATACCGAGGTGGGATGGAAACTACTTGTCTATGCTACACACTAACACTGTGTTAGCAGTATTCTCTAATTATTTTATGTATATTATATATGTAAGGCTTTTTTTTTGACAGTACAACCTCTTTGAAAAAAATTACCTTTTTTTTCCTTATAGAGACTAGAGTTAGACACTCTAGACACTTGTTTGTTAACAGAAACAAAGTGAGCATGTCTTGATGTCTTCACTTTATTAAGCATCCACCCTTTTACTCTATACCTGTACAGCCACTCTACTCAGGTGGTATGTTCTTCATCTCCTTCAGGAAGCCTGTTTTAAAGGAAGTCAGGAAGACAAACAATACCCTCTTTGATATGATTTGGCTGTGTCCCCAGCCAGGTCTCATCTCGATTTATGACCCGCGTAATCCCCACATGTCTAGAGAGAAACCTGGTGGGAGGTGATTTGATCATAAGGGTGGTTTCCCCCATGCTGTTTTTGTGATAGTGAGTGAGTTCTCATGAGATCTGATGGTTTTATAAGGGGACCTTCCCTTTTCACTCCTCATTTTGTCTCTCTCCAGCCGCCCTGTGAAGAGGTACCTTCTGCCATGATTGTAAGTTTCCTGTGGCCTCCCCAGCCATGTGAAACTGTGAATCTATTAAACCTCTTTACTTGATAAATTACTCAGTCTTGGACAGTTGTTTATAGCAGTGTAAACGCGAACTAATACAGTGGCTCATCAAAGAGTAATTATTACATGTTTTATTTCAGTAATCAAAAAATAAAACTCTGTCATAAATTCATACAAGTAAAATGCTTGTGTATGTGTGTCCATACTTAGTTTTGGAATATGAAAATCCAAAAAGACAAGAATGTAAATTATCTACTTTTATTAAAACTCAATTACTTCCACCCCTTCAACACCATCACTTATAGCTGTAATAATCTGGACTAACAGGATGGTAGGAAAGTCCTGGGATCTACAGAATGGCTTTTCAGTTCTGCTTCTGCCACATGCAGGGGGAAGTAGATGATCCCAGAGGACAAGCCCATGTGCTGTGGCTCTGGGCTGGCTGGGTTTGTATCCCCACTTTTCTACTGCCTTCTCATGTGCTTGTGAGATATTGACTAGGCTATGAGACCTCTCAGTGCCCCATGACCTCACTGGGTAATAACTTTACCTTCATTCTAGTGTTGCTGTGAGCACTGAATGATTTCACATGCCTAACAACCAAGACCAGTGCTTGGCATAGTATAAACACTGGATTCAGTGTTAAATATTTTTTCTGTTTCCCTTCTATGAGCTTCAGCTTCCAGATGTTAATATCTGTAAGATAAAAATAGGTCAAACCAGGCACAGGGGCTCAAGCCTGTAATCCCAGCACTTTGGGAGGCCAAATGGGTGGATCATGAGGTCAGGAGATTGAGACCATCCTGGCTAAGATGGTGAAACCCCATCTCTACTAAAAATACAAAAAAATTAGCTGGGCATGGTGGCACATGCCTGTAATCCTAGCTAATTGGGAGGCTGAGTCAGGAGAATCACTTGAACCTGGGAGGCAGAGGTTGCAGTGAGCTGAGATCATGCCACTGCACTCCAACCTGGTCAACAGAGTGAGACTCTATCTCAAGAAGAAAAAAAAAAGATCAGATGAGGTAAGCATGGGACAGTGTTTTGGAACTATTCAAATAAAGGGCATAATTTCTTGTAAAACGCTTCTTTAAAGCACAGTGCTGATTTATTTGCCTTATCTTGAAAATTTCTCTCCAAATGTTGAGTTCTTTGCTTGTGTGATTTGATAACAGAATAATGTTGGCTATTACTTTAGATGCTATTGTTAACATTTAATACTGACATCTCATAATATACCTATTTTAAGGATGCATTCTTTTATTAAATGAAGGTGAGAGTCATAGTGGTGGGAATTGTATAGTGGTGAGTAAAACCTAACCTGCTTTTTGAGACTCCAGTAAATGGCTTAACACTCTGTGTTTATTCTACACATAGTGCAGATGTTTACAGCTCAAGCCCTTAGGGAAAATTTCTGAGAGAACAAACTTTGATTTAAAATGAGAGTGGGTTTAGGAAAATTCTGACTCTGTCTCTGCTGTAGAAGCCAACAGAAGACTGCCAGATGTCCAAGTGGTCCTCCATATTCTCCCATTTGCTAGAGTAGGAATCCTTTTCCTTCTCCACACTCTCCCCAAGCAATCAGCCAGTTGTTCTTTAGTTGACTGAGTATCCAGTTTACCTGCAGAGGTTCTTAGGACCTAGGTTACAGACCCTATCCTTAGAGTTTCTGGTTCAGCAGCTATGGGGTGGGGCCTGAGAGTTCACATTTCTAGTAAGTTTCCAGATGGTGCTGACACTGCTGGTCTAGGGCCAATGCTTTGATAACCACTGCCCTGGACAAATCACCAACTCCCTGTACCGACAACTCACCTCTTATTATCATTATTATTGTTAGTCATGATTGCTTTTCCTGGATACCATTTCTTACAAGCCTTATCTAACGAAGCTCAGTACTCTTTCTCCTCCATAGCTTGTTCCAAATGTACTTCATTCATAAAGCTTTCTTCAACCCACTCCAACCACACATGCTCCATCCTTCCCTGAGTCTCCATTACTGCTGTCATGATGGAATGTGCTGTCTGTATTACCCTACCAAACAACATATTCCTTAATGACAAATGACTGAATCTTAATTTTTTTCTTTAATCCTTTCAAATTGGTTCTATGAGAGCATACAGTAGATTTCTGAAGTGGGACTCAAGTATACAATTATAGTTGTGGCATTGTTGGCTCTGTCTTCTGCCCTTATTTTTATAAAATCTGATATTGACTATGGTTAAACCCAGTATGTACATTTCTCAGACTTTTTCCACACTGGGAGTCAGGCTCATATTTGATCCATTATATAAAAAGGGTGCTATTGGTTGAATGATTTGTGAACCCCAAATCTCTTTTTTAGCATCCTCCTTAATGTTTTCAAAAAACAGTTTTTGACAGGAAAGAGGATGGTTTTTAAATAATCCAAATTTAATTAGAAATGCTGGATGCTAAAATTCAATTCATTTTTCCTTTATCTGAGAGAAGCTCTGTCCCATTCTGTCTGTGACTCGTTCTACCCTTTCCTCAAATCCTTTTTTTTTTTTTTGGCCATTTTTCTCTGTCAATGATTAAATCCAGGGGCTGAATTCCCAGGCATTTTATTCCTCATGGTAGCATGTGGCTTTGGGCAGTTACACAGACATCCAATTACCAGAGAAGTCTAATAAGCTAATAATGACTGCCTGAGGCATTCATTCAGGAGGGGCTTTGGAGACTCTCTCAAAGCTCTTTCTGCTTGTCACCTGCCCAGACATGGATCGAGTCTTGTACTCACACATTTTCCCCAAAGACGGGTAAACATGGGGGTTTCCTTGGAGATGGCTTTTCCCAGAGTTTGAATACTTGCTTTTCTCACCCTTGTCCAGAGAGGCAAATTGCCAGGATATTATACAGGGTTAGTTTCTTGGTTATCTAATACAAGAAAAAATGTTCTCTAGACTGTTACTGTGGGAAAGAATTAGAAATAATATTTTTCAAATGCTGCTTAAAATTCTATTATTTATATTGTTAACTTTCGTAAGGCAGGCAAAATATACATTTTATTTAAAAATAAGCTGCACCATTTTTTAGTAAAGAAAAAATGCTTAAAATAGTTTCATAATTTATTTGCAGGAAAAATTAGCAACGTTTATAAACTAATCCTTCCCACAACAAGTCATGCCGAATAGCAGACCTTCTTCTTTGATGTGTACACTTGAGTTGGTTTACCGCATATCAGTAAACTTTGGCCATGAACTGTGGCCTCAGAAGACTTGCCCAGAATCTGGGAGTCTAATTGGCTGGGTCTTGTGTGCCCACTCAGTGTACTAAGGCTATTTTTACCTATATTTGTGCCAGATATTTTTCAACCTCTTACTCTATCTTTCAATGAGTTGGAGTTTGTATATGGAAATAAAGTAAGAAAATTACATTGTAAGAAGACTTAAAAAGTTAGCTTATATCCTATATAGTACTTGTTTACATGGAAATAATGAAAAATATCTACACATAAAAAATGACTAATAGAATAATGACCAAACGAGTTATTTGTGGAAAAAAATGGAATCTGAAAGAATGCAGTCTCACAGTGAAAAAAAATTGCATGAGATATCTCGTAGAGCTGATCATTAAACTTTCCAGAATACACAGTTAAATTGTCCAGGCTATATGATTCCCAACACAATGCTCAGATCAAGACATAAAAGCATGGTTATAACAAAAGACCAGGTAAAGAGGCTAAAAGAAAATAATATATATTTAAATAAAATTCCTACAGTTCAAAAACACCAACATGAGCTATTTATCTGAGAAGCAGAATAACTTCATTAAAAGAAATATGGAGGAGTATTGTTTAAAGACAAAGGTGACCAGTGACTGAGTCAGTGTCTGGATAATTAGGTTTGTGGGTGACAAGGTAACCCAGAAGAATGTGATGTGACTAGTGGGAACATGCTGGGGAGGTGGGAGTGGGGATGTGTGTAAGGCAAGGTAGCCCTCATATGGGCAGTGTATGTGCTATGCCGGCTTGTGTTTCTATTGCACATCAAGCCATTTCCTGGTGCACACTGTGATGCTCTGTTTAACTAGGTGCCTTTTGGTCTTTCCAGCGTGGCAGCTTGTTCACAAAAGCCTTATGAGCTATGTTCCAGTTCTTTACTTTGATGAGGTCACACCAAAGTTCTTTCAGCTGTTTACTTATTAACTTGGAATAGAAACTGGTTCTCCTGGAAGCTAAGTGAACATGATGCAGCAACAGTCCACTTTTTGTGGGGCAGACAAAATATCATTGTTGCTGGGATTTCACTTAACATTCTAGGAATAGTTCAGCTGTAGGTACCTTGATTGGAATCAATGTATTTATCATTTCCTCAGCTTTGCAGCTGTTTTTGTTTGTGATGTTTCCATTATAACCACTAAAGGAATAATAATAAACTCTAATGTAAGGCTCCCCTCTCCATCCAATTTTTAAATTATTTAATGGGTATTTGCTAGAAAAATTCAGGAAATTTAGGACTAGGATTTATGAGCAGAGTAGGAATGAACTTGAGTTAGAGGCAGCACTGGGTAAATGTAAGGACCCAGGACCTAGGCAGTCCAAGGCTTCTAACCTGGCTTGAGACCTGTGTGACCTTGGGCAAGGTAACTAAACTTGATGGCCTTTACCTTCCTCATTTGTGAAGCTGAGATAATCACCTCTACCTCACGGAGTGGTTTCACAAATTAAATGTGGCATGAATGCCTGGCACGTAATACAGTGCTGGGTCGATAAACAGCCTGCAGTCAACATTAGTTGCTTTGCCCCTTCCTTTATCTTCCTATTGCATCAGTGGCAAAAACTAAACAGTTTTTTTCAACTTTCAAAATTGAGACCTCTTTTAGTTGGTTCTTGTATCCCTTTGACATATACCCATCATTGTGGATTTTTTTCTTTTTTAGAGCACATTCTTACTTTCTGACACTACAGGATGCTCCAGGTTTCATTTCCTGCCCTATTCCAAGAATAAGCAATTTCTCCCAGGAATCTTTGGTGTTAGAAACCAAAATCCAGGTTCTAGGTGTGCTCACATGTATCATTGTTATTATCAATATTATTTATATGCTTTATGCTTTACAACATTACAGATTTGCAGCAAAATCAAAAAACTAGTCTAGAGAGAACCCATATACCCCATAATTTCCCCTAGTATTAACATATTATTTTAGTATGGTATATTCATTACAATTAATAAAATGTATTAATATTAATATTTTATTAACTAAAGTCCATAATTTACTCTGATTTCCTTAGTTTTTACTTAATAGTCTTTCTCTGTTCTAGGATTCCATCCAGAATACCACATTACATTTAGTTGTCATTTCTCTTTAGGGTCTTATTGGCTGTGACAGTTTCTCAGACTTTCATTGTTTTGATGAACTTAATAGTTTTGAGGACTACTGGTCAGGCATTTGGTAGGATGCCCTTCTGTTGGAATTTGGTGTTTTTCTCATGATTAGGCTGTGATTATGGGTTTTAGATAAGAATGTCCAGAGTTGAAGTGCCATTCTTATCACACCATGTCAAGGGTCCATACTGTCAACATGATTTATGACTATTGATATTGACCTTAAATATCTGGCTAAGATATTATGTGTGTGGTTTCTTCACTGTAAAATTCACCTCTTTTCCCCATTTCCACACTGTACTCTTTGAAGGAAGTCATGATGTGTGGCCCATACTTCAGTAGTTGTGTTCCCCTTTTTGAGGGTCAAGTGTCTACATAAATTATTTAAAATTTATTGCCTGGGGTCTTTAGTCAATTTTTTGTTTTCTTATATCTGTTTTTCCATGCTAGAAATGAAGTGCCTGTTTATACTGGGCAAATTTTAATTAAGCAAATATGTATTCCTTGTTAGATATTCAGAACCATTGATAGTTGATAGGCATATTTTCAACCTAATGTTAAAATACTTAATTCTCAGTTATTAAATTGATGGTAACATAGTAAGTATTTCATTTTGAATATATCTCCTAATTTCTAAATGGTGAAATTTTTCTGAGTTTTCTGATGGTTGACCAGGAAAAATTAGATTGTGATCTTATTTTCCATAATAATTGACCACTAAACATGCAAAGCAAAGATAAATGTACAGTGAGAAGCACATTTCCCACAATAATTACTGGGTTGTTTCCTTATAAATAGCAGAGCTGTACAGCATCATGTTAACCATGAGAATGCACAGAAGCTGAGAGGAGTTTAAGGTTAAAAGGAAAACAAATACCCCTGGGGTTTTAATCACTAATTACAGGTCTATAAATAACCATTTCTTGAATTTAAAAGGCATTTGGTCTCCTGGATATGATCTAGTTTGGCATATGGGCTTGCCAGGGTTTTTTCTTCCTCCCTTTGTGATCTGCTGAAATTGGAGAGGTCAGGCATGAAGACAGGTGGTGAAAATGTTCAGGAGAAAAATACAAAAAGTTATTGTCTGGATCTGCCAGCAGTTCTATTTAGTGACCTAAAGGAGTTGACCCAGAACTATATTTAGATTTTGCAAGATGGCATGCCACAACACACTGTTTATAGATCCTCATTTTCTGAGAAACTATAAGTGTTTCATTGAAAAGATTTATACTGATTTGTTGTACCATCTGGTCCATGCAATATATAAGTAAATCTCAAATAGTGAAAAATACCCAATGAAAAAAATTTAAACCCAGAGAAGAGTATAGCTGTTTTTCTGTCTTTTTGAACAAAGATTTCCATACATTTGTAAGTCAGCAAAACTTTAATAAATTTATGATAACAACCACGGATTTTGAGAAAAGTGTTACTTTGAAATTAATTTTGCATTACCTAAGCAAACCTCATAGGTTTATGAGCCAATATTTGTACTTCTTGCTTTTTATATCTTTGTTCTGTGTAATTTAGGATTTTGTCTATTTTGAAGGCCCTACTGGCTCTGGGATTATTTTTTATTTCCTATTATTTAAAGAAAAATTAACAAACACCCAGATTCTAGTTCTGTCACCTATATTGATAGAATCTAAATTCATGTAAAACATAATCAGGGGGCGGGTGCAGTAGCTCATGCCTGTAATCCCAGTACTTTGGGAGGTCATGGCGGGCAGATCGCCTGAGGTCGGGAGTTCAAGATGAGCCTGACCAACATGGAGAAACCCCATCTCTACTAAAAATACAAAATTAGCTGGGTGTGGTGGTGCTTCCCTGTAATCCCAGCTACTTGGGAGGCTGAGCCAGGAGACTCGTTTGAACTTTGGAGGTGGAGGTTGCGGTGGGCCGAGATCAGGCCTTTGCACTCCTGATCTCCTGACTGGGCAACAAGAGTGAAGCTCCTCAAACAAACAAACAAAAAATGTAATTAGGTTGGTTTCAAGGCACTTCCTGAGGAATCAGCAAAACCTCTTCATTTTGTACTTCAAAGGGAGAGATGGTTGAATGTCTGTGAGCTAAAAGTTCCTCTCCAAATCAGAAAATAATGCAGTTCTTTTAATTCATAAAGTTCAAATTTTCCCTAAAGTTACTCAATGTTTTACATATATTAGTTCATATCTTTTGAAGGTGGACCAGAGTTTAACTTTTGGTTTTTACATTATTTAGTAGAGCTTGAGGTACAGAGATGTTTAAGTCAATGGGTTTCCCAGAGATCAAGTTTTTGAATTTTAATACAGAGTTCAATGTGCCAGGATCTCATACTAAGATTCTGAAAGTTTTAGGGTAACAGAGCTAGGGTAGTAATTTCCAGAAGACTCTTTGTTTCTCTCTTGATATCTTCCTACACACTCTTCCAACATGATCAACTCTGCAAAAGACAAAGAAAATCTGTTGATCAAGCAAGGCTAAGTTTGTTAAACCTTTTGTGGGTAAAGGAAAAAAAATCACCTTAATCCTTAGCAGTATTTCAGAAGGAGAAGTCAGGGAGGATATTTACAAAGTTTTCCAGCCTGGACTGAGTGATTTTATGGCAGTTCTTACAAAGCAAGAAACAGGTTAGGTTTGGACAGAATGTATGACCTAATAATAATTATGGTTCGATGCCCATTCTTATGCAGCCAAGAGGGGATTGAAATATTTCTAGCCCACTACTGCTTTTCCCAACAGTATGCAGAATAAAACTGAAACTTCCTGCATTGGCGTAGAAAGCCTCTGCATAGTCTGACCCCTACTGTTCTCTCTGACTTCAGCTTGAATTATTCTCCGCTTTGGTCCAGTACAGTGCTCTTGTCATAGAGGTCTACCTCTGTTCCTGCATTAAGGCCTCTGTATGATTCCCTCAAACTTCTGGTAGGCCTCTGCCCCCAGACTTGGATAGTTGTCTCCTTCTTGTAATTGTGATCCTATTTCAAAGATATTTCATCAGAGAGAACTTTCTGAACAACTGAATCCAAAGTAACCCCCTTTGCCCCTACCTATTATGTGATCTAAAGCTACCTTCTTCATATGATTAGCCATTATCTGAAATTGTTTTGTTCGCTTACTCATTTATTTTATTTCTGCCTTCCTTTGCATAGAGTGTAAGTAGGGACCTCTTTCTTGTTTAATGCTATATCTGCAGTGCCTACAGCATTGACTTGTACAGAGTAAACATTTACAAATACTTGTCTCACTCTGTGGGAATTTAGCAGAACACTCTCATACCTTGCTGGTATACACATTGGCAATATCTGTTAATAATAGAAATGTTTATGGCCTTTGATGCAGCATTCCTACATCTAGGTATCCTGCAGATATACTTGCACATGTGAAAAATTAGGTATATACAATATTTCTTACACAGAAAAGAGTTAACATGGCAAGCCTGAGGGTTGGTTCTTGGCTGGCAACTGGGATTTGGCTGGTAAACAATACCCTGCATTGACACAAAACTTTCCCTAAGTGATAAAGCTGTTTTACTCACTTGAGGACTGAACATCTGCGTTTCTGCTGGAAGTTTGGAGTGTTTGTAGTTGGTAGGCAGGGGATATCTATGTGACCAGTCCCCAGTGAAAATGTTGGCACTGAGCCTCTCATGTGTTTTCTTGGACAAACTTTGCATGTTACTACACTTTTTTTTTTTCTGCTGAAGGTAGGAACACACTCAGTGTGTTGTCCCATGGGAGAAAGACGACATAGGAAGCCTCTGCATGAATTTCTCCAGATTCCTCTCGCTTTTCCCCTTGCTGCTCATGCTATGTCTCCATTGCTGTAATAAACCTTAGCAGTTAGTACAACTATATTCTGAGGCTGTGTGTCCTTCTGATGAATCATGGAATTTGTGAACAGTCTTGGAGAGCCTGGAAACATTCATTGTCAGTGTTTATTCCCCTCCAAAACTTAAGACAAACAAAATGTCCACCTATAGAGGACAAATTATGACACATTCATTAAAAGGAATACTATACCATATTCCCATGAGGCAAACCTACATATTGATATGAAAATATTAAACACATATCTTTATAAGAGAATTAAAAAAGGTTCAAAGTGATCTCTGCAATTTGGATGCTACTTTTTGCGTGCACATTCACACATTAATATGTTTGCAAATGCATATAATATCACTGGAAATATGTTCAAGAGTCTGATAATAATGGTTACTTCTGAGGACAGGAGCTTGGTGGCTGAGGGAAAACAAGGGCAAGGGAAGTTTTACAGTCTGTCCTGCACCATCTATTATGTTTGCTACTAGCCATATGTGGCTATTTAAATTAAACGAATTCAAATTAAATTAGATTAAAAATTCAGTTTTCAATATCATTAGCTACATTTCAAGGCTTAATAACCACATGTGTGGGTAGGGCTGCCACACTGAAAAGCACTGCTATAGAACATTTCCTTCGTTGCGGAATAATGTTTCAGACAGCACTGATCTACATGCTTTTTTACTGTTTAATATTTATAGTATGTATATGTTTAATTATCCAAAAACTACTTAAAATGAGTATTAGTTGAATGGATGAACAACAAATATTGACTAAATAGTCTCTACCAGCAGACTATTCTGAGAATCTCAACAAGTGAGACCAAATCACCTGTTTTTATGGTGGAAATTTACATGTAGTTAAGGTAGGTAAGATAAATAGCAGCTTAAATTCTCAGTACCTTTTTATAAAAGCAAATCTTCAGCCTGGGGATTGGAGCCAATTCCAGATCTTGGAAGCCCTAGCAAATTTGCCAGAGAGAGTGCCAAGGAGCACAGAGTGGGATTATTGCCTCCTCCTCTTCACCAGCTCCAGCAACTTATGCCACAGGCATTTGGCTAGCTTTAACATACTGGTATGCCGAGTAAAACAGACCTCTTTGCTTCTCTGTCCCTCCTTTCTTTCCTCCCATAATAAACAGCTCTTATAACTTTCTGTCCAAAAGAAATTATAATCAATTTTGTATGCTTGAGTTGGGAGATGTCAGTAATGGTATTATTAATGTTTTTACAGTTCAGTTTGGTGTTTATTAAGTGCCAACTGAATAATAAATGATCTTTGTTTTCGAGATCCTTATGGTTCAGTATGGAAGATGGGAAAAAGGAACAGATTGTGTTGACATAATAGCATTAAGTGGTGCCAATGTAAAGGTTTGCTCAAGGTGCAATGAAACATGGAGAAAGGCTACCTGACCCAGTTGTGAAGGATGTGTAAGACGTTTCAGGCAGAGAGGATGAGAAGACTGCACCAGGTGGGGGCAGGTGATTTTGGCAAAGAAAAGAGGTTGTGCAAGAGAATGGCTCATTGAGAGCACTGCAGTAGTTGATTATTAGAACCTAAAACTGCAGGTGGAAATGAGGGCAAGAAGTGACAAGAAAGGCAAAGGAGGCTTAAGTGGTGGGAGGCTTTGTGCTAAATGCTAAGGAGGCTGGATTTTATTTGGTAGGGGTTGCAAACCTGAAAAGACTTTGATGAGAGGGGTATCATATTTGTGTAGATTTTTCTTGATCCATGTTGAGGAATGGATTTAGAGAGAGAAAACCCGGGCAAGATGACCTATTAGGAAATCGTTGTGACAATCCAGATGAAAGCTGGTAAGGGCATTTTTGAAATTAATGGCTTCTATCAGTATTTTTCTATTTCCTTTCCACTTTTTTCTACTTCTTCACTTCAGTTTTTTATTATCTTTCAAATCAATTACTTAGACTCAGGTCCTTGTCTCAGAGTCTGCTAGCGGGAGAATCCAAAGTAAGAAAAGAAGGAAGTAGTCAGTAGAGCCAAACACCACACAGGAGGCCAGTCAGATAACAACTTGAGAGTCTCCCCTGGCTTCCTCAAAGCCATGAGTTATTTTTATAAAAGCAGTTTCTATGAGGCTGTAGGAGGAGAATCCAGATTGCTCAGATTGCAGGAAACCATGAATGGCTTTGAGGGTGAGGAAGAAGAAAAATGGGTGGAGGCAAACTTCTAAAACATTTGGCAAGTGATATGCTGATAACCAGAATGGAAGATAGATCCAAGAGTAAGAATTTTTCCAGAATAGGAGAGGATTCCATAATGGACATGACAGACACCACTGCAATCCTCCCCCTCACACATCACTTCTCAGATAATCTTATCATGCCTTAAAAGACACCAACACGTTAGAAAAATGGCAGAGAGATGGAGAAAAGTAGATTATTGATAGTCATTTGAGCCTCTGAATCTAATCATGCCTGAAGCTTCTAGATTCTCCACTGTGAAGCCAGACTTTTGAGTTAAGTGACTAAATTCACCATTTTTCTTGAGTCAGATTGAGTTAGATTTCTTTAACTTGCAAATTGTGAGTAGTACAAATCTTTCTTCTTTAAACCTGATTGGAATACATTTTTGTTTTAACAGAACACACACACACACACACACACACACACACACACACACACACACACACTCTATTAATATTGCTAAAAGGAGAAAAGAACCACTACTGAGAAAGTGAGAAAGTGTTATAATACACAAATAAAGGTGGATAATTGATAAAATAACACTCTTGTGTGGTAGGTAGATGATGAAACCAAGAACTTTAGTGGAATGACTACCCATAAGTATTTTTTTTTCCATTTTATTATGGAAAGTTTATTTGCAGAGAAGCTGAAGAATCGTGAAAGTAGCAATCACGTATATGCCACCTAAATCCTACCCATGAACACCTTGCCACATTTCTTAGTCTTGCTTTATCACGTCTCATTTATCCATCTTTTCATCTGTCATCAAAGCATCTTATTTTTGTATGCATTTCCAAACAGGGTACAGATGTTAGTATATTTCATTACTAAATACTTCAGCATATGATTACTTGATTTACAAATTTGTTTGACATTATAAATATGTAATATATCGAAAAAAATTGCCTGTGATATCTCTGTTATTCTAATGACATACCTACCTTATTGATCTTTTAAAATTCAAGCACTGTTAATGTTTTTATGCTGTTATTATAATTTTAAAGGATCTTTTTCATTTTCCCTCATATTCAGAACATAGTCCTTTAAAATTTTTGAAAATGAGATATCTAGCTTATTCAAGTTGATTTTTAATATGTTGCCTGATGGAGAAGTTAGAGGTAATCATGCATAAGGTTTGACATATGTCTACCGTTGTCTTGAAAATCGATTGTATACCACTGACTCTTGCATTGCTCCGTTGTCCACAGCTTTATAAGAGACTACACCTGAGATTCAATTAATATCTTCTCTGATAGATGTTGATCCTAGATGGCATTATGAGCCTAGGCCTACTAAGACCTTTGGCTTTGTAGCAGAGCCTGGAAAAATATTTTTTTTGAGAAAATATAGTTTAAATATTTCATATAGGTAAATATTTTTATAAGAATCCACTTTGGACCTTGTCCTATTCTTTCATTGTATCTAAATGCATTATCTTTATAGTGCAAATCCTTGCTTTCTGAGTTTAATTTCTAGATATATATATATTTTGTCTGGTAGATATGTTAAATTTCTGCTGAGTCATCCTGTTTGCTAAGAATAATCTATTATTGCCCCCACTCCAGTCCGTGCTTCCTGACTACACAGAACTCTTTGAACAGTGGCCTAAAGTGGCTCTGTCAGTGACATCCAGAGGAGTAGGGTGCAGGCTTACAGCGAGGGGCACAAAATAAATTACAATCCTAGATCATTCACTGTGCTCACATTTATGTGTTTTTTTAGCTAAGTCATATGCATCATGTGTCTTAGGTCCTCTTTTCTATGATAAGGTTGAGCAAAAATATTCCAGTGATTGAAAATGCATGATTTGTCTGGAAAAGTATATAGAAAAGGCATTTCCAGAATCTGAGAGCTGCCCTTGTTTTTCCTCTTGGCTCACTTCTGCAGCCGTGCTGTAGATCGCCATTTCTGTTTCCTTGCAGCACGAGTAACATCACATCCTTAAAATAAAGAAAAAACAAGTTCTTTGGTCCAATATTTTCCTCTGAGAACTATCTTGCCTCTTTAACTCCTTTTTTAACCACATATGCATGCTTGCCATCTCTCCTTTATGTCTTTAACTCCTCAGATTACTATGATATGACTTAAGTTGTCACGCTGCAATGACAGAGTTATTTTCCAAAGTCACTAAATGAATGGACAATTTATAACAATAAAGCTACTTAATTTTACTTAATTTTCTTTGCAACCTAATAGCCAATATTTATTGAGAGCTTATTATGTGTCAGACCTTAATCAAAATGCTAATCTCAAAACAACCTATAGCATAAGTACTAATTTTATCCCTATTTGTTACACAAGAAAACTAAAGTAAAAGAATTTGAGAAAGTTCTTCAAGGTCACCCATTAGGTGCTGGAGCCAGGATCCCAAGCCATAAGTGACTGCTATGCTTTGAATGTGTCGTTTAGAATTCCTGTGTTGGAAATTTATTCTCCAATGCAACAGTGTTAGGAGGGGGACTTTTGGGTGATATTTAGGTCATGAGGGCTCTGCCCTTATGAATGGATTAATGGCACTATAGAAAGGATTTGTGGGAGTAGGCTTTCTCCCTTCTGCAGCATGAGGCTACAATGTCTATTCCTGCTTGCCTTTGTGCTTTCTATCATGCGTGCATGCAGCAAGAAGGTCCTCAGTGGACATCAGATGCCAGTTCCTTGATCTTAGACTTTTCCACCTCCAGAATGAAAAGAAATAAAGTTCTGTTCCTTGTAAGTTACCCTGTGTGTAGTATTCTGTTATAGCGGTACACATAGATTAAGGCAGTGACCTGAGAGCTGCTGGATGTGGAATGTTATTGACCATTTTCCCCATTCTCTGACCAATAAGCATCCTTTTTACTGTGTTTTTCTTCTCTCAAATATGTCCAATTTTGTGTGCCTTGCTGCTACTATCCTAGTTAGGAGGATACTTATCTGTCACCAAGTTTATTTAAAATGGTTCCCAATCAGCCGCTCTGCTTCCAGGCTTTCTCCATCCAGACCATTTCTAGATCATGGTCAGGGTGACCTCCTTGAAGCTCAAATCTAATCACATCAATCTCTCTGCTTAAAATACTTCAATGCCTTCCTGATTTTCAGCTGAAAATACAAGTCCCATTATATTATCTCAAAGGAACTTCAAAATGTGAATGCTACCAAATTTAACTCTTTGGTTTCATCTCTGGCCATGCTCAGTTAGTTTGCCTTGTGGACTCTAACCTACCAGCCTTACTTACTCAAGCTAGCTAGAAGACGGGATTTTGAATATTCTCACCACAAAGAAATGATAAATATATGAGGTGATAGTCCTTTTTAAAAGTCTCTTTTTTTTTTTTTTTTTTTGCTTTTATTGGAGAGTTCTTGTCCTTGGTGCTCTTTAATCTGGTCTCCTTTAAGACATCCCTTTTGGGAATCCTTCTCTTGGCCCCTTAAAGCTGGGCTGTGTGGCCCTTTCTGTGCCCTCTCAGCTCCCTCCCTAGATGTCAAGCCCAGGGCTTACTATTGCGATTTTTGATTATTCGTTGAGTATTACCTTCTCCATCACAGTATGTCTTGTTGACTTAGCCCAGTGTCTGCTACATGGTAGAGGCTTATTAAATAGTTGAATGAATGAATGAATGAATGTCAATTTAGAAACTGAGTAAATCTAAAATATAGACCCCTAAATACATGTTAGTTGGTTTCATGATGCTTCTGGGCCTCTCTTTCTTCATTTATGTAATGGGAGTACCATAGCTCTAAAGTTCTAATGTACTTTTATGCTAAATACACAAAGTTAAAGCAGCACCAGGTTTCTTCTCAAAATCTTTTTTTGTCTTTATAATAAAACTATGATCCCATAGTTTTCAATTGGTAATTCTAACTGAATAATGACAGTCAGTAGTGTTGGCAAAATAGAACAATACATTTTATGAATAGAACAATGTGTCAAAAATAAGGAACATACACTGATGTGCCTATAAAGATAAATTATTCTATAAACTATTTTTACCTTGCATAAAGAACTATAGAAAACATAAGGAAGTTTCTATTTATTGAGGTTATGCTTATAGCTCTTGATTCACTCCTTTCCTCTTCCAGCAGATTTTTTTTTCCCCTGAAATGCATGAGTTTTAGGATGCTTTTCTTTTTGCATTGTTCACTTCTAAATATTCTAGGATTCTTAAAATGATTTTTCTGCCTTTTTTGGCTTTTATAATTTTTAAGTGATTTCCTGAATGACTAAGAAAAGCTTTATCATTAGGCTGTATTCATTTGGAAGTCACTATATGTATCAGTTAGAATATTGGATTATATTAAGGTAGCTAACAACTCCAAATATCTGTGGCTTCAAATTGCAAAGTTTTATTTTGAATTTAGTAATATGTATTGTGGGTCCACTAGGGGTTGGGTTCATCATAACATTTTAGGAACCCAGGGTGACAGAGTACCCATATGGAATGTGGCCAGTCACCATGTCAGAAAGAACAAAAAAAGCTTGAATGTCTCCTGCTGGTCATTAAATGCTCCAGAAACACTTCATTTGAGCTTGCAGCTCATTGAACAGGAATAGTTACATGGGTTCAGTCATGGGGTTCCCCTAAGTTTCCGAGAAGATGGAAAACTGGACATACTTGGCAAGCTATGCTGACTACCTCAGTATGCCCCTGATATCTTCATTTTCATGATAACTTGACTTTCAACAGTTCTAACAACTTTCTTAGTATTTTCAGGAGTAATTTTTATTTGTATCATGCTAGAATCCAAGACAGCTTATATTTTATCCTAACTCAGTCTAAAGCTCCTATTCAAAGGCATGAGGTCATGGTGCTGTAGCATTACCATGTTCTGACTGTTGTCTGATTCCTGTGGTGTCACTACCACCCTGTCCTGCAGTTCTAACCTGGGACTGTTTTTCTCTTCTGAGGGTCAAACCATCACTTCTGCATTACACGCACTTCCTTTACTCTTTTAAGAGCACAGCATCCAAAGGAATAGTGATATGGCTTGACTCTGTCTCCACCCAAATCTCATCTTGAATTGTTCTCCCATAATTCCCATGTGTTGTGGGAGGGACACAGTGGGAGATAATTTGAATCACGCGGGCAATTTCCCCCATACTGTTTTCATGGTAGTGAGTAAGTCTCACGAGATCTGATGGTTTTATTAGGGGTTTCCGCTTTTGCTTCCTCCTCATTTTCTCTTGCTGCTACCACGTAAGAAGTGCCTTTCACCTCCCACCACGATTCTGAGGCCTCCTCAGCCATGTGGAATTGTAAGTTCAATTAAACCTCTTTTTGTCCCAGTCTCGGGTATGTGTTTATCAGCAGTGTGAAAACGAACTAATACAAATAGGAAGCAGTCGTTTTCTGGGTCTAACAATTTGGACCGTTGCAAAAAAGCCTTTGGATCATAGAATCATAAAATTGCTTATATTACTTTTAAAAATATCTTTTGAACCTGGCTCCCCAAATACTAGGATTCTATTAATGACTAGAAGGCAGCAGATGCCTGTGGAGCACGAAAGGTATGATGCTATAATCAGAATAGGACTTTACTCCAGGTGGGAAAGGACCATCCATAGCATACAATATTTCCACACTAGGAGTGTTGTTGCACTGGGTCTGTCTGGTTTCTTTTCTTTTTGTTTTTTTAAATTCACAAATTGTGCTGTATCATCTGTGACCATCCTTTCATTAACAGGAATTGTAACAGGGATTTTGTGGTGCCATTATCTTTTTTTTTTTTTTGGCAGTATTCAACAATGAGAGTGGAAACATGAATTTATAGTTGTTATTTGGTTCCCTAATCTCCAAATGTGAACATCAATTGATTTAGTACAGGTGTTTTTTTCAATAGCGTCCTTAATTAATAGGGCCTAGGTAAACCATAGCTTTAGACAATTGAGTACACATGTTTGATTGCAGGCAAAATGCTCAAAGACGAAAAAAGGAAAGTCAGCTTTTCTAATTTTTTTCATGCTACTTTGGGGCTCTTTCTTAGAACAGAATAGTCTTTTCAAGTCCCCCCCACCTTCCTGCTTTATAATCATGACTGAGTTTTTAAAATGTTTAATATCTCCCTGGGCTACATACTATTGTTCTACAAGTTCTTTGCTTTCATCAAATAGTCAGTTAAATCACCTGTGAATATAGGGAGGCAATGACAGAAAAAGTGACTCCAGGAAGAGGCTGCTGTGGGTAAAATCTTCACGAGGATTCTTTCCAAACAAAATCTTAATATAAATTTGGAGCATGGAGCAGAGTATAATAGTGACAGCAGGGTGCCTGCTGCCTACAGAAAGTTGAATTCTGTGTCAGGAATGATAATTACCAGCTCTGAAGCAGAAAAAAACCATCAACTCTGTCCTGATTACTAATTAATCAAGTGCTTAAGGCATTTAAACAAGTGACCCTGTTTCAGAGATCGAAGTTATAAAGTGATGCTTAAGATTTAAAGAAACACTGGGTCCATTTCCAACTCCCTCAAACAAAAATTAAACACAGTTTTAAAATAATTCTATTAGGTTTGTTTTGTTTTGTTTTTTTAGTTACTTGTCTTATATTTATACAAGCAGAATTCAACAGAGAGAGTGCAGCTATCTGAAGGCTCAGATTTGAACTACAGAGTGATATCCTTGGGAAGGTTCCTGGAGATTATAAAATCCCACCTCCATATTGATAAGCAAGTCAGATTTATTTTAATCAATGTTCCGTTGTCTTTTAAATGGTTTAGGTTCTGTCTTAAGGTAAAGACAAACTTTGTTCTTTGGCAAAGTTTTAAAAAACATAGAAAATAATAAAGAAATTTTTCATAATGCTACTTACTACTGACTTACATTTTAATATCTATCTTCCATATGCTTTATTGTTTTATTGATAGATTAACTTATTACATCACAGTGTACCTTCCTTTTATAACCTAATATATTTATAAACATTTTTGTGACATGAAATTTGTTTTGTCACATGACTTATTACTGGGTAGTATTCAATTAAATACATGCATAAAAACATATTTACTCAACCTGTGCAATTGAATTTTTAGATCAACTCCAATTCTTCACTTCTTAACATTCTAGTAAACATCTTTTTTATATAAATATTGGTGTACAACTCTAATTCCTTAGTGTAAGTAGTTAGATATTGAGTCAAAGGAAATAAATATTTTTAAGGCTTTTGGCACATTGCTAATTTGCTGTTCAGAAAGACGTACCAGTTTATATGAATATCAGTTGCATATTCATTTTTATTATTTATTCATTTTTTGAGGTGGAGTCTTGCTTTGTCACCCAGGCTGGAGTGTGGTGGCTGGTCTCGGCTCACTGTAACCTCTGCCTCCCGGGTTCAACTGTTTCTCCTGCTTCCAAGTTTTGAGTAGCTGTGATTACAGGCACCCACCACCACACCCAGCTAATTTTTGTATTTTTAGTAGAGACTGGGTTTCACTGTGTTGACCAGGCTGGTCCCAAAATCCTGACATCAAGTGACCCACCTGCCTCAGCCTCCCAATGTGCTGGGCTTACGGGTGTAAGCCACCGGGACTGGCCTAGCTGCGTATAAAAGCACTCCTTTTCCTAACCCTCAGCAATGCTGAATATTAATCTTTTAACAAGTCTTGATCAGTAGACAAATAAACATGGAATTTTTTTTTTTTTTTTTTTTTTGAGATGGAGTCTCGCTCTATCGCCCAGGCTGAAGTGCAATGGAGCGATCTCGGCTAACTGCGACCTCCGTCTCCCGGATTCAAATGATTCTCCTGCCTCAGCCTACAGAGTAGCTGGGATTACAGGCGCCTGCCACCATGCCCAGCTAATTTTTGTATTTTTAGTAGAGACAGGGTTTTACCATGTAGGCCAGGCTGGTCTCTCGAGCTCCTGGCCTTGTGATCGGCCCACCTCGGCCTCCCAAAGTGCTGGGATTACAGGTGTGAGCCACCATGCCTGGCCAAACAGGGGCATGGAAATTTTGTCTCAATTTATATTTATTTTCTTTCTATTAAGAATGAACATTTACGTAGAATTCCTATGTATTCTTTTTAAAATTGTAAATAAGTGTTTTTTTCCCTATTTTGTCTTTGGTATGCTTAAACAGATTACTTGGTAAGAAATTCTTTAATGTTAAAGATATTAGTTCCTTCATCTTATAGAATGCAAATTTGTGTTGTATTTTGTTGTTTGCACTAGCATTTTTAAAATCATTTTCAGTGCTTTGAAGTGAAAAATGACTTTCAATTATAATATTAAATATGTAACATAGAGAAAATAATTTAATTTTTATTGTACTTAGTTGCCTTATTTGTAAAATATATATTGGGAGAGGGATAGAGATGGTTGGGAAGTAAAAACCAGGCAGATTGGACGAAATATCTGTTGCAAGCTTTTCAGATCTAAAATTCTATAATTCCATTACTTTCCCATTCTATCCTGATTGCTGCATATAATCAGGCCTTTTTATGGAACTGTTTTTGATCTTGTATGTTTTGGGCAAGCATTACCATTGCTTATTAAGTTACAGTGCTACAAATTCAGGGTTAATTTTCTTTTAATGAAGAAACTTCTGCATGCCCCCAGGGCTTTTTTTTTCCTGTTAAACTGTTATAAACCATTTCCGTAAAAAAAATAACTTTAATGAGTTAAGCCTGCCACTTTCATGAAATAACAGCTAATGAATGACCCTGCAGACAGAAATGTGCAACACAATTGGAATTATTATAGTTTTTTCCTGACTCTGAGTCTATTTAATATTTTAATCATGTGCATGGACACACATACAGAGCCTCAGAAATATAAAATAATGTTGTTGTGGCTATATTGTTAATATAAGAGATACTGCAGTTTATACCTGAAGCCATCAGCAGTGACATCTGGTTAAGAGACACTTCAGTTTGTTGACAGGTAGTTCTTATGGTGGGGTGTAGCTATTGAGTTTAGAGATGTCTGATTTCCTAATTTATGTATTCTATGGAATAGTGCCTATTTTTATATTAATACTTTGGAGAGACTAGCCTGAGAAAGTCCCAAAGCATTTCTCTTGTACCAGAACAGTAGGTTTTGCCTCATGGTATTGGCAGTGTTGAAGAGGAAGATCTTGAATTTGTGTGAGTGTTTGGCTTACCTTGCTATTACAGGAAGCCTCTCCAAGGATCCAAGTGATTTTCTTTTTGCCTTTTTTTTTTTACATCATTTAATGAAAAATGCTTATTGATCATGACCTCTAAAAACTGACATTTCCTGCAGAAAAAGTCTGTAAGGAACACTGACTCCAGGCTGTTTCTCATTCAGGTGCTGTGCTTCCTGTTTTGTTCATTATAGTTTTGAAAGATTCATCTTATAGCCAATTTTCCCAGAAAAGTTTAGTTTATAATGACCTAGAATCAGCAATTTATTTCTAGTTAAAATGTTACTGCCTTTCCCAGTCTCACTTGGAGAGGGTCTGGATCATTTCTCCTCAGGAAATCACTGCCTTGAGCTGAAATATACTGGAATCCTGCTACTTCCCTGAATTCCAGCTTCCCCCCGCACCCCACCCCGCGCACCCCAACATAGTTGTTTTTACTTTTTTCCTTCCATCACTGAGTACTTGAAGATGGTTCTTTACCGTTTTGGAGCATAAACTAGCGCAATGAGTGTGATAAAGCTTTCTAATTTAAGTTTTCTTGTTGGTAAATTCTCCTCTACCTTTTCCATCATTTGTGGCACAGCCAACAAAGCTAAGACTGATAAAGATTTTATATAAGAAAAGGGAGACAGGAAAAAAAAAAAGTAAAGAAAAGCTCCTTGTAGCAGCTTCAGTAGGATCGGGGAAGGAGGAAGAGTGAGAGGAGAGAGAGACAAGGGTGGACAGAAAAAGTCCAATTTCCTTTCTCTGGTTTTGGCCCGTGCATGGTGATTATGCAAACCTAAGGGATTGCTGTGGACAGAGTCCTCCCTTGACTCTTCTTTGCTTTTTTTTTTTTTTTTTTGGATGCTATGAGAAGACTGTCTTGCAGCTCTCCTATTAACCTGGAACAAGTCACAGCTGAGAAACTTCATGGCATAGCCTGAGAGAAAGATCTAAGTTTGGGTCTCTGAGCTTTATTGGGCTGGTGTGTGATCTGAATAGAATCCAGACACTCTTAAAAGCTCATGTGGCAGGTGTGGAGGTTAGCTGGTTATCTGGCTGCTCACCTTCCTAATGCAACAATAACAATTGTAATCAATACTTAGATAGTGCTTACACGTGACAGATGCTGCTTCAAGTACTTTATGTTGGTGAGTTAATCCTCATAGCAACTCTGAGAGGTACATGCTATTATTATTACCCTCTCCTGATTTTATAGATGAGGAAACCCAGTCAGAGGGATTTTAATATCTCACCCAAGGTCACCGACAGTAAGTGGTGATTTGAAAACACACAGTTTGATGTCAGAATCTGAGAGATGACCAGTGTTAAGAGGGAAGTGACCTATAAACCAGGGCTGCAGGGCAAACTGCCTTGGCCAGATCTAGGATGCCCATAGCAGTGGCACGAGTTAGCTAGAGAGGACTGTGGAATCTTGATTGAATGAAGAGGTAGAGAAATGATGAACTATACTATTTAAGAGGAAATTATAGAACAGAAATATATACAAGCCACCCTCTTCACCTGCTGCGCCATGAGCTTGTTATTCTCCATCTATACCCACTGCCAACTTGAGGAAGAAAGGGAGAGAATGAGATGGTAAAGACTTCAACGGCAGTTTTATCACAGTAAGACTGTGTGACCTAATTAATGTTTCAAATGATGGGTTTGGAGTGAGAATTTCCTGTTTGCGAAAAAATAGTTTTGTGTCTCTGCCACCCTATGGGTGGAGCTCAGGAAGAAACCTGAATCTGTTACAGACAACTTAAGGGAGCAACATTTTTTTTTAGATATCTGAGTGTTCCAGCATCAGTATCCAAAAGACTGGAAATTATTTTCTTTTTTTTGTGCACTAAAGGCACTACAGTACAGCTTTGTCATCATCCATAGGGAGACAAAATTAACCTTTGATGTATCATTATCATTTTCTACAAACCAGAGTGAAGTATAACTTAACCAAAGTATCTAAGTATTTTTGTTTTGTTTTCTAGGTAAAAATTTCTACATAAAAACTATTATTCCATGACTTCTGAATTATTCAAGATTACTGAACTGCATTTTTTTTTTTTTGGTAAAGTAACAATTAGAACACAAATCCCTTCAGCCCCACACAATTTTTGCTGGTGGTGAATATAGGAGCCAATCACCTTTTTATTTCCAGAAGGATAGAGAATAGTAACGTCATATGGGAAAATTGCTTAATTTAAGAATTACATATATTTGCCCTTGACAAAGACTTTCTTGACTGTTTGGATGGAGAAGGCCCAGGGAGTGGGTGGACAGTGTGGTTCAGACATTCCAGAGCCTGCCTCAGCAGGATAGTGTGAATGCCTGGGGTGCTTCTTGGGTTGACAGAGGCCCTCAATCACACACCAGGATTCTCAAGCAGAATCTACCCGAACTAGAGGTCCAGAATCAAAGTTTTGATGTTATATGATTTATGTTCTGGGAAATATGGGGGTTGGATAAAATCTTTCATGGACTTCCTAGAGGTTTCTATCTTCTTAGGGTAGAATGTCCCAAAGCTTAAGCATTTCAGGACGATCTTAACTGTGACTACCTGTGGTGTTATTTGTTTAATATATATTTTTAAAAATTTATTCACTATGTCAACATAAATACATTTGTTAAAGTATGTAAATTTGTATGATTATCATCAATGATTAAGAAAAAGAACTCTTTGCCATAAAAGGAGGTCATAATCAATATAAATACAGAAACAAAAGCAAAATAGTAGTATAAAATCTATTTAACTGCCATTGCCTCCCTGCATAAGGCTCTGAACTTGTAGCCTGGCCTCTGTTTTTTATGAAGGGAGATCAGCAAGTTTCTAAAAAGTGTTAAAGGACTAATTAGTACCAATTTAGACTTTTTCCTTGATGTAAATATTTTTGAAAGATAATTGTAAAGGTGATGTATATTACTTAAAATTGTCTGAGTAAATTTGTCTGTGAATGGAAATACTGATTAAGGAGAAACTATACTTTTGTTTTCCCTAAGACAATTGGTTTCCTCACCCAGCTGGGGGCTCTGGAACATTGCTGGACCTACTCAAGTGATGGAGGGCTTCAGAGCAAACAAATGGTGGGCTTTCAACTGGAATCCAGCCATGTGGGGCACCCTACTGCCTCCCAACCAACACAATCCAGGGTGTAGTATATCACACACACCCCAGCATTTTCTTTTTATTTTGAGATAAAAAGACATGCAATTAAAGGGAAAAACAGGCACTTCTCAAATGGGTGCTCCAACCACAGTATATTTCTTGACATAGATAAGATGGCTGTCTTTGTGGACGCTGAAAAACATCGCCAATTGGCTTTGAAAGGTTAATCAATATCTGGTACTGCAATGTGTGGCACTGATAAAGTTAGGGAGTATATTAATTTTCTGTGGGTTCTATAAAAATTGCCACAAATTTATTGGCTTAATACAACAGATATTTGTTTTCTCATAGCTCTGGAGTCCAATGTGGACACCTAGATTTCAGTGGGCCAAAATCTAGGTCTCCAGTGGGCCATGCTCCCTTCAGAGGCTCTAGGGGAGAATCCGCTCCTTGACTCTTTCAGCTTCTGGTGGTTGTCAGCATCCCTTAGCTTCTGGCTGTATTGCTGTAGTCTCTGCCTCTATGGTCATTGCAACCTCCCATACTGTGTGTGTATTCTCCTTCTGCCTCTGTCATGGTTAGTTGGGACTCAGTTGGCACTATAACAAATTTAAGACACACACTAGATGACTTAAACAACACTTATCTCTGATAGCGCTGAGAAGTCTAAGATCAAGGAGCTAGCCGACCTGGTGTCTGGTAAAAGCTCTCTTTCTAATATGGTGATAGCTGTCCTCTCAATATATCCTCACATGGCTTAGAGAAAAATCATCTCTCTTGTGTTTCTTATTCTGAGGATACTAATTCTATTTTTGAGGGCTGCACACCATGATGTAATTCCCGTCCAAAGGCCCCACCTCCTAATACCATCACTTGGGGGTTAGGATTTCATACACAAAATTTCAGGGGATCACAAAATTCACTCCTTAACACTGTCGCATAAGAATATTTGCATTTGGCCTTAGAACCTTACAAATAATTCAGATAATCTCATCTCAAAGTCCCTAACTTAATCATATTTTCAAGAAGACTTTTAGCAAATATATTAACCTTTTCAGGTTCCAGGGATTAGGATGTGGACATATTTTGAAGGGTTCATTCTTCAGCCTGCCACAGGCAGGGAGAGTTACCTTGTTAGAATAGGGAGGTAAGATTTGTAAAGCTCCCTCTATGAAGCAGACACTGTGTGGCATATTTTGTCTGTTAGCTTATTCACTCCTGGCAACAATTTCATGAGGTGTTGCCCACATTTCACAGATAAGAAAACTATAACAGAGAGCTTAAAAACTTGTCCAAGATAACAAAACTAGCAAGTGGCAGATACTTTAACAATCACAGTTTTTCAGCAGCCAAGTCACATTACCACCTCACTGGTCTTACGTTACCAGGTGAATATATTCTGCTTTCCAGAGTGTATTGGACCCACATGGGATCTGCTCAAGCTCCTTGTTTTCTGCTGAAACCACTTTTAATATAAACTTGCCATGACCGGCCAAAGTGAGGACACAATTCTAGGCAATGTCCTGTAGTCCTGACTGCACTGAATTCATGGGTGAATGTAGACATGTAGACTTCTTAAAATAAAATGAAAAGAAGCCCTGGTGAACACAGCACATCACATATTCTTTTTTCATATCCAAGCTGCTTCAGAGTTAATCAAGTGTTCAGTCGTTTTGTTGAATTAATCAGCCACAATGATAAGTTGTTTATCTTGCCTATAGGAGGCAGAAACATTCAAACTGTTCACCTTCATGCACACTTTCTGTGTGTCTCTGTAAATTATTTTTAGTAGGTGCTGTAATTGCTGCTAAGATGGAGCTTCCTAAGGCTCTTAAACATGAACCTGTCCAACAGCTTTACTTTGACAGAAGTTTTGCAAGGGTAATGAAACATTCAGGCAGGAATAAACTTGCCTAAGACACTTCATTTAAGGTCTAGTCTTGGAGAAATATTAGCAACGACCTTCACGTGTCCCCCTTCAATCCAACTGAAATTAGAAAGCACATTACAATGATATCTTTTTACCACCATCTGGTTAAATAGAGTTTTCTAATTGTCTGTGTCATGGGCTAAGCCTAAAAAGGAAGAGTGGCAAGAAGCTAATTCCCCACAGACAAAAGATGTGTTGATGCTATTTAAAACGCCTGTCAGGGTCTAGTTTCTGAATCCCAAATATAATGCTGCTTTACATGTAGAGTAGAGTAGAAGTAACCTAGAGATGTGGGGGGCTTTCTGTTGACATAAAACATGAATAAACAGATCTCAGGCAGATTTTCTAAGAGCATTCAGTATTTTACCCCAAATGTAAACCTTTCACAGCTACGTATTTATTTTTGCAGAGGTGAGTCCAAAACACAAGCAGATTTTGGTGATCATTTGCATAGGAAAAAACAGACTTCACACTTGTGAATCAGAGCTGTTTGCTTTGGAGGGCTGCATTTTCCCTTTGTAAGCTCGCTGAAGTGAGGGTGTTGTCTTTCTATGCTCTCTTCCCCCTGCCTCCCAAACATCACCTCCAGGCAGTTTCCCATGATAATTCAACAGCTGCTCCTTTCCAATTCCTAAACGTTTATGCTGTAGCTCTGTGTTTATCTTGGACGTTCCCCTGGGTTGAGCTTATTAACTTATTGCATTGCCACTGCAGAATTTATTGCATAAAAGGGCCCGCTGCTGGCTGTGAGCTACAAGTAGTAAGACCAGAGTTTAAGCCCTTATGAATTAGGGGACCAGATGCATACGTAAGATAAACCTGTTCTCCTTCTAGCCCTTGGGATGAGATTTCTCCCTTCTGAACCCTCCTTCCACAGAGTTAACAATTTAGATTAAATTAGTTCAGAACATAAGAAAGCAATTTTCATTTGTAAAGAGATTAGTTATTTTTCTTCTTCTTAGGCAAGAACAACAATCTAAATAAAAAGATATATTAAAATGGGATTTCATTTTTTTAAATGGCTTCCTAATACAAATAATAATGGGAAAATAAAGCTATTTGGGTAATGTTGAATAGCAACTGACCATGGCATTTTAATAACTGTAGGTAATACATTTAAGATTTTAATTGACTATGGTAGTAATTTAACTGCTTTACCGAAGTATACCAATGTGGACTAATGATGCTTGTTGGGACCCTTCCTTCAGGAGGCTCACAGAGGTATTGATCCATCTGGTCCCAGGGTAATGTCCAAGGGCTGTACAGAAGAGAACCAGAAAGGAAATAGTTTTTGGCTTAAAATAATTTACATTCCAAATGCATCTTGATCTATAACAAATTTGGTTGAATGCTTTATACTGGAGAAACTTTTATTCCTACTATAAAATATAATCAAATGCATTTCATGGTAATGAACTACTCTGGTTTAATGAATTTTTCTTTAAATATGGAGTTAATGTTCAATTTTAGAATTACTTTTGTCCAGTGAGTGTTTAAGTGAGTGATTACCCAAATATTCTATGGAGTTGTTCATAGACACTAGGAAAATGAAGATAAAATGTGAGTTCCTCATTTCCATTTGCTTAAAAAGTACAACTATTAAAAATAATCACTATGGAGATTGTAAAATGTTGAGACAATTCATACTTTGCTGTGGATCTGGTGACTTTTGAAGGAAATCGTGCGGTCTCTGCTTGCCACCTGCTCCTTTGGTCATAGATTAATAACATCTGACCAAGCATGAAGGCATGCTGGGGCCATCTGCCGTTGCACATAGCAGGATGTGTTTCAGCTTTCCTAAGTAGAATTCTGATTAACTACATGATGCCACTCTTAGTCGATAGTTATCCTATTGAGCTGCATGAATCTGTTATTTTGATAACAGAAACTTAGTACTCATCTCGGTTAAACCAGAACCACTTAATCTTTTTGGTGGTGGTTAAAGCACTAGACCATCTATAACATTTTCCATGGTAATTACGAGCTTTCTTTTCTATTTATGTAGTAATAGGATGTCACATAACACCTTTACATTCGTCTTCCTGCTTTGATGTGGTCTGCAAATTTGAGAAAAATAGATACCGAGAACCTATACCTTCTAAATAAATTGAATTCTCGTTCCTCCACGCCAACCCCTTACCTCCCACTCCCTTCCACCCCCACCTTCACTGCCGCAGTCATCACAACTGTGACCGTGGTCCTCTCCACCAGGATTTCTTTATGTTCTGGTTTTTTATTGCCAAGGAGACAAGAGACGATGGATGATAGAGAAGCATGCCCTACTTGGTAGGTAATCATGCTATAAAGGTTCTTATGAAGCAGAGACCCAACATTTTCCCAGCATCTTCTTTGGAATGTGGAGGAGTCCCAGTGCTATCCTTACTGACACTCCAAAGGAAGTCTACCCAGCTGCCCGAAAGTGGTGAGCACAGTGGAAATGACATCAGCCCAAGGACTAAGAGGACTTGAGCAAACTGTAACTAACTAGCCTAGCCACCTGGGGCAAGCCAGTTGACATCACAATGTTTTAGGTATTTTTTAGTAAAAAATGAGAGACTAGAATCAATGCTTTTAAATTGTATCATAAAATGTGACAGTTATTTAGGGCAAATGGCTGAACTTCACACCTCCCTTCGTTCTTTCTCCCACATGGAAGGAGGTGGATTACCTGGCAATGCAGCAGCTATCTTGTGACTATGAGGCAACCAGTGTGAGGATAAAGGCTGGCCCAATTCAGATTGTGGAGCTGGCCCCTATGGCATCACTTAGGTGCCATCCCTCCCCTGGACTGCCTTTTCTCAGCTTCTTGCTGTGTGAAACAATAAATTCTTATACAGTGAAGCAACTCTTTGTTGTTTACTGTTGCAAACAGCTGAGGGCTGTTCTAATGAAGGCAGCCTTAAACTAGCGCTGCTCATCAGACAGTTCTGAGATCAATACTCATGCTTAGCTTTCAATTACTATTTTGTACCCATCTGTTGTTACAAACGCTGTCTCCATTAGATACTTGAAGGTTTTTTATTTCTTTGAATGGGGGAATTTTTTGCATCCCTGCAGATAATATTCCTTTAATGTTCTTTTATAAATCTCTTGTTTTCAATGGCAAATCTGAGAACCATATTTATAATTTATCTTTTCCTTTTATATTGAAAATAGAAGGTGATTCTGAAATCAAAAAGGAAGTATTAAATTGGGGAACCTACTCCATTATTGACAACTAGTATAGTTAAGTGTGGTGATTTTTTCAGACTAAAAGAGGGGTTTGTTCTGTTATTCCCTAAAAAACCTTGCGAATTTTTAGATAAGGAGAGACTCATTTCTTTTTGCCTTCAATAGGCAAATACAATTATTGCTTGTGAAAGTAGCTGTTACAGTGGCTCATGCCTATTATATTAGGCTGTTTTTGTACTGCTATAAAGAAATACCTAAAACCCTAAAACTGGGTAATTTATTTCAAAAAGCGGTTTAATTGGCTTATGGTTCTGCAGGCTTTATAGGAAGCATAGTGCTGGCATCTACTTGGCTTCTAGGCAAGCCACAGGAAAATTAAAATCCAGGTGGAAGGCAAAATGGGGAACAGATATGCCACATGGTAAGAGCAGAAGGAAAAGAGAGAAAGACAGAGTGGGGGATACAAGGTGCTACAAACTTTCAAATGACCAGATCTCCTGTGAACTCTGAGAAGAGCTCACTTATCTCCAAGAGGATGGCCTAAGCCATTCATGAGGGATCTGCCCCATGATTCAAACACCTCGCACCAGGCCTTACCTGGTGGGGGATTGCATTTCAGCATAAGATTTGGGTGGGGATGAATATGCTAATTATATCCCAGCACTTTGGGGGGCCAGTGTGAGAAGATGCTTAAGCCCACCAGTTCAAGACCAGCCTGGACAAGATGGCAAGATCCCATCTCTATTTAAACAAACAAACAAACCAACCCCAAATACTGAATGACTGGCAATTTTAACTCTGGAATAAAACTTGGATGTGAATTGCATTTTAATAATTAAATTGAATTAGTAAGTAAATACTTAAAATCTTTAAAAAATTAAATTAAAATATTCTAAGATTTTATATATTTACATCTTGATAACTATCTGTGGACTACTAAAATAAATTGAAATTCTACTCTAGCCTTTAAGCAAACACAAAAAGCTTTGGAACGGGATTCTGGCTTGAAATTGAAAAATGTTGAAGACATATTTGGTTGAAAGATGTAGTGGAAACATGTTACCTAGGTTACATGAATTTATGATCAAAATATCAAATGGATCTTTTAAAGCATATAATCCACCCCCCTCCAATTTAAATATATCTGAAATCTGTTGCCAATTTGATGACTCCTGCTTTATAATGCCACTCATATTTTTTATATTGAAAGCAAAACATCTTTCCAAGAGAGTTAATATCCCTATTTCATAAACACAATGGTTTATTTATAACATGCCATTTCTATCGTAGGTCACTGGAGACAGAAATCAGATTTTATTTGAAAGAGTTTATAATGTTAATGAAAACCTTTTAGATTTTTTACTAATATGTTAAATTTCTATAAAATAATTTACATTCCTACAACAAAAGAGGAAGTATAGAGTAATAAAAATGGATGTGGCCTTTATAATCAACCAACTTGTGTAAGAATTCCTGTTCTCCTGAGCCTACCTGTAGCAGACAGTTGTTTGGCTAATCTAACACCCATTCCCAGCCTCCTTCTCTTTGTTCGTGAGAGGTTGAGAAATTAAGATTCTATCTTCCCCAGGCTCCTTTCCAAGGAGGCTATGTGACTCAGTTCTGTCCAATAAATTGTAAGGGGATGCTGCCAGGGCATTTCTAGGAAATCTTTTCATGAAAAAGAGAGAACATGAGGAGAAAGTAATTCCTTTTTTTTGCCACCACCTTACTCCCTTTTGTGTTGGATCTGCACATTGATAAAATGGCCGCAGTCATCTTAGGACCAAGAGGCTGAGGACAAGATGATACCAGTGACTTTGACCTAGTGCCCCTACCTTGTTGAATCACTGGCCCAGTCATGGGGTTACCAGCTTTCTGATTCCTATTCAGATGATTTTGAAAAAATACTTTCATTGCTTGTAGCCATAAGCACTCCTTTCTGTTGTATGACGTTTACTATCATGTGCAAACATTTTAACTTTTCTGAGCTTCAATTCCCTTTTCTGTACAATAGAAATGACAGTACTTAACTCACAGTTTGTAGTTATTATTTTGTAAAAATGTGTTGAATAATGTATTTGAGTAGACTAATATAGTAGAAGCTCACTAATAAACAGTTTGACCATAAATGCTTTGGATTTTGGATTTTTTCAGATTTTGGGATGTTTGCATTATACTGATTGAGCAACCCTAGTCTAAAAATCTGAAATCTGAAATGTTCCAATGAGCATTTTGTTTAAATATCATGTCAGTGCTCAAAAAGTTTCAGATTTCAGGTATTGAAATTAGAGATACTAAACCTGTAGCTCTTTTTGGTTACATTAATGGAGCTGTGTTGCCTTAACCAACCTCAGTAAGATAGAATTTAATAACGTTCTTGTGGTTTAACAAAACTATATGGTATGTTTTAACTTACTCTCATTTAAATCTTCCAATAAATCTACAAGGAAGATATAATGCTCCATTTACAGATGAGGAAACTGAGACTTAGAAACAGAAACTGTTCCAAGGTCAAACAGTTTTAATGTGTCAGAGATGGTGATTGTGTCCTAAAGATTACCCTCCAAGCCTTGGGAGTTAGGAAAACCCTGAATGGGGAACATAAGAAGGCACCAAGCTAGAGAAGCAGCAGATTTCACATGCAGCCAGAGAGGACCAAGGCGAGTGCCAATGAGAATACTGAGAGCTCTAGAATGTGCATGTATGTATCTATGAATGTGTGTGAGCGGGTGCGAGAGGAGGACCTGGGAAGCAGCTGTGACAGAGGACAAGAGCTATGGCTTAGAAACAGGAGCCAAACATCAGAGTCCGGAAGAGCAGATAAAGCTGGTGGTAAACTCACGTGCCTTCTTGAGCCAACAGGTGACATGAATGTGTGAATCTGCTGGAAGCAAGACAAAAATGGATAGAAGGGACTGGCAACTGGAGAGAGGGCACATGTCCCATTTAAACATATTTTTAAAAATGTAAAACGCCATGCTAACAAAATAAGAGATATACATGGAGAGTATTTGATTCCTGGCCACTGGTTTATAACCTGGAAAGTAATGCAGCAGAAAACAGAAGCCTGTTTTGCAACTGACTTTTTAGTCCAAGCTTTTTTCTTTAAAACATGTTACGTGACATTCATTTTCTCTCTCATTCAACCAATGGCTTTACCAATCAACATCCTTTGGCATCTTTGGACCAGGTAGTGTGCTAGGTGTTGGGGTTATTAAGACTCCAGAATGGAACAAGACACAGTCCTGTCCTTAATAGAAAGAATATCATATTTGTAAATTGTAGTAGCACATGAAAGGCCTGAAAATAGCTCTCTTGCAGAGTGCATTGAACCACAAAGGACAAAGCAACTTATCTTCAAGGAGTGATTATGGGAGGCTGCCCAGAGAAATGAGACTTCACTGAATTTATACCAAAAAGAATAGGGGGAGGATTTTGTTGTTGCTTTATAGAGTGTGAGTGAAATGGAGGGCAGTGGTCAGAGAGGGAAAGATTAAGGAAAAGTAGCTCTGCTTTAGACAACAGATGAGAATGATTTTATTTTATATGTCAAAGTTCTGGTTTAATAATTCATTTCAGGCAGAAGGATCAGCATATGCAAAGGCCAAGAGACATCAGAATAAGGGAAGGTGTATTGCTTATCAAGACATAAAACCTTGAAGGAAGGCCAGCTAATAAAAAGCTTTTATGACAAGAATTTGGGGCCTTTGGATTACATCCTGCAGGCATTTGAAGGATTTTAATTAGGAAAAAATTATGAGTAATTAGCACACAGAAGGATAACTCTGAGCTCCCTGAGGAGGTTGGATGTGGAAGGGGCAAGATTAGAGAGATGGAAGCCATACAGAGGCTTCTTTCATAGCATGGATAAAATATGACAAAGAATTGGACCGGGATATGAGAAAGAAGGGAACTGATAGGAGATATAACAGTTATGATACTAGGCTGTGCTTATTGCTTAGAAAATGCCTGAGAGAGAGAGAAAGAGAAAGAGAGAGAGAGAGAGAGAGAGAGAGAGAGAGAGAGAGAAGCTTAGGGTAGTGGCTCTCAAACTCTAGCAAGCAACAGAACCACCTGAAAGCTCCTAGTAATCCTTGGCTGGGAACTTGTTTGCATTTCCAACAAATTCCTAGGGTATGCTGATGCTGCCATTGCTGGTCTGGGTGCCACACTTTGAGAACCACTGGTCCAGGTAACTTGCAGGACTCTGCCCTGGGTAGGTGATCATTTAAGTCTACTCTTCCATAAACTTTGGAAGTTGGCCCAAGTACTGAACTGACAGACCATCTTATTACAAGTTATAAACAGTTTGTATCAAATAAGTGGTCAGACGAGAAGTTCATAATTTGTGAAGCCACTCAATTTTTTTTTTTTGAGGCTCACTCACTCTGTCGCCCATGCTGGAATGCAGTGGTGCGATCATGGCTCACTGCAGCCTTGACCTCATGGGCTCAAGAAATCCTCCCATTTCTTAGCCTTTCAAGTAGCTGGGACTAAAGGCACAAAGCCTCTGATTCTAAAAAAAAGACTAAACTGAAAAGGTTTCTAAACACCAGTTTTATTTTCCATGAATGATAGAGTAATTGAGGCAGGGAAATAGAGGAAATCTTATTAATTTAGATTTCTATAATTGGCAATGTAGAATAATTTGTAGAGATTAGCAATGGAGTTTTTTTGTAGCAAATATAAGAACTCATAAGCAAGAAGATGATAGAAGGATTGAAATAATAATTCATACCATATAGAAAGTAATTTTACAGGAAACATAGAAAATGTTTTTTACTCAGATGAGCATCTAAAGATGAGCGTTGTCTTTGGCTAGAAGATAATAAATAAGCCTGTTATTTCCTGAGGCTTTTTATAGATTTCTACTGTCTTCTGATTCCACTTTGCTACGGATTCATCCAGCCATTGCAAACATATCTGGGTGTTTGATGGTGCCGCTGTGGCTGCTGCGAGCACATTTAAAAAATGTGGTCCTTGGACCTCCACCAAAGACTGACTGAAGTCAGAGTTGCAGGGATGGAGCTTTGAATCTATATTATTAGCAGCCTCATCTGGTAATTCACACTCACACTGAAGTTTGACAGCCCCTAGCGTGGACATTTGGCTTTCAGGGATAAAAGGTTTACCTCTCTCAAGAGAAGGAATTTACATCACTTACATTTATAGTGACCTAACTTGTGACTACATCATTGTCTCTTAACAAGCAATTGTAATAGGTATTCATCTCAGTCCCTAAACGGATGCATAAGAAATCAAATCTCTCTTCACTTCCTTCCCTCCTCTTCTCCCTTCCTTCCCTCCTTTGCTCTCGTTCTGTCCAACTCAGCTCAAGGTTTTTTATGAGCTCTCATCCCTGTAGAAAATTAGGTTCTAATTATTTTGTGCTATGGAATCCTCTGGCAGTCTGGCAAAGGGCAGGGGCCCTTTTTGGAATACTTTTTTAAAGGGACAAAATGCAATACATAGAAATATAAAGAAAATGCATTAATTAAATCATAAATATTAACTGAAAATTTTCAAATCTACTTCCAATAGTAAGAACTCCAATTGTATTAGAGAAATGGATACATATTTTTTAATTTATTAAAAATAAGATCTAGGAGTTCTAAAACTTGGCATAATTTTGTAATGGTGAGCATAAATAATATTCTGAGATATCAGCAACAACTATGATGTCACATAAAAACGTGACTTCTATTAGTGACAGATTTTGCCTAACTGGTTGTTCTGCAGACTTGTTTTGCAATCGAAAAAGATACCAAGTATCATTCAGAAGTTAGTGGAAATGAAGATATCATTTGTCCCCCCTCCAAGTTCTAGACAACAGGTTAAAGCTGTCTAGTAAGTTATAAACTTAATCAGACTGTTAAAGATCGTCTCTACCTTCCATGCCATTGCGTGTAGATTCTAGGGGCTTACCTGGTGCCAGTGTTTGTGTTGGCGTGCTCCATCTTTCCACTGTGATCTTTTTCTGCTGGTATTGGCTGAGATGTCCACAAGTTGCTCCTCAGATGTCAACATATGCAGGCTGCTGCTCTGTCCATCTTAATTCCTTTTCAAAGATCTCCCTTCGGTCCATTGGCTTCTTCTGTCTTCTGTGGCACTCTGGGATGCAGCAGAATCCTGCTGTTCTTGAGTCATGATGGGGCATGGAGATTGCTGTTAGACATTCTCCTACCCATGTACATGGCACAGCCATTTTTTCTCTGGGTACTTATCACCTCCCCAGGGCTCTACCTGGAAGATTCCCTCTCATCTGGGGTTTTACAAACCTATTTGAGTGTCCTATGCACTCTCCCTCTTACTTAGCGTAGGAGTGGGGTTGGGGTGGGTGCTCAGGAAGAGGGCACCATTTTCAGAACTCACATAGCACCCGGACCATTAAAGCCTTTTCTGTGACTTTTCTTACTCATCACATCTTTGAATTCGAATCCCTTTCTAATCTTGTGGACAAAGAGGGAAGAAAGAGTCTTTTCTTACTGAACAAATACTATTCTGAACATAGTATCCATGAGTTCTTTCTAATACCATTTTCTTTTGAAACACTTTTGTTCTACTCTTTATCCTATAACGCTATTCCTTGAGATAATGACCCTTACATTAGGGAGAAGCCCCAAGAGTGAGCCTCTCCAGTATGAGTTAGGGTACAGTTGTGTTACTGTAACAAGGAGGCCTCAAGTCACATGGCTTAAATGAAAGGAAGTGTCTTTCTTCTTGTGTGTTAAAGGGAATGGCCAGCGTGGAGGAGTGCCCTTGCCCTACGTGATCACTCAAGGTTTCAGGTTTTTCCCAGAGTTTAGCTTTTTATCCCTTCAGCATCTTCTACATGAAGCTTGGGTAGTCTCAGTGGGAAGTGGGGAAAGAGGAAGCATAGATTTCGTTTTAAGCAAATGGAACAAGAGTTGCTCAGATCACTTTCACTCATAGTCTTTTCATGAGGATTCAGCTGCAAAGTGACTCCTGAGTACAAGAGAGGCTGGGCAGCATAGTCCTACCAGGACAACCAAGTGCCTAGTTAAACTCTCACTTTTCAGAAAAAGGGTAGTGGGAATGGATTTTGGAAAAAAACTAGCAGTGTGTCACAATTATTTTACACACTTTTCCTCTCCGATTTCTGGCTAGCAGCTTCTCTAGATTAACCTAAAGATTTGGTTTATATCATAGCGTTTCCCTTAATGTTCGAGCAATATTATTCCAACCTTATTTTTTTGAGGATGGAGGAGATGTCTGGGAGAGGACACCTGTGTGTCCTCTGCTGTGTCCACTGCTGAATTTAAGAGGCCTCTAGGCATGTGTGGAAGCTGGTAAATGTCCTGACAAAGGACTGCAGGCAGGGAGAAGAGCTCTGCTAGGGAACCCTCATCCTAAGGCAGGAAGCCTGCTGAGGTCAGCAGAGCCTGGGATAAGGGCTTTCTCACTGGAGTGGTGCAGATGGTATAGTGTGGTGGTTGCCACTCAACCACTGTTAGCACATTTGGGTTCTTGGGAGGAAGTATAATGTGTAACTAACACTCAAAAGACTGTTACCAAAAAGTAATATTTTTGGACCAACAATGCTGCTTTTAAGAACCCTTCCAGTGATTTTTTTTTTTTTTAGATGACGTCTTGCTCTGTCACCCAAGCTGGAATGCAGTGGTGCGATCTTGGCTTACTGCCACCATTACCTCCTGGGTCCTAGTGATCCTCCTACCTCAGCCTCCTGAGTAGATTGGACTACAGGTGGGTACCACCATGCCTGGCTAATTTTTTATTTTTAGTAGGGATGGGATTTCACTGTGTTGGCCAGGCTGATCTTGAATCTCTGACCTCAGGTGATCCACCTGCTTGGGCCTTTTAGAGTGCTGAGATTACAGGTTTGAGCCGCCATGCCCAGCCTCATCCCAGTGATTTTTAACATAACTAGGAGAGCTGTTTTCCTCCCATTGTGCTTTAATGATGACACAGCCTGACCCCTTGAAGACACAAGAGTGTACCTGTGCAGGACTATGTAGCCTGAGAATGCTCTAAGGGAGGGGGACCCTCCAGGTAGAAGCAACAAAAAGTAGCCTTAAGTGCCCGGTGGAAGTGATGTTAGCAATGCAGTGAGCATTATGCCTTGAAGAGCACTCGTTCCAAGTAACAAGGAGACTTCTGTATCCAGATAATGACTGCAGAAGTTCTGAGAAGCAAAGCAGAGCAGATTAACAGTAGTGCTTGGGGAGCAGCTTAGACAGTGGTGAATAGGCTTGTGGTTAAGCACATGTGAGACTCCTTCTGGACCCCCTGACACGGGCGATTTGCAGTGGGCTAGAGGTCTTGCTTAAGTTCATGTGAGCTGGAACCAGGGCCATTTAGGTAATATAACATAGAGAGCTGTATTGCTTAGGTAAGATGCAAATAATTCTCCTTTATTGTTAAAAAAGACTTCTATTTGATAAACTCCATTCCTCAAGACTCTAATTAAAACTTGAAAATATTTTATAATTTAAATTTTACAATTTATACCAAACAATACTTCTCACCCTAATGTGCATGCCTTCAAAAATGTGAGTTACTAGAGAAGGGACAGCAGTGTAAGGTGAGACAGTGTGCACTGATAATTATAACTAAATCTAGAGACTAAAGACTAATAAATAATCTTATCTCTTTTGGAACCTCACAATACTCCGTATTTGTCTTTAGTTCATTGCATGTATACACTTATACATTATTTGATTTACAGATTGTTAAAGCTAGAAGACACCTCCTCTGAAATTAATTAGTTATAGACCAGGAAATACACAGCCCAGAGAGGTTAAGTGGCTTGACTGAGAGCACATGGTTTCTCATTCCCTCTACTAACATGCCATGCCATACTCTGCGATGCAAAGCCCAGTGCCTTGATCATTTATGGTGCTGTGTAAATCAGCTGACATGAGCCAAACTGATACTTACCGTGGGATACATTTTATACAGCAGTCCCCCTCTATCTGCAGAGATGTGTTCCAAGACTGTCAAAGATTCCTGAAACTGTGCAAAGCACCGAACCCTGTATATACTATGTTTATTTTTTCCCTACACATGTGTCTTTGATAAAGTTTAAGTTATAAATTAGGAACAGTAAGATATTAACAATAATAACTAACAATAAAATAACAATTAAGTAAAAGAAGTGTTACTTGAATACAAGCTTTGAGATACGATGATATTTGGTATGATAACCCAGACAGCCACTAAGCATATACAATGTGGATACACTGAACAAAGGAATGATTTATGTCCCTGGCAGGATAGGGTAGGATGGTGTGAGATTTCATCATGTGACTCAGAACAGCAAGCAATTTAAAACCATGAATTGTTTATTTCTGGAATTTTCCATGTAATATTTTCAGACCACAGTTGACTTCAGGTAACTGAAACCATGGAAAGTGAAGCTGTGGGAAAGTGAGGACTATGGTATTGGAAAATAGATATAGTACTAAATTCTTGGGAGAAGCTATACTTGAATTTTAAAGCCCATTTTTATGTAAGAAACTAGGACTTGGGTGAATCCTCTGTTGGATGAAACCTAAGCAAAAATGTACTTAACAAACATTTATGTAGATTTTAGCATGTGCCAGGCATTGTTCCAAGTACTTTACAAATTTTTACTCTTAGTTTTCATGATAAGCCTAATAATTAGGTTGCCTTATCCTCAGTTTACAGATAGGAAAGTAAGACATGAAGAGACAGGTAACTTACTGCAGACACACAGCAACACAATGGCAGGGCTGGGATTCAAACCCGCTCAGCCTGGCTCCCACTGCTTCTCCAAAGGTGTAGACTATGTAAGGAGTTCTGGGCAATCTCTCTCTATCTCTGTCTCTGTCTCTCTCTTTCTTTCTCCCTTCCTTTCTCTCTCTCTTGCTCCCTCTCCCCCCTTTCCTCCCTCTTCCCTTTCCTTCCCTAGCTCCCGCCCTCACCCTGGTGTCTCTCTCTCTCTCTTCTCTGTCATTGCTGAAGTGCAGGGCTTCCATTTGGTCACAATTACCTTGTGGCACTCCAAAAGCTAGCACTGGCACAGCTGTGTCAGCACAGGACCCACCACAATCAAACATGACACAACTGAGGGAGGCTTGGGACTCTTGCCTAAGCAGAATCACCAGGCAGAGTCATAGAGATGGAGGCTTGTGTGACTTTGCTGACATAGTTTGCTAGCCTCAAGAGGCTTCTGTGGGCGCCAGGGTGGCAAGGAAGGGAGCTAAGGCTCCCTCTCAGCAAGACATCAGGGGTTGTAACTTTCTCTGCATCTTGCAGAGGTTGTAACTTATGCTGGGCAGTGATGGAACTTCACGCATTAGATCTATGTCCTTGAATAACTTTCCTGATCCAAGATTTGAACAAAGTACAAAAGTGTTTAAGTTGTTGCTTAGACTTGCCAGAGAACAGAGAAGTCACTGGAACAAGTTGCCATAAAAGGAAAACTACTCATTTCCAAAGCCTTCACTGAAATGATTGCTGTACTCAAATTTCGGATTTTCCTGTAACATACAAAACTAGGCAGATACTTTTGGTTCAAACTGTGCTTGCTTTATCTTAATGACATAGGAGGATTCAACAGCAGAAAACTGGGAGATTTTATTTCTCAGATGTAATCTAGAATGGTATTTAGTTGGATAGTGAAATAGATTGAGAATAAGTTTTGGTTGGAGAGCAAAACTTAAAAAAAAAAACTTTAAAATATTCCTTATTGTGATTGTCATATACCAACTTTCAATTCTCTTATTTTAGCCCTTGAATTCCTAAATGCTGTGATTTGGCTGGAGCAGAAAAAGGGGTCCTTCATTAATGTGTAGTAATTTCCCAGCCAAAGGCCCATCTTGGGACAGACTGCTTGTCATCTGCCTAGTTGTTTCACTGAGATTCAATAAAGGGAGCATCGTTTCTATTATAAAAAGGCAATTCCATTTTTAAAGGCCAGATAATTGTACACAGTTTAAATCAACCCTGAAATCATATTGGAGCCAGATCAGATTCTGATGGTAAAATAGATATCTTGGGACATTTCAACAGTGTGATGACAAAAGCCCACCTCCTGGGATTTACAGCCTGAGAGGCTTTCATTCAATTTGAAAACAAATTAAATGGAAATACTTGAGCAGAAAAGTGTAGCTGCAAACAATATCTGGGGCCCAACATTTACCATAAACATTTTAAGATCAAAATATATATTGATCAGCTATGGATGAGTTTAAGAAAAAATAATATGTATATTGAATTCTAACTAAATGCATGGTAGTGTTTTACAGTGTGAATAAGAGATAGTCCTGACCTCAAGAAGTTTATAAATTAGATCAATTTAAGAAAGCATCATGGTTTTTAATCTTTTGAGATTGTGACCCTGGATTGATTAGGATTAGATTAAGCTGGAAGTGGCAGAATCCCCCTGTTAATGTGGCTGAAGGTAGTAATTTCTTTCCCTTTCTTTCAAACACAGGCAATTCCATAACTGAAATGTAACTTCCATGATTATCATGGATGTATCTAATGGGTGTTCATTCACTATTGTAAAATTATACCTTTGTGTTAAGACTGAAATTCTTGGAGATTTTCCATATTTTGTTTATCTTGCATATCGAGTTCGTGATAAAGCCATTTAACAAGGCCTCTTGACTCAATCACATTGGTCATTTTTAATGACTAGCTCAAGGAGCTAGACGACATCACTTTAGGATCAAGAAGAAGGAGCTTCAGTACAGAGTCACCTGTGTTTAAAATGTCATCTCCGCTATCATACACTAACCTGAAAGAGGACAAAGCCAGTAAACAGTTGAGTTGTGCACATGCCCCATTATCTGAGAGCAGGTTCAGCGTGAATAATTGTTCATCAGCCTGACGTGTGATACGCCAATGCTCCATGTTTACCTTCAGGGAGGAAAAATGTAGATTCTACATGAAAAATTGTGGCAAAATAGCTTGGTTATTTAAAATGTTCTAAATGGAGCTTGGTTACTGTTGTAGATGTTAGCTTACCAGCTGTCATAAGTTCTTGATTATTTATAACTTAAAGCTTAGGAGTTGTATCATAATTAGAAAGTCATCAGAAAAATGCTGCACAATTTATCTACAAATGATGAGCTTGCTCAGTGCTGAGAAAACCTCCAACATGACAATACATCAATTGTCCAGTGAAAATATGATTGAATATATCCAATGCCATTTTATCTTTGTTTTTGAATTATTGAACAGCAAGTGCTGAGAGTTGATTTAATTATACTCTTCATGGCATACTAACCCAATGGACTATACAAAGCTTCAATCTTAATTTGATTTTATTTTCCCTCTGTTATCCCCAATCCCATTCTTCTCCCTCATATAAAATTTACTTTAATATGTTTGATAAATATCTTTCAACAGGTCTGAATTCTTATAAAATGTGTAGGGGTTTTTTTTGTGTATAACTGTATTTTGAATTTCTTTAAACATAACTCTGTGGATCTAGTTATACTTATGTTGCTGTACATCCATCTAGTTCTTTATTTCTAACTGTCGCCTTGGAGTCCATAGCATTCAACAACTGTACTTCACTGACTCCTTCCCTGTTGAGCGCTTAGGTTGCCTCCAACTCCCTGATGCCACCATGAATACTTTTGATAGTCACATCACCTGAGACAAGACACAGGAAATATAAGCAAAAATTATCAATATGAAAGTTTCAAGCCCCTCTGGGCTATTGATTTCTTTATTTCTTTTTATTTTTTTGAGAAGGGGTCTCATTTAGTCACCCAGACTGGAGTGCAATGGCATGATCTTGGCTCACTGCAACCTTTACTTCCTAGGCTCAAGCGATTCTCTGGCCTCAGCTTCCCGACTCTTTGAGACTACAAGCATGAGCCACCAATGCCTAGCTAATTTTTGTATGATTTGTAGAGATAGGGTTTTGCCATATTGCCCAGGCTGAGCTAAAAGCAATTTATCTGTCTCAACCTCCTTATGTGCTGAGATTACGAGCTTGAGCCACCATGCCCATCTGGGCTATTGGTTTCTATTCTTATCATTTTTCTTAGATGCTTATCAATGCTTTTGAGGCATTCTCTGTAAAACCTGCTGGAACATCAACAAAGCTTGAGGAACAGTGGTCCTCAACCATGAGTCAGTTTGCTTCAAGCTAAGGGACATTAGGCAATATCTGGAAACATTTGGTTGTCACAACTGGGGAATATAAACTGAGAATTCGTGGCTAGCAGGGATACAGCTAACATCCCACAATGTAGGACAGCCCTCCACAACAGGTAATTTTTTAGTCTAAAACGTCAATAGTGCTGAAGTTGAGAAACTTTGTTATACAGAATTTTTAGCTCTACAAGTATTTCCTTTATATATCCTTTGAGTTTTGTTCTGGTTTGCTTGTCTTGCTCTGGCTTCCTTGCCATACTGTTATACTGATGTTTATTTTCTTATTTGTCCTCCTTTATTTATTGGCTTTTGACTTGTGCTTTGTCTTGCTTCTATAACTGTGGTTACCTGCTTTGATTAGGTTTATAATATTCTTGGAAAATTCCATCTGCATACCTGCAGATAGGTTTTACTGAAGGCGTTAACTTGATTTTTCATCTCAATTGTTTCTGCTCCTCAATGTAAGGCCGCAATATTTCTTGCTGTAAATTAACAACTTGACATTCTGATTCATACATGCTTTCATCTTGTGGAAAAAATACTGCTTACCAAATAATCCTCATTCTCTACTTCTGCTTTACTAACAGAATCTACATTTTATTACAGGTGAAATAAGTATTATGTCGGTGCAAAAGTAATTGCGGTTTTGGACCATGAATTTTAAATCAGTACAACTAGGCTCAAACACATCCTTATTAATCAAAAATTACAATCAACACATTTTTGCCAATGAGAAAGAAGTTTGTTTATTCCAGGAGCATAAAAATCTGTGTTTTGGGATTCTACAAACTCTTGGAAAGCATTTTCTGCCTCCTGCTCGTTGCGGAAGCAATGTCACATGGTATGGAAAAGATCTACCACTATAAAGGTGACAGTGATCTCTTCCTCATTTGTGATGTTCTTTTGTGAGACTGGCTGAACAATAGCATTATCAGACCTTCAAATCTAGAGCAGGCACCAAATTTCCAAATTGATCAAGAAAATGGTGAAGAATCATTATTGATTTTAAAAGACTATTTTGAAAAAAAATATTTTCTTTTTTCATTTCTAAATGGTTTGCATTTCTTGTGGAACTTAAACATGGGAACTTTATAGGGAAACCAAAAGCCAGTGTTCAGAGGGCCTGGGTCAACAGGTGTGCTGTGTCTTTCATTAAAGGCTTGCTGAGTGATTGATGGGTTAACACTGAACACTTTAGTGAGCTGTCTCCATTCTGTCTAGAAAAAGATATTTCATATTGCTAAGGATGTATTGTGGTGTTACTGTATCTATATCTGTTCTTTACACATTAAAAGGAGGTTGTGCCATTATAGTTCAGGTCATAGAGGGCTGCTATAAAGGTGACAGTGATCTCTTCCTCACTTGTGATGTTCTTTTGTGAGACTGGCTGAACAATAGCATCATCAGTATCCCTTTCATTCACAGGTTTCAAGGTTGATATTTTGACTGTAAGACTAACCTCCTAAGGATGTTTCAGAAACTACAAAATGAAAGTAAGAATAATCCTTCTTAGAACACTGCAGTTGCTGAAGTAGAATCAACTTCATGGATGTGGAAATACCAATTTTACCACCTCAGAATAGAATATGTACTTAACCATGTAAAGATCTTGCCAGATTAAGGTATAGAGGTGTTACAGGAGCTGAAGGAGATGGGCTTCACTGTTCCTAGGCCTTTAAGGTTTTTAGGCTATAGTCTGAAGACTGAGGGAGGCCCTTTCATTTCTCTGTGTACCTAAAGTACTGGGGCAGAACCAATGCTTGGGGCATACTCTACAGAGATTGTTGTCTGAATGAATTAATATCTAGTCACTTGCATTTACTCAGGGGGGCTGAAAGCCTGACCTGTATCTAGCTTTGATTCTCTCTCTCTCTCCCTCTCTCTCTCTTTCTATCTGTCTTACAGCTACTGAAATAATCTTGCTGAGGGCGTGAAATAAGTTAGTTAATTCCTAGGACATGGCTTGAAAATTGGAACCATCAGCACATAATCAATAGTTGGATGATGACCTTAAATCTTTTTTTTTTGTTTTGTTTGAGACAGGGCCTCACTCTGTCACCCAGGCTGGGGTTCAGTGGCACAATCCTGGCTCATTGAAACCTTGACTTCTGGTTCAAGCGATCCTCCTGCCTCAGCCCCCAAAGTAGCTGGGACTATAGGTGTGTGCCATCACATCAGGCAATTTTCTTTTTTTTTGTATTTTTTGTATTTTTAGTAGAGATGAGTTTTTGCTGTGTTGCCCAGGCTGGTCTCAAATTTTTGAGCTCAAGTGATGCACCTTCCTTGGCCTCCAGAGTGCTAAGATTACAGGCCTGAGCCACCGTGCCCTGCCCACTTTAAATCTTTATGCCTCTTGAGACAAACTTATTATTCAAGATTTTAATAAGACCTTTTTGAATTCCAAGCCTGTTGCCCTTATTAACATCTCCAAAGGTCTCAGAGCTTAGTTTTTCTTGAGTCACTTTAGTTTTCAGTCCTCACTTCTGAACTGTCCCTTTTCTGCTGTAAATTTCATGTGCAGTCTGTTTACACTCAACAATACCAAGTGGAATGGTATCTCCAGCCCTTTATTTTCCAAAGCAAAAGGAAATATGCCCTAAGTAGCAGCCTTCCTGTGGGGGAAACTGAGGTACAAAGTGATAAGTCATTTGCCCAAATTCACACACTAGTAAGTTAGAAGACTACAACGTGTGCCACGTTCTCAGGGATCTTGCAGTCAGCAACAAGACAAACGATGACCATGCAAACTGATGAACAGTGCTGCAAAGGTGGGATGCAGGGTGGTGGCAAGTCACTCTGCCTGGCAGAGAAAGAACACCTTCAGGCAAGGAAGATCATTTCACATTTGAGTCACGATTTGAAAGACAAACAGGTACTTAAAGGTTGGTGGGGAGAGGCGGTACTGGAGCATGGTGGTACCCTAAAGCACCAAATATGGAAAGAGGGAATGATACATAGAAGGCTACTTAGATAATAATATGCCATGCACAGGAGTTTGGGTTTTGTTTAATGGGCATCAGGAGACCATGGAAGGATTTTGAACAGGGGTGTGGCATGATTGGACTTGTAGGTTTCATTGTTTTCATAAGTCCTCTGCTCTGTGATAGCGCTCTTCCTTCTGCTGCTGGCTAACTGATGCAGGTATGTAACCTGGTTCTACATACTCGGGAACTGTTTAACGCAAGGTGAATCACTGTGACATAAGCACTGTATCTAGCATGCCATAATTTCTTCCTCAGTTATAAGGAAACCACTTTCTTCTCCTTCAAATCTCTGACTGTTTGGCTATTCCAAGCCACAGAAGACAGCTTTGGAGCATCAAGCCACATTCTTTTCAACTTCATCCCCAATCTGCCTTTGGAAACAGAATCACAGCTCATGGAAAAGAAAGATCACTTCATCCAAACCACAGGCCACTCATTACATGTGACCTGCTGTCAGTCAAGCCTCTATGACCTGCCTAATCGAAATCTCTATTCTTCTTCTTTAGAGATCTTAGGGACCCAAACTAGCAGCCACTTCCCTTCTTTGCAGGTATCTCAGGAATGAGGTTATCTGTTTCACACTACGGCCATTAAAAGCATAGAGTGTGCTCAAGAGAGATTTTCACTGGTTCTGAGAAACAATGCTCTTTTAAATATGGTGAAAGTATTCTCTTATAATTTATTTAAGATGCCATAAAGTTTCTGCCAACTCTGCCCTTTCAAACCTCAACCTCTAATTCTAAACTGGAGCACTGAGCAGCAATTATCCTAAAATCCGCCTAATCATTTGGCCATAAGTAACCTTTCCCCAGACAGACTAATAACAAGAGAGTTCTCCTTCAAAGGAAATGTTCCAGTCTTTCATTTATAATATTTTTTCCCAGGGCAGTTGAAACTGCCTATCAGATATACAAGGTTTATAAAATGAAAGTAAAATTACCTTAGTAAGACTTTAAATTCATATTGAATTTCTGAAGTCACAGTTCTCTTCCAATACTGGTGTGAAGCAAATGATATCGTAGGAAATATTTACTCATCCCTGTTTTCAAAATTTCTCTCTCCCTCGATGTCGGCTTTAGGATTTTATGTCTTTTGATGACTGTACAGTCATGCATTGCATCCCCCAGAGTGATTTTCATTTTGAAACTAATTGCTACTTCGCAGGGTTCAGATTTACTCTGAGACCTGGATGAATCCAAGTGGGTTTGGGTGAACCCTGCTCTTCTTTAATGAATACTCATAGGCATTTATTAATTAACCTAGGGAATGAGAAATATTTGGGGAAAACAAATCCTGATCTGTGTTTATGATTTACTTTTGGACTTCTATAGACATTCTCAGTGGATGTGGGGGTCAGGGAGCCTGACATCCATAATCATAAAATTCTATATGTATATGATCATTTGATTTCTATTTACCTTTCCCACAGGACTATTAGCTCCATGAGGGTGAGGCATATGTCTGGTTTTTCCCATTACATTTCCAAACACAGCAGAGGGGGCATATGTATAAATCAATATTTGTGGGGAGAATAAAATGGCCTAGGAACCACTTTACACACACGCACACACGCACGCGCATACACACACACAGATCTAAAGGGAAGAGTAGGGTTCAGACACTGAAGACCTGTGACAAAATAATGATAATTTAGTTATCATTTGCATGGTCTTAGATAGCTTAAAGGTTCTGAGACTTATTTCCTCATATGAAAATGAAGATAACAATACCTGCCTGCAGGCTTATAAGAATAAATAATATAAACACAACACCTGACAAAGAGCTTGCCCATAGCAGGAGCTCAACAAACGGTCGGCTCTCTTTATTGTCCCATGGTTCTATCTTGGGACTGGACTCAGATGAGACTGAGACACATAAACACTGGTGGGGCGGGATGCCCAGAAGGCTCTTTTCCATGGGGACCCTCAATGGAAGAAGAATCTGGGTATGAGAAACAGGTGGTGTTAGTTGGACTTGATGGTATGAAGTAGAATCCTGGCAGGAAAGAACACATCACAATTTGTGTCCAGGTAGGAGGAGAAATTTTCCGGAACTTGTGTCCGAGAAAATTTTGCTCCTTTTCCAGTGGACGGTGTCCAACCCGAGCAGAAAAGGGCCAAGGAATGGAGAGATTTGGGTGATGAGTGTTAATACAGCCTCTTAGAGGCTGGTGAATTAGTTTGGGGGTGTATAACTGGCTGGTATTTTTACTGTCTATTTATTGAAGTGTACAGGAAAGAAAACTGTTTCTGCATCCAGAAGTCTCAGTTGGAGGAAACTTAGTTCTCTCAGTTCTGTTACTTACCAGGCATAGAAATATCTTTTTATCCTCCTGAAGTTTAGCTTTCTTATATGTTAGATGTGATCATGCATTATCCTAAAGAATGGGAATGATCTTAAAGATTGAATGGGATAAAGCATGAAGTACCTGGCATACACTGGGCAGTGAGCATATTAATTGAATTGACTTTTTGGGGCAGCAAGTCTCAGAATTTTGCACTCTACCATCAACTAGTTGTATCCATTTCAGCAAGTCTTGTTGTCTTACCAGATTTTGCCTTGGAACAACCTATCAATCCTACAGATATCTTGTATCAATTTCTATCTTGCCTAGGTAGCCAAATGTTCCATTTTTTTTGTTTCATTTGGTTTTTAATTCTTTGGTAATAGTGGTTACTGGTGTGACAGCAGCCTCATTCCTGAGACAGCATTCTGAGTGATACTGGCACTGAGACTAATATTCTATAACATGGACGATATTTTCATTAGGTAGAATATTATACAGATACGTGTAAGTTTCTTTAAAATTTATTTTTAATTTCATTAAAAGTAATAAGTTTTTAAATTTATATAAATGATATACATACTATTATATACTATTAAAATATATCCTATATAGTATATTATATAATTATATATACTATTATACTATATTATAATAGTATATAATATATGATATAATAGTATATTGTATTAGTATATTATATATATTAGTATATACTAATATATATTAGCCTATTATATATAATATATATATTTGTATATACTAATATATATTAGTCTATTATATATAATATTTGTATATAATATATAATGTATTATAATAGTATATATACTATTATAATTTATTATAATATAATAGTATATAACATAATAATACTATATAATGATATATAATATGTAATATTATATACTATTATGTACTATATATTATATGCTCTACTATATATAATATATACTATAAACATATATAGTATATAGTATATATATGCACTATATACTATATATATAGTATATACATGCACTATATACTATATATATAGTATATATATTTACTATATATACTATATATAAATTTATATGATATATATACTATTATATTATATACTATTATATCCTATATAGATTATATACTATATTATAATATAATTGTATATAATATACAATATAATACTATATAATATGCTATACTATATATTATATACTATATAAATAATATATATATTATACTATATAATACTATATAATATATATTATATAGTATTATATAATACTATACTATATAGTATATTATATACTATATAATACTATATAATATATATCATATAGTATATAATATATTTATTATGTAATACTAGTGTATTATATACTATTATAATAGTATACTATGTAATAGTATATTATAGACTATTATAATAGTATGTAATATACTATATAGGATATAATATACTACAGTATAATAGTATATAATATCATAGTACATATACTATGTAATACTATATAGTATATTATATACTATATAGTATTATATTGTATATTATATACTATTATAAAAATAATATACACTATACATTGTATATTGTACAATATACATTATATATACACATGATATATACTACTCTAAAAATAACAAACATAAAATGATGTATGAATATAACATAGAAACATTTGAGTATGTATCTATATAAAACATAACTTTAGAAAATTACAAATCTGTGAAGAGGAACAACTTAAGAAAGTCATGTTCTAAAATATTAGTATGATTGTCATAGAATGTGCAATTGTGGAAATTTTATTTTTTCCAATTGACAATTTTTTAAAACAGAAAAAGATTATTTTTAACTGAGAGAAAAAAATCATTTTAACAATTTGTCTTTTTAAAATTTTTTTATATTTCTGTATATTATTGTTTTATATTTTATAAACAACGTATAGTGAGAAATGTAAAGTAATTATCATCAGCCTGTTAATATTATTGACCTAAAGACTGGGATAGAAATGGGGAAGGGTGAGCTGAGTAAAATCAAAAGGAACAAAAATACTACGGCAAAAGAAATAATGTACCAAAGTAAAATCCCTTCAGATATTTAGTACTGAAATTTAGCAGAAATTCTCGTTTAAGTTTAAATTTCAGTATGTAATATTATTTATTTTTTAAAAACAAATTTTATGTCACCTTACAAATTAAATTAAATTATGGATTTCATATATATATATATATATATATATATAAACTCTCAAAATTAAGGAATTTCAATAATATTAACATGGGCTAATTTTTAACATTAAGTCTTTTGGATGTCTATACTCTGCCCTTCTTCCACTGCGACCTGCCTCTACTCTCAATAACACAGCTGCAGGAATTCTGTGGCCTTCCCCAATGCCACAATCTCTCCCTGTAGGTTGGTGCTATTTAACTAAATGACAGCTTTAATATCAGCTACTACTGCAGCCTTTACGCCATCCCTGATTAATTAGGACTCATGCCACACATGTCGTTTAAAACAGTACTTTAGACTTAAATGTAAAACCCCAAACTATAAAAACCCTGGAAGAAAACCTAGGCAATACCATTTAGGACATAGGAACAGGCAAAGATTCATGACAAAGATGCCAAAAACAATTGCAACAAAAGTAAAAAATGACAAATGGGATTTAATTACACTGAAGAGCTTCTGCACAGCAAAGGCAACTATCAGCAGAGTAAACAAACAACCTACAGAATAGGAGAAAATTTTTGCAAGCTATACATTTGACAGCGGTCTAATATCTGCTATAAGGAACTTAAACAGATTTACAAGAAAAAAAATAACCCCATTAAAAAGTGTGCGAAGGATGTGAACAGATACTTTTCAAAAGAAGACATACATGCATCTAACAATCACGTGAGAAAAAGCTCAACATCACTGATCATTAGAGAAATGCAAATAAAAATCACAATGAGATAACATCTTATACCAGTCAGAATGACTATTATTAAAAAGTCAAAACAATAACATGCTGGCGAGGTCGTGGAGAAAAAGGAATGCTTTTACACTGTTGGTGGGGGTGTAAATTAGTTCAACAATTGGGAAGACAGTGTGGCAATTCCTTAAAGACCTAAAAGCAGAAATACCATTTGACCCAGCAGTCATTACTGGGTATATACCCAAAGCAATACAAATCATTCTGTTATAAAGATACATGCATGCCTATGTTCACTGTAGCACTCTTTACAATAGCAAACACATGGAATCAAACTAAATGCTCATCAATGATAGACTGGATAAAGAAAATGTGATACATATATACCATGGAATACTATGCAGCCATAAAAAAGAACACAACCCTGACCTTCACAGAAACACAGCTGGAGGCCATTATTCTTAGCAAACTAGTGCAGGAAGTTAAAACCAAATACCACATGTTCTCACTTATAAGTGAGAGCTAAATGATGAGAACACATGGAAACATAGAGGGGAACAACACACACTGGGGCCTATTGGAAGGTGGAGGGTAGAAAGAGGGAGAGGATCAGGAAAAATAGCTAGTGGGTACTAGGCATAATACCTGTGTGATTAAATAATCTTTACAAAAAGAACTCCATGACACACGTTTATCTATATAACAAACCTGCATGTGTACCCCTGAACTTAAAATAAAAGTTTTTAAAAACCTCAAAAACTAGTACTTTAAAATACAGCAGAACAAATTCCATGCAATCTATAAAATACATAGCAGTTGACACATTTAAGAGTAAAAAAAAATCTGCTTGAACATCTTAATATGTAGTGAACAAATAATAAAAATAGATCTCTTTTCAAAACCAATCAGCCATTTCCAAAATGAATTATTCAAACTCTAGGTGTCTCCATCCCATGGTGATGTTTACTTGTATTCACTGGCTTCAATCTTGGGGTCCTGATGGGATTAAACTTTCTGGTTGGTTTAAGGTTGCTATAACAGCCTGGAGTTGATGTTTGGGCAACATGGTTGGTGTGATTTCTGCCTCCTAAATGAGGAGGCTTACTTATCCTCCACCCTAAATCTCTAAATCAATTTATTTTTTGTATGCAAATATAGGTAGCAAATTGGTATAGAATTTTAACCACTGCTATTTATTTTGTGAACCTTCACTACAATTATACTTATCTGGGCCAATTTTGTACTAATTACTGGACTGGATTCTGAGTTAGAATATTTTTCAAAGAAATTATAGGTGACCCCTTTGCTTAAGATAGCTATATATTAGCTTGTTTCATAATATTTGGTTTGATTTCATTGTGATATGAAGGAAATATTCTAGATTCCCTCAGATGTTGTAGAAACACTGAAAATGGCCAATATATGTCTTTGGAATGAACCTTGATATTATCATGGAACCTGGGTCTAGTCACTCTTGGTTGAATGGCTTTGCAGCTCAGCAGATGATGAACAGACTCATAAGGTGATTTTATGTGAGAATACAATTTATCTGTGAAAACAGGCACATTGATGGTTCATTAATTTTGGATTTGGATATCCACTACAAGTCAACCTACCATACCACATGTGCAAACATGGATGTTAAAAGAGTGATTGCTAATGACTCCTTAATGTGTCCAACTACTTGGGATCTTTTATGTGTGGTGACTTTTTATTTTATCTCCCACTGCTAAATTCTAAGGTGCAGATACCTGACTTAGATATACACAGATGATGACGTACTGGTATTCTATTCTTTTAGTTATTGTGTTGCAGGTAAATGATTATCTGTACTAACACTGGAAAAGAAAATATTTCAGATTCCTTCAAACACTTGATTTTTATCAACACACATAATTGTTTTCATGGCATTCTCTCTGCTCTAGGTTATTTTCTTTCATTTACTTCTGACTCTCAGCATTTCTTTTCTTCTGTAATGACTTGAGCATAGTCAACCCACACCCGGCATAGGCTATGTAGGTCTAACTAAAAAAGAAATGCTGATTTATTTGTCCTCCTACTAAATAACTTATTTGTCTTTAAATTCTCTCTCTCTTTTTTTTAAGCAATCTTTTAAGCTCCTTTCATATTTAGATTCAGTGTTAATTTCTGCCTTTTATTTACAGTGATTCTTTTCATTTCAATGTTTATTCTTCATATTTACCCACATTTAAATTATTACTTCCCTGAGTACTGGATTCCCTTAGCTCATTTGAAGGAAATGCAACAGTGTTTCTACCTTCTTTTGAGTCTGATTCCAGGTGAACTTAGTGTAAGACAGAAGACAAACATGGCATTTCCCCTCTGTACAGCAAACTGGGTACACAAGGATATATTGTAATTTGGGGATGGCTGCTTCCGTGAAGCATAGCTCTCCCAGGACCATTATCTCCACTCTTGAGTTTACTTATCAACTGCCTGTAAAAATAATTAAAGCAGTCTGAGAAAATGAATACATTGCTAATTATAATTTATTAAAATATGTTTATAGTTTATGTTAAATTTTTATCAATAAAATTGCTGTTGACAAGTTAAGTATGCTGAAACATCTTTGCTTTGATGTAAAACAAAGTTGATTTAAGTCAAAATTATGATTACCAAAATTTTGGGGTAGGACTGTTGGCTTAAAATGAAACTAAATTCAATCAAACCCACACAAATCAATCCAAACCATCCAAACAATAATGACATTCTTATCAATGGCCAATATATCTTATTTTGTCACCAAATATAAGACAATGTTATGTACTTAATATTATTGATTCTGAAGTTCCAGACCTGGGTTAAAGTTCTAACTTTGCCAATTACTAGCTGTGAAATATTGTGAAGCTATTTAAACTTCTTAGGCCTCAGTTTTCTCATCGTAAAATGGAATATTAGAAGGATTAAGTATGATAATATGCTTATAAAATAGCGATCAATTCAAAATAAGTGCTCATTAAATATTGGAACAAATGAGTCATAAAATACAGTCAGGCACTGTGACCAGTATCTCATTTATAACAGCCCGTGACTAGCATCTGGACTGATTGATTGATGTCTGGGCAATTTGGTATCCTTGTTGTATTAGTAATTAAACATTTGTTAATATTATCCTTAGGTAGTTGCAGGTTGTGAGACTATTTCAAGGCTAGGAAAACAAAAGAACAGAGTAGCCTCTTCATTTTCTAACTTCTTTTACCTCAGATTCTGCTCCTCCTACTTTTTAAATATATCTTCAAAAAACAAACAAATAAATAAGCCAACACCAAAAACAAATAATACCAGAAAATCCAATTCAAACAACAAAATTCTTCTTTTGGAAATCATTATATTGATATTTGTCTAAAGACTACTGTAAAATGTAAATAAACAACAATAGAAAAAAAACAAAAAATCTGTTGTTTTCAGAAAATCTTCCCTAAGCTGTTCAACTTTTAGTTACTGCATATGTTTGACTGTCAGGGCAGTGTCTTCCTTTGCATGTTGCCTATTGGTTGATCTTCTGTTTTTAGAGCAAAGACTTCCTTTCCCTTCCATATTTTCCTTCCTTTCTTCCTTCCCTCTGTTCTTCCTCCCTCCCTTCCGTCCTCCCCACATTTTCTCTTTCTCTGACTGTCCATAGAGGAGGTAACAAAGTCTTTGCTGAGTTCTATATTAGGAGAAATTGGTTTCAGTTCTGACTTGGCTGTTAACTTTCTGTGTGACTCTGGCCTCTGCCTGTAACTTGCCTGGTCCTCAGTTTTCTTTCGGCAGTATGGTGTGTGTAAATGATCACTATTGGGTTTTAATAATAATGTTATTTTGGCTGAAGGTATAGGAATTCCTATTTCTAAACCATTTTCTCTCCTTACTAGCTTACTATTTGAAACAAACAGAATGTAAATCAAGAATAAAATAGCAACACAGATAAAATTGGCAATGGCTTTGGTCCCCAAATTTAGACAGTTATTCTGAGAATCCAGTTGACTTCTGAGAAAGACTCCTCTTTTTTTCCTCCTTTTTTGTTTTTTGTTTTGTTTTAACGTGTAATAGGTCAAAGGAATTTTAAACCAGAGCTGACTTTGCCTATTTTTTCCACTAAGCATTCCCTTGATCCTCTTACCCAATAGAGCTTAGGATAGGGAGTAAAAGAGAAACCCAGCAAACACTCAGCAGCTGGGCCACCTGCCTCAGTGAGCCAGCAGGAGAGAGAAGGAGGAAGGGAGGGAGGCGGACTGAGAGGAGGGAGAGAGAGACCAAGAATCTGACAACACTGCTACCCATTGACCATTCAGAAATTATAGTGGAAAGGAACAATCTTAATGTCTTTCATTACTGACCTTTACCTGGGTCCGATAAAGACATTGGTACAGTATGCAATGTAATATTTTCTGCATGTACCTGGTGCATAGTGGATGCTCAACATTTGTAGTGGCAATTGACAAACCTGGGGTGCTGTGCCTTTTCAGTTAAAAAATAATCATCTTTGGCTGTTTCCCTAATTAGGGAATTAAAAAATTGAAATGAAGGATTATATTGTAATAATCTGAGTTAAATAAGGCTTTGTTCGACAGGAGCTGATGGCTTGGCTTGAGAGTCACAGTAGTGGGAGAATCAATGACTGTTGTGACTCAGCCCTAAATCTCTTTGTAAATCAAATCTGGCATCATTCAGTGATTAAAAGCACAGGCTTTGAATTTGAATCTCAGCTCTGCTACTGACTAGTTACACAACCATGGAGGAGTCATTTGACTTTGTACCTCAAGGTTGCTTTCAACTTTAAAATGAGAACAACTACTGTTATCTATCTGTGCAATAAATTATTTAACCTTGCCCAAAAACTACTGGAGATTATCTTTAGGCCCTTGTGATGTGCTGCCTGGTAAGAGTGTCTTTGTTTACCTGGGGTATTGACCATGCCAGAAAGTCTAACAATGTGATTTATGGTGGAGTCTTTGAGTCATTTTGTATTAGCTTGACCTTTATAAAGGGGCTGGAAATTGAGATCAATTGCATGGATAGTTGACAATGGAGCCCGGATAAAGACTCTGGACACCAGAGCTTAGGTGAGCTTCTCCATCCGGCAATGCTCTCTATGTATTTGTCACACATGATTGCCAGGATTTACACTGTCCTTGACACTGTGCCTCTTCCCTTGGCTGGTTTTAATCTGTATTCTTTAGCTATAATAAACTGTAAGTATAACAATTTTCAGTTAGTTCTGTGAGTCCTTCTGGTGAATTGGTGATATTAAGGGCAGTCTTGAGGACCTGTTGCTATCAGAGATGAGAGCAGTGTTGTGAACTGTTTGTATTCGTCCATTCTCACACTGCTATGAAGAATTACCTGAGACTGGGTAATTTATAAGGGAAGAGGTTTAATTGACTAAGTTCCACATGGCTGGGGAGGCCTAGGAAACTTACAATCATAGAAGAAGGCAAAGAAGAAGCAGGGGCCTCTTCACAGAGCGGCAGGACAGAGTGAGCATAAGTAGGGCAAATGCCACATGCTTATAAAACCATCAGATCAAATGAGACTCACTCATTATCACAAGAACAGCACGGGGACACTGCCCACGATTCAAATACCTGCACCTGGTCCTGCCCTTGACAGGTGGGGTTTATGGGTATTACAATTCAAGGTGAGATTTGGGTGGGGTCACAGAACTAAACCGTATTAACTGATTTCTAAATTCATGCTATCTTGTAGGGCTTTGTAGAAGATTAACTTAGGTAATATATGTTAGGGCACTGATAATAGTGCATGGCAAAGAGTATCATCTATTGTTATTGTTATCATAAGTTGTATCTTCTGAAGTAAGACCATGCTGAGATGGAGGGGCCTGAGAATTCACTCAGCTAGCATTGCCAAATTTCTCAGATAAAAATACAGAAAATATTTATACTATAAAAATTTTGTTCATCTGAAATTCAAATTTCTCTGGGTTTCCTGTGTTTTATCTGGCAACCCTAAATATTGCCAAACCCACTTTCTAGATGAAGAGGCTAGTATCCGCAGAGGTTGAACATGCCTGTATCCACAGTTAGAATGAGTGGTTGGCCTAGAATAAGAATGAAGATCTTTTGATTCTCAGGCACTTAGAAAAAAGAAACAAAACACTAAAATATGCTGCAGTTGGAGAATTCCCTTGAGAGGAAGACTAATAAGGGAATGTAAAATCTGGTGATATATAATGAGGGACTGTAACTTTGTACACCTACAGTTGCTCAATCAGGAAACCCTGGGAAGTTTCCTGAGTCTATCTAGGGAGTCATCACTTGACAGTGAAATTTAAATTTTATATGCTAGGACAGGCCATTTGAAATCTATTCTGAGTAGAAATCTATTTCAGGAATCTATTCTGAGTAGATTTCATTTCTATCCAATGTCTTGATACCATAAATATTTTTCTTGCCTGTTTAAAAGAAATTGGTATTTTCTAGGTAGCTGTCATACATATATGTGTGTGTGTGTGTGTGTGTGTGTGTGTGTGTGTATATATATATATATATATAGAGAGAGAGAGAGAGAGAGAGAAGAGTATATTGCTGGTACTATTTCCCTACACTTGTTTAGTTATAAAACATCTGTACTTCTGTCTCCATTATAACTTAGAGGAGTAGATCAAGAAGATAGTAGAATGGAGGAAACCGGGGCTCAAAGAGCTTTTGGCATGCCCACAATTACTGCTATGCTGAACAGAAAGTATTAGAACTTCCAACTCCCAGTCCAGGGATTTTTTTTCACTATTCAGCGATTCATGATTCCAGACATATATAGGCTAGACTAGAAATGAATTATAGAGCCACTTCTTTTCATTAGGGCCCATTTGCGTGGTAATTCCATTGTTAATGCTGAGTGATGTAATGGGAAGTTGTGAACTTTCTAAACCAGACTGACAAGATCTACTCATACCTTCACCATATGGGGGTTGAGCTACTGGGCAATTTAACCTCCATGAGCCTCAATTTTAATAGCATCTGATGGGGCTGCTGTGTGCATGAAAATAAGATCATGTCAGCAAAATGTCTCACATATGTAGAAGAATCTGTTCAGTTGTTGATAGCCTTCCCTTCAATATCACTTATATGATGTTTATTTAAAGAATAAAATGAAATATTTATCTCTATCACTTCATTTTGATTTTTGTAAAGATGATTGAGAATTTGTTCACCAATCAAAGTTTTAGATAATATTTCTTCTAAATTGTTCCCACAATTTGTTGCCATTTTAAAAATAGCATTTGGTTTTAAATTATACTTTTATAGCTTAAACATTCATGTTTAGTGTGAAGGATCCATGGAAAGTTATTGTTCGTGTGTGGCCTAAAACTGACTGTTTCAAATGAAACTGTTTGTTTTGCAGATAAATCAGTAACAATCCTGTTTTGACTTTCATACCCTGAATAGTATCATGTTTTACAAACGTATGAGTGAAGCATGCTTATGTAAAAAACAAAGGGGCTTTCATCCAAAACAAACATAGCCTTCCCGAATCACAAGGATCAACTGCAGACTTGTCTATACAACCTGCCTGACTAATGTCTGTAGCATATTTGGCCACAGAAATTGTTTGAATCATCAACATACACATACAAAACTGACTTCACAATGTGCCATAATCTAATTTTTGTGTTTGGGAAAGAATTGCAGGACCATTCTGACCTCATTAAAAGCAAAACCAGTTGATTTAGACTCATGATTTTGAAAGTCTTCAACTTGATTTTGGACATTGAAGACATTGAAGTATGAGAAAGTGTTGATTTAGCCTCTTAATTTTCTGTGATTTTATTATTGCCCTATCTCCCTGGAATATTTAAAAGAAGAAGACTTTAGCTCTTTCCTGCTCTTCTTCTTAGAACATTGACTGCACATGGAATTCACCAGGAGAGTTTTTACTTCTCTGATACCCAATCTTCACTTAGAACAAATAAAGCACAACTTCTGGGAATGGGCACAGGCATTGGTATTGTTTTAAAGCTCTCCAAGTGCTTTCAGTAATGGTTCAACATCTACCTCAGAATAAAAAAGACAAATCTTTTTGGTCAGAACAGTAGTTTCACCCAGCTGAATGTTATTGTCACCTGGGGGACACCATCAATGCTCAGAGCCCAGCCCTAAGGTCCTCTGATTTCATTGGCTTGGAATTTTTCCCTATTAGATAGCAATTTCCCTGTAATTCATATCTACGGCTAAACCCACAGCTTTGATACCCCAGACCAAAGACAGTAAACTCCTTTTCTTGCCTCTGCAAATTTCTGGATGGTGCTTAGGTATACACTTCCCAGCTTTTGTTGTATTTTATTGAATACTTTTACTTTCCACTTCCATACAAAAGCTCACATGATTAAAACAAAAGAAAAAGATGAGTAAGTACTTCCAAAAAGACAAATTGTGCAGATAACAGGAACAGAAAATTTTTTTAAGGCCAGAAATATTTAACCAACACCAACAAAATCTCAACAATTCACTTGATTTTGAGTGTTCACCGTCAGAAACTATGCTACATTTCTTCTGCATTCTCTTATTTAAACTTCACGATTTTGTGAGGTAAAGATTATAACCTCAGTCGTTAGATGTGAACACTAAAGTTATACTGAGATTCATTTATTTTTAAGGTCACATACTTATTAAATGGCAGGGTGTCAGGTTTGAGATTCTACCCTACTCATAAGCTAACATGTTAGCTTCTTCCAGTTTCATGAATGCTGGCAAAATACATAAAACTCCTGGACCCAAAGGTGTCAAAAGACACAACAGGTAGCATGACTTTCATGTTCCTGTTGTTACTCCTGCCCCCAAAGTGTCAAGGCGGTAAATTAGAGGCAGATCCAGGTGGATGCTGTGCATGCAGTGGGCTGAGCAACCCCAAGCTTAGGAAATTGCTAAGCTATGGGTTGAATGTGTCCCCTCCAAAATTCCAGTGTTGTCAATGTGATAGTATTGAAAATTGATATATTTAAGAGGTAATTAGGCCATGTGGACTCCTCCCTTACGAATGGGATCAGGTGCCCTTATAAAAGGGCTTGATGGAGAGCAGTTGCTTCCTTTTGTCCTTCTACCTCTTACCGTGGAGGGTGCAGCAAGAAGATCCTCAGATTCTGGTGCTTTGATCTTGGACTTTGTAGCCTCCAGAACTTTGAGAAATACATTTCTGTTCTTTAAAATTATCTGCCCTGTGGCATTCCCTTATAGAAGCACAAATGGACTAAGATAAACCCCAGGCTTAGAAAAAATTTCAGTCTTTTAATGAGCTATGTTCAAACTTGTACATTTATCTTGGATGGAGACATTATCTTTATTATACTAGACAGCAAATCAAAATGACCTCTTGGATTATTTCTGTTGTCTAAGATTTTTCACTATACAAATATCGTTGGCAGGATAATCCAAAATAAAGGCTATATGTACTTCTGCTGGCAGGTTGTATAGAAATGTGAGAGATCCATGGAGAATGTTTTCCAACATGGGGTCATAATTTGAGCTCAGATGGTTTGATGTTAGTCTGTGCTTTTAAACTCAGTACAGCCTCTCCTTGGTAAACTAAAATGGGTACTCAGCAAAGATTGGAGGATGAGGCTCAAGGGGTGTATTTGCTATAAAACTACCTGAAACTGAGTAATTTATAAAGAAAAATGTTTAATTGACTCACAGTTCTGCATGGCTGGGGAGGCCTCAGGAAATTTACAACCATGGCAGAAGGCAAAGGGGAAGCAGGCTTTTCATGGCAGTGGGAGAGAGAGGAAAAGGAGGAGGAGAGGAGCGTGGGGAGAGAGAGGGAGAGAGAGAGAGAGGGAGTGAGAGGGGGAGAGAGAGAGAGAGAGAAGGAGAAAGTGCTACACTTTAAAACCATTAGCTCTCATGATAACTCACTCATTATCATGAGAACTGCAAAGGAATAAACCACCCCCATGATCTAATCACCTCCTCCAGGCCCCCACCTAAACATGTAGGGATTAAAATTAGAGATGAGATTTGGGTGGGGACACAAAGCCAAACCATATTAAGGGGATAGAATGGGAAACTGAAATAAATGTAAAGTTAAGAGATGAATTAAGTAGTTATGTGCCATTTCCATTTTTCATGTAATGATCACTAACTTTGGATATGAATTACCTTTACTAGTAGCTAATCTCAATCTTATTTGTATTTACCTTGAGTTTCTTGGGATAGCTGAGATACTTTCCTCTCTGTAATGCTCCTGGCACCTTCAGAAGTCAATGAAGAAGGTATAGAGATGGAATATTTTTAATGTTAGAACATCATTCCAGGAGATGAGGTCTTGGAGCTTTATATAGCATAGAATGACTTTCTTCATAGCACCAACATTGTAAATAAGACATGGTTATCAATACAGTATTGAACCATCACTGGATTGTGGAGTCCACAATTATTTTGTTTCTATGTGATTATGGGGTCAACAGTTATTTTGTTTCCATGTGAAAAAGCATTTTAGGCAAGCAGCCTTTGAATGAACTTTGGAATACAATTTACTTTAAATATAAATGATATTTCAGTAATATCAGTTATCATATGTGTATATATATATATATATTTATATTTATATTAAAAGCAATTTTTGAAGCCTAATTTGTTCTTTAATATAACATTATCAGGTGTAATATGTTATTTAATAAATTATTCTGTGAAAAAATGCAGCAAATCACTGAGAGAAAACATCTCAGATACAACAAGGTTGAGTGTATTCTAATATCAAGTGGATAAATTACCCAAATGTATAATCAAAGAGTGGGATAATAGAATAAAACTGAAATGGTGCATATATTAACATGACACAAATTATATTGTTTTGAGGTATAAAGTGTCTGTTTCTCAATTTATAGATGGATACAGAGGTTCAGTGAGTGCTTTCCTGGCTTTCTACTATTATGAGAACAGCCAATAATTATCTTAATATCTCCTGAAATGATTTACAAGTAACTCAAATTGATGACAACTTGATTGTTGCCAAACGACTTGGCAAAAAGTCAGAGACTTCTTTGAATGTGGCCATTTGTGCTGACCTGCTCTGTAACTCAATATAATGTGATCTGACTGATGCTGCATAACATTAGGCATCTAGTACAAAATTGGAAAGCCTTGCTGTCTCTAAGTCATCAACATCAGAAAAATATGGCTCTGAATTATACGTGTTGAAAGGAATTCATTTTTTCTGGCTATTTGCTGGTTTAACATGAGACCATTGAGTCTGGGACAACTGGCCTATGCAAATGAGCTAGATATACCCAGAGGGATTGTTGATGCTTTGCCAACCAGAGGTAATGAACTGGCTGATAAAAGACAGAGAGTTGAAAACAGAGACAAGTTTTTTTTTCCCAGTGTTATTTTCCTGTGAAGTGATAGCTTAGAGGAATCTACTCCTGTATTGTAAATATCACTTTTTTTTAAGGTCTTTTAGTCTCAACTCTTTGCATTCCTAACTGTTATTGAACATAAAAAGATAATCCACTTATTTACTTAAAATTATCCTTATGAGGCTGGGCATGTTGTCTCACACTTGTAACCCAAGTATTTTGGGATGCTGAGGCGGGAGGATTTCTTGAAGCCAGAAGTTCAGGACCAGCCTGGGCAACAGAGTGAGGCCCTGTCTCTACAAAATTTTTAAAAATTAGCCTGGCATGGTGGCATACCTATAGTCCTAGCTACTTGGGAGGCTATGGCAGGAGAATAGCTTGACCCCAAGCATTCATAGCTGCAGTGCACTAGAATCACACCACTGTACTTCAGCCTGGGCAACAGAGCGAGGGGTCTCTAAAAAAAAAATACCCAATGACGTTTATGGAAATAGGCTGTTTCCCTAAATATGCCAATTTAATAATCTTTGCCAAGGAGTCAACTGATATGGTGGTGGGATTCAGGACAGTATGGCATGACTTCTACCTGCTATGGGGGTGACATTTTGGTGACCTTTCCATTTAAATATATATTACATGGATCAATTTTTTCTATTTTGCTACAATCTTCTTTTCATTGCCACATAATAAGCTTATTTTTCTGAAAAATATTTTATATTTAGCTGCTTAAAAATATCTTATCAATATTGGGGTAAAGTTTGAAATAGAAGCTAATTCTTAAAACCTATTCATTAATATCACTTAATTATTAAACAAATATTAAACATGAATCCACATTGAACCAAGTAGAAAGCTATATGTTGCAGACAAAGAGATGAATTATTCATAGTCTGGGCAATTAAGGAGTTTATAGCCCTGCCTGTCAGAAGAAGCATCAGCTTTCCTTGCTAAGTAAATCACTTGGAATCCTAAACTAGCTGGTGTAGGTATGAGTTTTCTAAAATTGGGGATGCATCTAGATGAAATGTTTTAGATGAAATATGTTCATTAATTTTTGGTCCTTCCTGAAACCCTACTAAAATTAAACCAAAGGAATTTTATAAATTTAAAAATCCACAGAAAAGAAAGAATAAAGGAGATTACAGTAGACTAAAAACATAAACCATTTTTTTAAGTGCTGGAAAGGTAGTGGATAAGTCATAATTGATGTATCAGATTATGTCACTTTTACATCTAAGCCTGCTGATAGGAGAGCCAAAAACCAAGCCAGTCTGTCCTACGGATGTCTAAACAGGCTGAGGAGTTGGTGGTACCAGGTACCTCAGGATGAAGAACATAGGATTGGACTGAAAGCAGGGAGATCAGTTAAAAGTCTTGAAAGTGTCAGACCACCAGATCCCCTCCCTTACTCCACGTGATTTTCTTTCTCCAACCCATTAAGAAGACTGAAGTAAAGTTTTCTTTCTATGGGTGTTGAATCAGACAAGTTCTGATTGGAGAATCCTGAACACACCTCTGATTTGAAGGGCTGCTGTGATGAGCTACAAACCACAGGAATTAAGTGAAAGGCTGCATATTAAATTGTGAGATCCTTATACCATCTTTTCCCTATTGGTCCCTAGAATGCTCTCAGCTGTATGATGTCTCTAGAAATTAGATGGAAAATTGCTTTTTTGGGGGAAACTAGCCTAACAAAATTTCTACACACTAAGTTTGGGATCTCCAATAAAATGCCTAGGTTTTTTTTTTAGACAGAGTCTCACTATGTTACCCAGGCTGGAGTGCAGTGGTGTGACCTCGGCTCACTGCAACCTCTACCTCCAAGGTTCAAGTGCTTCTCCTGCCTCAGCCTCCTGAGTAGCGGGACTACAGGCATGAGCCACCAAGCCCAGCTAATTTGTGTATTTTTTTTTCCCATTTATTTATTTTATTGCATTTTAGGTTTTGGGGTACATGTGAAGAACATGCAAAATTGTTGCATAGGAACACACGTGGCAGTGTGATTTGCTGCCTTCCTCCCCATCACCTACATCTGGCATTTCTCCCCTTGCTATCTCTCCCCAGCTTCCCACCCCCCACCGTCCTTCCCCTATTTCCCCCCAACTGACCCCAGTGTGTAGTCCTCCCCTCCCTGTGTCCATGTGTTCTCATTGTTCAACACCCGCCTATGAGTGAGAACATGCGGTGTTTGATCTTCTGCTCTTCTGTCAGTTTGCTGAGAATGATGGTTTCCAGGTTCATCCATGTCCCTACAAAGGACCCAAACTCATCGTTTTTGATGGCTGCATAATATTCCATGGTGTATATGTGCCACATTTTCCCTATCCAGTCTATCGTCGATGGGCATTTGGGTTGGCATTTTTAGTGGCGATGGGGTTTCACTATGTTGGCTGGGCTGGTCTTGAACTCCTTACTTTGTGATCTGCCTGCCTTGGCCTCCCAAAGTGCTGGGATTAAGGGCCTGAGCCACTGATCCTGGCCCTAGATTTTAATTTGATTATGTTATAGTAAAGCTTACCAATTGCCAAGCTCAATCATGTTCTGTATATAGAGCTTCTAGTCATCATTTCTATGCCCTGTTCTTAAAATATTAAGGGATAGTTAAGAATCACATTTCAGGGAAACCTCTGTAAGAAAGAAAGGCAGAAAGGAGCAAGAGAGAGAAGAGGGAGGGAGAGAGAGGAGAGAAAAGTCAGATGAAACAGGCAATTAGGTAGCAGGCAAAACCACATACACAAACACATAGATACCTGTACACACAGATATCACTCCCACACATATGGTAATTAAAGTCCTCATGGAGATTGAATACATAAAATAAAATTCAGGGACCATAAAATAAAGAGCAGTTGGATAACAAGAGCTCTTAGAAATTAAAAAAAGAAAAAGTTAACATCAATTAAAATAGGTAAGATTAATTGTAAAAGACCTTCCAAAAAGTACAAGTTAAAAACCATAAAATCAGAAGGCCCAACTTTCAGCTAATGTTAGTTCCAGAAAGAGAGAACAGAAAAAGGAAAGGAAAGGAAATTATCAAATTATAAGAACATTTCCCAGTTTGAAGATCCCACCAGTATTCTCTCAAGAAACATTAAGTTCCTAATGATATATGTCATCTGGATATTTCAGAATGTCATGGTCAAAGTGAATAACATTAAAAAAGATTCTAAAATGAAAAAAACGTAACTTATAAATGAATTATAAATCATAACATCATTATAGTAATGTGAGAACCTAGAGCAGGGATTGGGAAACCATCTGTCAATAAAATTTTACTGAAAAACAGCCACCTTTATTTGTTTACAAGTTGTCTATGGTGGCTTTGGAGCCAAAACAGCAGAGTTGAGCAGTTGCAACACAGAGCAGATGGCCCACAAAGCCTAAAAATTTGATATCTTCCTCTTTATAGAAAAAAAATTGCCATTTGCTAAATAAGAAGATAACTGAGTGATGCTTTCAAAATTGTAAGTACATATGGTTTATAACTGATAATTTATTACCACCCACACTAAAAATTAATTATGAATGTAGAATAATGGCCTTTTCAGACATGTAAAATTGTGCATACTTACTTCTTGAACATCATTTCTCATAAAGCTAAAAAAGTTGAAGACGATTTGCAGGGAAATTGATTAATGCAAATTTCAAGATGAAATCTGCAGAGCAAACAGTATAATTTGAAGCCAGCAGATGGAAGGTTTAGTAGGGATATTCTGATGAATAAATAATATTGCTAGAATAGTTGATAAATATGTTTAGAGTGCAGTTGAAGCCCTTGAGATTACTTAGGTACACACACATTTTAAATCAAATACAAAATAGGAGGCAAGTATACCATCAGAGAAGCAAAGGTTTATATAAGAGAGAAAATAGGAGAGCATACTTGGTGACTTAACTGGAAAAAATATTACCTGGCCTCCCCAAAGATGGGATAGCCACAGTTGGAAGATGGGGATAAGGATGTATGTACAGTTATGTGTGTGTTTGTGTGTGGGGAACAGCACATACAGCAGCTAATCTTCCTTTTCGATGTGAGAATTAATTAACAGCAATTTAATTATGTTATTATGATATACAAATGTAAATACTCTAAGAAGAAACTAAAAGAGATGACAGTGTTGATATAGTTTGGGTGTTTGTCCTCTCCAAATCCCATGTCGAATTCCCAACGTTAGAGCCGTACTTAGCGGGAGGTGTTTGGGTCATGGGAACAGATCCCTCATGAATGGCTTAGTGCCCTCCCTGAGGTAATGAGTTCACATGACAGTTGACTACTAAAAGGATCCTGCACCTCCTCCTCTCTTTTCTTGCTCCTTTTCTCTCCATGTGGCAGGCTGGCTCCCCTTGCCTTCCACCATGAGTAAAAATTTCCTTAGGCCACACTGGAAGCTAAGCAGATGCCAGCACCATGTTTTCTGTGCAGCCTGCCGAACTGCTAGCCAAGTAAATATCTTTTCTTTATAAATCACCCAGCCTCAGGTATTCCTTTGTAGCAATGCAAGATGAATTAACACTAATAAGAAGGAGTGATTGCTGCTGCTTCTCCTTCTTTTCCTCCACCTCCTCCTCCTCCTCCTCCCTTTTTGAGATGGAGTTTCGCTCTTGCTGCCAGGCTGGAGTGCAATGAAATGATGTTGGCTCACTGAAACCTCTGTCTCCCAGGTTCAAGTGATTCTCTGAGTAGCTGGGATTACAGGTGCCTGCCACCACACCCGGCAATTTTTTTTTTTTTGTACTTTTAGTAGAGATGGGGTTTCACCATGTTGTCCAGGCTGGTCTCTAACTCCTGACTTCAGGCCATCTACCTGCCTCTGCCTCCCAGAGTGCTGGGATTACAGGCGTGAGCCATCATGTCTGATCCAGTGGTTACTTCTTACAAATGAGAATCGGTTGTTGGCAGATTGGGAGAGAGAAGAAATAAGAGAGAAGACGTTTATTTTCATTATAAATCTGGTATATTCTTTGTTTCTTAACCTGAAAACTTCTATCACGCTCATGAAAATGGAAATTAATCATAATTTAAAAAGGGAGTTCTGAAGGTTGGCCATTTACTAATTTGAGCCTATTTGAAAATTTTAAATTGTCAATATTCCTGTACAAAATTTAGTTCATACATGCTAAATTTTTTTCAGGGTTAAATGCTACTATTTTGCAGATTTAAAAATTTCCCCATTTTCATTACCCACAGCTATTTAAGAATGATGGAATAAATCTAAATCACTGAGAATTTGAAAATGGTTCACCTTTCTAGAAACAGGTCAAATCTTAAAAGGAAAAGGAGTGAAAATATAATTTCTTTTTAGCAGTTCCAACAATATGTAATAAAGACGATCATTGCAAGATTTTTATAATGTAAAACTAACTTTAATGTAGATGGTTTAATGTCAGAAGAAAGTTAATATTACATAATTATAAAAGATGAGGATAAATATAAAAATGACAGCGACAAAAATCTGTTCATTAGACTGAAAGATTAACCACACCTATGATTTGGAAATTTCAACTACATTATTGAGAAATGATTGAATGCACAGTAGCCATAATAATTGCCGCATCTTTTATACAGTATTAATAATACACTGTCATTGGTAATCATGATTTAGAAAGCAATGCATATTTTATGAAAGTTTAATCACATATCCTCCCCAAGAAACTTTTACTCTGAAGTACACTGTTGGAACTAGAAACTAAAAGTTCACTAACGTTCTTACTAATATTTATAGAAACACGGTAGTGCTCTTAGAACAATTAGAAACATAATTTAGTTGAATGACAAAGAAGAATATAAATTTATGTGTAAATTTCTGGAAATATATGAAAACTATGAGAATTGTGCAATTTTCAAAATTTTTTTTTTTTTTTGAGATGAGGTCTCACTCTGTCACCCAGGCTGGAATTCAAGACTTTTTATTCCCATCTTCACAAAAATAAAGTGATACAGCAAGATATATATATATATATATATATATATATATATATATATATGTATATATGTATGTATGTATATGCAAAACAGTAGACAAAGATAGTTAAAAATCAACATCATACTGTAGAAAGGGCAGTTATTTTGGTATCTGGTTGTTAGCAATTCTCAAATTTTAGAGTTCCATTCTTCTGATTTTGTCTAATTTAAGGTTATTTTTGTAAAGTAGATGTGGTACAGCTGCCAATTGCTATTCTTGAATTTCTTAGTAAACTACAGGAGATGCTGTAGTCAAATATACACTCTTCATTTCTGATTTGAGCTTCTCCATCAAATTCCCATGCACTCTCTTCCAAAACAAGTTAGATGGGAAACAGAAAATTGTAGGGCTGCTGCTACATCTTTCTTGCTCTTTTGCTTTAAAATTTATTTTTAAAAAATTTATTTCAAATAATTCAATTGGAGCTAGTTCCTCAAAGAGATTGTTGGGGTGATACTAGAAAGGGAATTAAATACAGAAAGAAAAAAAAGGCTCAGCAAATGCTCGCCACAACCCTGTGGCTCTCGTGGCTACCATGGCTACCTAACAACCATCTCTTCCCAGATGGAACGGTTATTCTTTAAGCAACCAGCATCACAGTACTCTACTTTTCTTGGAAGGAGTGATGGCATAAGGTAGAAATTTATGTAAATGTAGGGCAATCGCTAATGGTTTTGCCACGTTTGGAAAACTGAAAGAAGTATTAATGAGGGAATAGTGGCAAGGTCTAGAATAGAAATCTAGATGAATCTCTCAGACTTAGTCCTCCAATGCTCACCTTAGCCATTGTAAAGACTATTCTTAATAAGGAAGTGGATGCTTACTCTGATTTTGTAGTCATTTACTGGGGCCATCTTAGTGGTTTTAAAGGACTTCTTAAAGAAAGTGGTTATATTTGTGGGATATACTTTATCGAGACTCAAGAGCACACGCTTCTCACCAATGCTGTCACTATTTCTACTGAGACTCCAATTTACCAGAAAGCAGCTACTAACCTAGGGCATATGGTTTTATCACCTCTGTGACCATTCAGCCTTCTGGTAGCAGATTGATTACAATGGAACGTCTTCTATTCTAAAGAATGCATTTTTAATTACCTTCACCTATTGGCTTATTAAGGCAAAAATGATGGATATAACAGTATGATAGAAATATCAGTGTGCAAATTAGAAAACCTGGAGTGAAAGCTCAGCTTTACAATATTTATTTACTTACAATAAGGCCTCTCAGCCACAATGTTCTTTACTTTTATAATGAGAAAAATAATCCCTACCTCAGTGTTACTATGATCATTAAATATGATTTTTTAAATGAAAATATTTGCAAAATGTAAAGCAGCAAGTTAGTGAGCAATTACTACTAATAATTAATAGACCTTTGAGCATATTTCAGCTTGTTTTTCAGAAAACGAATCAAAGAAAGACAGTATTTATTCTTTAATCCAATAAACATTTATTAAATTATTATTCTGTGTCTGGTAATATTTTAGGTTCTAAAGATAGTAAACAGAACAAAATTTCTACTCTCATAAAGCTTATGCTAGTGGTCACATAGAAAATAAACAAATTTGGGAGGCCGAGGCGGGTGGATCACGAGGTCAAGAGATCGAGACCAACCTGGTCAACATGGTGAAACCCCGTCTCTACTAAAAAAAAACTACAAAAAATTAGCTGGGCATGGTGGCGTGTGCCTGTAATCCCAGCGACTCAGGAGGCTGGGGCAGGAGAATTGCCTGAACCCGGGAGGCGGAGGTTGCGGTGAGCCGAGATAGCGCCATTGCACTCCAGCCTGGGTAACAAGAGCAAAACTCCGTCTCAAAAAAAAAAAAAAGAAAATAAACAAAATGCAAGTAAATGTAAAAAATGAAGGTTACTTCAGATTTTTTAAATGTTGCGAATACAGTAAAAGAAAATGATGTGATATAGGGTCATTGGGAGAATTACCTTACTTTGCATCTCCAAGGAATGGCTATTAGAATTAAATAAGGAACCAACAGCAGAAATGAAAAATTTGCCTATGAACATAGTCAAGTGGGTATGTCAGATAAGAACATGCTGTTCAAAAGAGGAGTTTAGGCTCAGACATATATTTGGGAGTTTTCGTTATCTAGAAGCTGTCTAAGGATATTGAAAAGCCTGAACTAATCTAATTAGAAATTGCTTTACAAAAATTAGAAATAATCTCATGTGTAAGTCATGGGAAATTCATGTATTTATAGATTAGATAGAAGAGAAGAAATTGCAAAAGAGAGTAAGATTAAATGGCCAGAGAGGTAAGGGAAAAGAAATGCAAAGTATGAAGTCATAGGGCAAGAGAACAGAGTGTTTATGAACAAACAAGTGATCACTTATGCTAAATACTGCGAAATGTTTGAGAATTATGAAGAAAGAAATTTAATTATTGGATTTGGCAATAGACAGGAAATTGATGACCTCAAGAAAAGCAATTGTATGAAGTTTTAGTGGTAGAATATATATTAGCTGCCTGAGGAATCAGTGGGAGTTGAAGAAAGTTGGATTATATGTCAAAAAGATTACAAAGACAGATCCAGTAGGTCCAATATGCATGAAATAGGAATTCCAAAAGGCAATAACTATGATGACAGAATAGAAAAAAATAAACAGGTAACAGATTAGTTGACCTCAAATATACTTGAGAATTGTAGAACTCATTAAGTTGCAGATTCTTTTTTCAACTTTTTATTATAAAAAGTAAACCTAAATAAAGGTAGACAAAATAGGTTATTGAGTCCTCATGTACTATGTACTCTCATCATCCAGCTATAATATTAGCCTTTGAGCAATCTGATCTACATCTTAACCAATTTCATTCTCCCAAACTATTTTGAAGTAAACTCCAGATAACCTATTTTTTCTTCTATATATATTTTAGTTTTTATTTCTAAGAAAAATAAAAATATTAAAAAGCATAGCCATTATGATTTGCAAAAATTTGAATTGATAATTCTCCTTCACACCATCAAATAAATATTGTCTCTTGCTTGAATCACTAATGATCTCATCAATGTTATAATTTTCTTTCAGTATGTTTGAATCAAGATACAAATAAGGCCCTTGCATAGAAATTGGTTGATAATGTGTCTTAAGTGCCTTTTATAAGCTTCCTCTCTATTTCTTCGTTTTTACAATTATTTTTTGGAGAAACTGTGCTTTTTTATTCTGGAGTTTTTTATTATGAAGTCTGTGAATTGCCCCCCTTGGTGTTTTGAATAAAAAGATCTTCTAGTCTTTGAATTTCTTAGAGGCTAATACGGACCAGAAGGCTTGACCAGAAAAAGGTTGATGCCTTTTTGTTTGTTTGTTTGTTTGTTTTGCCAATGCTGCTTCATAAGTGCTCCATTAGGAAGCATACAATGTCTGGGTTTTTGTCTTTTTGTGATATAAAATGCAATTAATCATCAATGACTAGAATCATTATGGTTTGAAAAATGGTGGTAGTCTGATTCTATCATTCATTCCTTATTAGCTAGAATGCTCCTCTAAAAGAAAATTTTCTTCATTATTATCTGGTTACCTAGTGGTACAGTTATATAGGAAATGCAGAGTAGATGTATGATTCTTTCCCCTTTTTACTTGTTTTCAAAATTGTGAGTTGGTTCACTAATATTCCATATACATATTTTTATATCATACAGACTTATAGATCTAAGCATTTATGACGTATTTTAAATCACTTCATTATCTTATTAATGCTCAAAATTTCTACCTCTTTGAGTTGACTCCTAAGTTCTTTTGAACCCTAGTAGTATTAGAGAGTTTCCATGCTACATGGCATGGCAAAGTATACTGGATCACCTTATATATTTTCTTCCCCACACCTGAAACCAGCCATTTCTCCAGGACCTCTGATTCCTTTCAGTGGAGAATAGTATGTGGTGACCACCAGCTGGATGCTAAGAGTGTATGTTATGAAGGGGTTGGTCATTTTTTTCCTGGCTTTTTGAGTATTTGGAGTTTGGAAATACTTTAATTTTTTAAAGGAAAATTCATCATACATTTGCATTGGTACTTTCTGATACAGGATTCCTTCAGTGACGCTTTGCCAGCTGGAGGTGATCCGGCCTCCCAAAGTGCTGGGATCATAGGCGTGAGCCACCGTGCTTTGCCCTCATTCCATTTTAAAGCTGCATAGCCTCTACCTTGTGGATGTACACAGTTAATATAATTAGCTCAACTGGAGGACATTTGGGTTCCTACCAGGTAATAATCTAGCAGTAAATAGCTTTGTGTGTAAATGACTTCATATTTTTGCCAATATGTCTTTGGGAAAATTCTTAGAAGTGAATTGCTGGTTAAAAGGTAATGTATAAATAATTTCATTAGATAGGAACAAATTACCTGCCACAGAAGTTATATATTATGTATTAATATGAGCAATATATAAGAGAGCCTAGCTTCCCATCTGCCTCATTGACAGATAATTTTGTTGAAGTTTCAGATTTTAATAGCAGGCAAAACTAACAACCATGACACATCTAGAATGTATCTTGGCAAAACTTGAATTTTTAGGACAAAAAGAAAATCTGCACACATTTTTTGCAGGTAGCAAAAAACTTCCTCCTTCTTGGACTTATCAATCTAAAACAGGTTACCTACTAGGAAGTTAGGAAACACACACACACACACACACACACACACACACACACACAAGGCTACTAAAGATTCTCAGTAACATTAAATGCAGGAGACATTGAGATAGTTTTTTTTTCAAAATTTTAAGAAGATTATTGCCACTAAAGCTATCTATAATCTATGTAATTATATTTATTAAAGCTTTATAAATAAATTTTAGACAGGCAATAATTTGGAAAGTAGACAAACAAAATAGCTTTCCTGAAAAAAATGCTAGCAAATCTTCTCTAGCTACTTAATAAATGAATCCAGATAAATATCTACATTACATAAGAAAATTGAGTAGCAAAAATAACATAATTATGAAATATGTGGTAAATGTTAATTTTAAAGAGAGAAGACAATTAGAACACAAAAACCATGAGTCGAATGTGGAATAAAAGAAGAAAATACACATAAACTAAATTTCTTATCCTGGTGAGGGGAAATTCAAGAGTTTCTTTTCCATTCTTTATTTTACTAGAGAAATAAAAGCTCAACTTAAAATGTTAATTTAACTTAAAGGTAGACATTGAAAATAACTATGGTGCATCCACAAAGTCGAGTGTTATGCAATTCTAAAAGGGAATGAGGGCTGGCCACTGTGGCTCATGCCTGTCATCCCAGTACTTTGGGAGTCCAAGGCAGGTGGATCACTTAAGAAAAATATGTTGAGACAACCTGAGTCATATAAAAATATTAGAAAAGAGAAACAAAGCAAAAAAACCAAACAGGTAAAAAAAAAAAAAAAAAAAAAGTAAGAAGAACAACAACAACAAAAGGAAACCATGCTGTTTGCAGCCAACACACCTAAGACAAAAGTGATTCACATGGAAAGATTAAAAATAAAGGAGTAAGAACATGTGGTGTTTGATTTTCTGCTCTTGTGTCAGTTTGCTGAGAATGATGGTTTCCAGGTTCATCCATGTCCCTACAAAGGACATGAACTCATCATTTTTGATGGCTGCATAATATTCCATGGTGTATATATACCACATTTTCCCTGTCCAGTCTATCATCATAGGCGGGTGTTGAACAATGAGAACACATGGACATAGGGAGGGGAGCACTACACACTGGGGTCTGTTGGGGGGAAATGGGGGAGGGACGGGGGGTTGGGGAGGTGGGGAGAGGATAGCGTGGGGAGAAATGCCAGATGTAGGTGATGGGGAGGAAGGCAGCAAATCACACTGCCATGTGTGTACCTATGCAACAATCTTGCATGTTGTTCATATGTACCCCAAAACCTAAAATGCAATAAAAAAAATAAAGGAGTACACATCAGGAATAGTGAATATCTGTTATTTTTTTATTATTATTTTTGAAAACTTTTTTATGCTTGGAGAATTTCCTACTTATGTGTTTGGCTTCCTCAAAGTAGAAAGTAAAAACATTCATTTTGCCAGTGTCTCTTGCAGTTAAGACACAAGCACATGACTAGTCAAAGTTGACTAAACTCATTGGTGCCAGACTGTGGTTCAGAAGTGAACCGTATTGGAAAGGAGACTCCATGAAGAATCCATTTTATTAACCGTGCTAGCTAGTATACTACTTAAGCCCTTGGCTCTCAGGGGTGGATTGCCTCCCAGACTGAATTCCTGGCACAGAATTGTTATCAGTATTAAATGCAAATGAAGTCTTATTACTGACAGTCCTGTAAATTCTACTCCAAAATGCTCAGTGTTGGTAGCAATGACTACTCCTTCATTGGGCCAGTACTATGCTGTGCTTACGGGCATTATTTCTGGAATCTTAACCTTTAGCCTATTCCTCCATCTCTCTCAAAGTTTTTCCAGCTCTCCATATCTTTATAATAAGCTCATTTTCTGCTCAAATAATCAAAGCTAGCTTCTTTTGTTACTGTCTGATTGATATCTGTAACACTGGTTCCAGAAGTCACTGTAGAAAACAGAACCTCAAGCAAATAGTAGGTGTCTGGAATTGATTATCTGGTCTGATTCAGGCTGAAGGCTCTGAAATCTAACCAATATAAAGCCTCTTGGCAAGCAATGTGAAACAGCCCTCTAATTTTCATCTGTGGTCACCTGCAATGAATACACAAGGCAAGTATTTCAGGAAAACAAGGCCACAGCCGGATAGCCCTATGTAAAGACATAAGAAATTCAAGGACTATAGAGTGAGTGCCTACTTCTAATGACATTTAGGAACTTAAAAAGAATTACAAACTCAAACTCTGAAGTTCTTGGTTCAATATATAGAAAGAAAACCATAGAATTGCTCTATGCTAAAAAAACATATTTGCTCAATTGTGTCATACAGCTAAAATACATATAAATCCAATTCAAATTGTGATCCTGCAGCTGCCACCACTTCTCAGTTAAATTCACAGCCTTGTCAGGTCTTTTATGTGAAAGTTAGAACTTTGGGAAGAAATCTAGATTTAGGGACATATGAACTTGAAATGGATTGCTCATGTATAGCATGTTCATTTACTCCCTGTGTTTCCCAAAAGGGCCCTCAAAAAAAAACTCTCTTCAATAACGCTTAGATGATATCAGCCCCATCATCTTTGAAAAGTGCTATACAACTATTCTCTGCTCATTTGGGATGCTGGCAGGAGACCCTGCTGTTGAAATGGGATGTTTCATTTTTAAATGCAAAAACCAGGTGCTGGAATGGTCAGTTCCCCAGAGCAGCCCTTAAATGCAAAGGCATGGACATAAGTGTGGCAATTGGTAAAAGGGTTGGTGTGGCATTAGAATGGTTTAACTCACAGGTATTTATGGTTATGGGTATTTGGTCATTGCTTCATAGGCCATAAAAAGATGAGAGATCCACTAGGATCATACTTGATTGTTATAATTAAAAAAAAAAAAAAAAAAAAAAAAGGCTGGTGAACTGAAGTCTGACCTGAGAGACTTAGCTTTCTATTTAATTCTCAAACCTTCATCTATTTCCATATCTAGAGTTACTGAAAAGAGGGAAGACTTTTTTTGAGGAAAGATCAGGTGAAAAATCTCACAAGCATGTACACTTAAGTCTCTTCCAAAAAGCATGTGGCCATTTACCAGAGCAACTAGGTACTAGGAAAAGAGAACTATTGAAAAGAAATTATTGAAAATTGCTTTGAACAGACATAAATCCTTAGTCCTATAACATTACCTTTGTCCCCTAATCAAATGCTTATGTAGCTCAATGAAAGGGATTTTGACCCAATTCGATGTCATGGGTAGGTCACTGGCACTGTAACACCATTTTATCTGGCTATATTCCAAGCTCCTCTCTATATACAGCTAATATACTTAGCAAATGGTCGAATTTTTAGTGACTTTCTTCCCAAGTTTTTGAGCAAGAGATACTATGATATAAAAACAACAATAACAGAAACATGTAGAAGTTTCTCAAGTTTCCCCTTTCACTAACACTGAAAACCAAAAGCAAATTTCTTACCGAGTTATATCAGTAAGACAAACAAAATACATGTCAAAAGGCAGGAGATCAATTTCATGGAAACAGAAGAGCTTGCTTCCTTATTGAAATTTGAGTTTCAGTAGTAAGAGGCTTCCAAGTAAAATCTCTGCAAAGGTAAAGGACAAGTTACTGTAACTTGGATTTTGGAAGTACTTCACATATGTTACAATTGAGAGTGAGGACTAAGCTCTGATTTTTTTTTTTTTTATCTTGTCCAAATTCCTAACTCAGAGGTCTAAAGAGTCATGCCCTACAAACCATAACTTTTCATCAGATGGATTTTATTTGACCCTATATATTGTGACTTACTTTTCAGTCTGACTCTGGCATAACATTATAAGACAAGGAAAAAATATTTAAACCCAAAATATATTTCCTTGCCGTATATCAAAATTGCCTTGCAAAATCTTTTGTGGGAAAAATCCACATTCTGTTGAGAATCCCCTTCCCCTTTGTTTTCCTTCCTTCCTTTCCAGATCCAGTAGATAATCAACTAAAAGCCAGGCACCCTTTTAAGTCTAATAAGAAACATTTTTAAAGCTGCTATCTCTCTGAAGTCTGCTCTCTGAGAGATTCCTCTGCACAATGAAACTTGGTTTCCAAAATCTTTTATCATAACCTGAACATTCCTTTCCATTAATCCCAGGTCTTCAGATAAACTCAACCAATTGTCAATCAGAAAATGTTTAAATGTACCTATAGCCTGGAAGCCCCTGCTTTGAGTTGCCTCATGTTTCTGAGCCAAATCAATGTATTTCTCAAATGTATTTGATTGATGTCTCATGCCTCCCTAAAATATATGAAACCAAGCTGTATCTCGACCACCTTGGGCACATGTTCTCAGGACCTCCCGAGGGCTGTATCATGGGCCATGGTCACTTGCATTTGGCTCAGAATAAATCTCTTGGAATGTTTTACAGAGTTTGACTCTTTTTGTTGACAAGAATGTTATTCAATTTACTATTCCTATGGACTGAATGTCTCCCAACATTAATGTGTTGAAACTTAATTGCCAATGCCATAGTATTAAAAGGTGGAACCTTTAGGAGGTGATTAAGTCATCACAGTGGAGCCCTCAGGAATGGGATTATGGTCTTTGTAAAACTCACTTCAGGACAAGGGTGTGTTCTATTCTTCTGTTTCCTGCCATGTAAGAATACAGCATATGTCTTCTTTGGAGGAAGCAGAGAGCAACTCTCACCAGGCACCAAATGTGCTGGTGCCTTGATCTCAGAATTCTCAGCCTCCAGAACTGTGAGAAAATAAATGTAGCTTCTTTATAAATTATTCAGGCTGTGGTATTATGATAGAGCAGCACAAACAAACTAGTACATCTATTGTCTGTTTTTGGGTAAATTTCTAGAAAATCCTGTATTGAGGAAAAAGAAGCTGGCACCAGATCAGGACTTACACTCGTACAGTTGAGCATGAACAAAAATCAACCAACTTTAGAAGCACATCTTAGAATGGGGACAGTTTGACAGTTGAGGCAGGCTCAAAGCGTGTATCGATCTTGTGTGTGATCCAGGGCAATATTGTGAGACCCAAGTGATTGTAACAAGCAATTTCGTTAGCGTGGATATTCTAGAATTAATTTGTCAATAATTTTTCCTTCACGTTTTGCCATAGACAAAAAATTGTGCAAATAAAGTCTCAGGCACAGGGCTATGAGAGGTTCATAAGAGAGAGCGAGTGAGCTCATGGCTGGCTGACATCCAAAAAAACAAACAAAAAATACTCATTATAAATTATAGGGGTAGAATAGCATGATAGATTTCAAACTTATTTTACTATATTCTAGAGGAATCATTAACTTATTATGGATATAAAGATCCATGAAACATTTGCACCCCTATTTTTAAATAGTTTTTCTGCAGAAGTGCCATAAACTTCCAGCAATATTTCAAATAAAAACATCGAGCATTATGAGACACAGTCAGATTAGATAACTCCTTTTCTTAGGACTATTTTCTTATCACTTGTGCTGTTATATTTAATTTTATTGCCTATTTATGAATAGACATACAATTCAGCTTCTTCTGTTGATCATTACTTTAATGTGATTCCTTTTATTTTAGAGTTATGATAATATAGAGATGGAATAGAATGAGAGTTATTATTAAGACATATCTTTATTTAAAAATGTAAATATAAAGAGCCTTAGAAAAATAATAAAACACTCAAATTTCATTTAGGATCAAATAAATTAATATTTCATTAATTATTCCAGATTTTTAAAATATGACATATATATTCAATGCTATTTCTATATTCCTTCAGCATACTCCCTCTGCTGAGAACACTAACCTGGCATTTTAAGGTATTATTTCCTTATCAATAATATGTATTGATATATAATACATTATATTATTATGTATACTTGAATATAGACATCCCTCTTTGCAAATATAAATCTAGAGCTGAGTGCTACTTCCATCTTCCTGACTACAACAATTGTCTATAAACGTACCTATAAATTAACAATAATATTTCTCCTATATTTTCTGTTGCGGTTTATCTATAATACATGCATCTAGTTCACTCATTATATTAATTGTATGGGATTTCATTACATAAACAAGCTATGGTTATTTATCTTTCTCTAACAACTAAGAAATAGATATTTCCCTTTTCCACTAACTGTTGTAGTATCAGCTTCAAACTTGTTACATGAGATATTATTTCCACAGTGGATACCAATAAGTGGTATTGTCTAATAGTCTCCAAAGTAACTGTAAAATGCTACATGTTCACCAGAAGTATGTAAAATTTCCTTTCGACTACATTTTCACTAACACTTGCTGACATATACATTTTTTTCTAATTTGTTGTATAATAGCATTTTTTCATTTTACATTTTATTTTATCCAGTGATAGGCAGACCAATGGTTTCTAGACAATGTCCATATTCTAATTTCAGGAACCTGTAAATATATTATCTTACATTATAAAATGTACTTTGCAGATATGATTAAAAATTTTCAAATAGGAACATTATTCTGGATCATCTAAGGGAAGCCAGTAAAATCACGGGTCCTTGTAAAATGGAAGACAGAGGCAAAAGAGTCAGAGGAGGTGTGATGACAGAAGCAGATGTGAGAATGATTCAACTGCTTGTTTCAAACATGAAGAAGGACCACAAACCAAGGAATGAGGCCACTCTCTAAAAGCTGGAAAAGTAATTATTTTTTACAGAATGGTGGACATCATGTATATTAAATTGTAGGGGTCAGATGATATTATATTCCTCCAGAGAGGATTACTCCTGTGTGAACCAGTTGAGGTGAAGAATGTTAATCTGATCAGAACTCTAGTCCTTTTCTCTTGGCATGGTGGTTTCCAGAAAATTTTGCTCTGCTTTTCTGAGCCCCCCATTTCCTCACTTGGCATACCTTTAGCCTCTTTGCCTGCACAGCTTCAGAACTTTGCAAATGTCTTGGAGAGAAAACCATCAAGTCTCAGGCTTTCCCTATAAACATTATAAAATTAATCAGGGAAGAAGGGAAGGGGAGAAATGAAATCAACCACGTGTATGGCATGTTCAGGATTAATCATTAGGTTTTGTTGCTCTCTGATCTGCTTCCTCATAGTTGTACACTGTTCCTCCTCCAGAATCACATAGGCCATGTCACTCCTTACCTGCTCTATAGACAATAACTTGAATGTCGTGAAATATTAAGTTTTCCATTTGAAATAGTCTTTTGGGTGATGTATACCAGTGAAACTACTTATGTCAGCTGGTCTGAAGGACCCCAAGAGCAGCTGGCTCACCAAAGAATGCAGTTTCTACATCCTGATGATTTCATCCCTTTTACCCCAACCAATTGATCACCCAGTTTTCCAGCCCCTTTATGATCCTTTAAAAAATTCCAGCCCAGAACTCCTCAGGGAGATAGATTTGAGGGTCTCCTCCCATCTCTTCTCTCAGTGTCCTGTGATCATTAAACATTCTGCTGCAAATCCTGCTGTCTCAGTATATTGGTCTGTTATGACTCAGTGGGCATATGAATGTGTTAGTCCTGAAACACAACTACAGAAACATTATGCCTTCAGTTTTATTTCTACATCCTTTTAGACCACCAAAATTTATGCTAGATTTTCTATTCTTAGAAGGATTTTTCTTTCCATGTAAAAATATCCATTCTTAGCCTTTTGCCCTGTTTCCCAAATCAGCAATTAGACTAAGAAGAAAGCAGCTGCATGCTGGGCACAGTGGCTCATGCCTATACTCTCAGCACTTTAGGAGGCTAAGGCAGGAGAATCATTTAAAGGTAGGAATTTGAGACCAGCCTGCTCAACAGAGTGAGACCTTGTCTTGAAAGAAAGAGAGAAAGAAGGAAAGAAAGAAGGAAGTAGCTGCAAAAAGCCAGCTTATGGTTTTGCTGTCTCTAAAATCCAGACCCCTGGATTTTATTGCCTCTGTTGTTCTCCAGTAACACCTCCAAACATGTAATTCTTGTTTTAATTCAGCTTTCCCTATTGTCTTCACAAGGAATATTAGTCTGCCATAAATTATTACTCTGGCTTACCTAGAATTAGTTATTGTCCTATTACATATAATTCTACAGAATCAAGTACTCTTGTTTGTCATGCCTCCTAAATCTTATGCAGGTCCATCTTTTTTTTCCATATATTTTGTTAGCTTTGGTTGCAAAGTAACTTTTTGCAAGGTTTGCTTTCTCTGTTAGTCTTGTGTGGCATGAGCTGTAATCAAGCCTCTCCTTAGGCACAGCCATTCAAGTACTATAGAATTTTTTGGGGGTCTCAAGTGGTACGATTTCAATACTACTTTTCTGTCCCTACATGAACATTAAAACGCAAATCTCCAGGTTAATAGTACTGATTCTTTCTCCCTGAGTACCTTCGGTGTTCTTTCATACGCACATAATATTGGTTTTCAGAACCCTCTTGATGTTTAGCATCTGAGATCTCTCCCACTGCCCACCTTCTTCTCAGGTTAAATTATGTGTCAAAAACCAAATTTGTTATATTTTATCTAGTTTTCTAAATGTTAGAAGTTTTTAATGTAATAGCCTACCGGTTTGGTTTTTTTATGGATTATTTAAAAAAATGGATTTTTTTATGGATTAGGAAAGCTAACTTGTTAAAAAAATGCTTTGTAATCCAGTAAACAAACCATTTCAGGAAATTGAGAATAAATATATTTGTTATACAAATTAGAAATCAACTTTATCATTCTTATTTATTGAAATAGATTGTTAGAAATATTTTTGGTCTGATTTCAGTTATTGCATATACTTGAAAGAAAGATGTCAACATGCAATAAACAAAGCAAGGCAAAGCAAATATTCCATAATTCAGATTTATCACCTGTCCAAATCACTGAAGATATACAAAGTTTTAGTTATGCCAAGAATGTAATTTTATTTATTAAACCTGCAGCCCTCAGTACCCAAGGTGATCTCTTATTTAAGTAACAACCAGGCCAGACTCTGAGATTAGACAAGATTGAGTACATTCAGGGTAGTATTGCCATAGACAGGAAAATAATTTTAAAATGATTTAAACTTCAATGCTTGAAACAACTTGGCTAGTGCTGTGGTTTGAATATTTGTTCCCTTCAAAACTCGTGTTAAAATTTGATCCACAATGTGGCAGTAGTGAGAGGAGAAGCTTGAAGAGGTGGTTGGGTGATGATGGCTATGTCCTCATGGATGGCTTCATCCATTCATGAATTAATGGACTAATGGACTGATGAGCTATCATGATTGACAGGACTGCTAGTCTTGTAAAAGGAAGAAGAGAGTCCTGAGCTAGCATGTTCAATCCCCTCTGCCTTGTGGAGCCCTGCACTGCCTCCAAATCATGCAAAGTCCTTCTCAGCAAGAAGGCCCTCACCAGATGTGACCCCTTGACCTCAGACTTAGTTTTCATAACTGTAAAAAAAAATTTCTTTCTTTCTTTTTTTTTTGTTCCAATATTTTATTGAATAGTTACACAAAAGTGTTTGCATTGTAATAACTCACTGGGGTATAATTTCTACACTTTGCTATTTATGTGTTCCACTTCAACTTAAAAGTTAAAACTACGAAAAAAATAAAATAATTCAAATTATATCATGGCTTTTCCTTATTATTAAGATAAATTCAAAATTCATATCAGCCCCTTCCCGCTTCTCCAGGTTCATTTTTATATCACTTTCTACCTCAAGGTTGTTGAATCTAAGTGTGCTGATTTTTCAGTTTTTTGAATTTGCCACATTCTTTATTTCTTTTCTTTTTTTATTTTTTATTTTTATTTTTTTCCCATTTATTTATTTTATTGCATTTTAGGTTTTGGGGTACATGTGAAGGACATGCAAAATTGTTGCATAGGTACACACGTGGCAGTGTGATTTGCTGCCTTCCTCCCCATCACCTACATCTGGCATTTCTCCCCTTGCTATCTCTCCCCAGCTCCCCACCCCCCACTGTCCCTCCCCTATTTCCCCCCAACTGACCCCAGTGTGTAGTGCTCCCCTCCCTGTGTCCATGTGTTCTCATTGTTCAACATCCGCCTATGAGTGAGAACATGCGGTGTTTGATCTTCTGCTCTTCGGTCACTTTGCTGAGAATGATGGTTTCCAGGTTCATCCATGTCCCTACAAAGGACCCAAACTCATCGTTTTTGATGGCTGCATAATATTCCATGGTGTATATGTGCCACATTTTCCCTATCCAGTCTATCGTCGATGGGCACTTGGGTTGGTTCCAGGTCTTTGCTATTGTAAACAGTGCTGCAGTGAACATTCGTGTGCACGTGTCCTTATAGTAGAACGATTTGTAATCCATTGGATATATACCTAGTAATGGGATTGCTGGGTCAAATGGAATTTCTATTTCTAGGTCCTTGAGGAATCACCACACTGTCTTCCACAATGGTTGAACTAATTTACACTCCCACCAGCAGTGTAAAAGTGTTCCTATTTCTCCACATCCTCTCCAGCATCTGTTGTCTCCAGATTTTTTAATAATCGCCATTCTAACTGGCGTGAGATGGTATCTCAATGTTGTTTTGATTTGCGTTTCTCTGATGACCAGTGATGATGAGCATTTTTTCATATGTTTGTTGGCCTCATGTATGTCTTCTTTTGTAAAGTGTCTGTTCATATCCTTTGCCCACTTTTGAATGGCTTGTTAGTTTTTTTCTTGTAAATCTGTTTTAGTTCTTTGGAAATTCTGGATATCAGCCCTTTGTCAGATGGGTAAACTGCAAAAATTTTCTCCCATTCTGTTGGTTGCCGATTCACTCTAATGATTGTTTCTTTTGCTGTGCAGAAGCTGTGGAGTTTGATTAGGTCCCATTTGTCTATTTTGGCTTGTTGTCAATGCTTTTGGTGTTTTGGTCATGAAGTCCTTGCCTTCACCTATGTCCTGAATGGTTTTGCCTAGATTTTCTTCTAGGGTTTTTATGGTGTTAGGTCTTATGTTTAAGTCTTTAATCCATCTGGAGTTAATTTTAGTGTAAGGTGTCAGGAAGGGGTCCAGTTTCTGCTTTCAGCACATGGCTAGCCAGCTTTCCCAACACCATTTATTGAACAGGGAATCCTTTCCCCATTGCTTGTTTTTGTCTGGTTTGTCAAAGATCAGATGATTGTAGATATGTTGTGTTGCCTCTGAGACCTCTGTTCTGTTCCATTGGTCTATATCTCTGTTTTGGTACCAGTACCATGCTGTTTTGATTACTGTAGCCTTGTAGTATAGTTTGAAGTCCGGTAGTGTGATGCCCCCCACTTTGTTCTTTTTGCTTAGAATTGACTTGGCTATGTGGGCTCTCCTTTGGTTCCATATGAAGTTTAAGGTGGTTTTTTCCAGTTCTGCAAAGAAGGTCATTGGTAGCTTGATGGAGATAGCATTGAATCTGTAAATTACTTTGGGCAGTATGGCCATTTTCACGATATTGATTCTTCCTAACCATGAACATGGAATGTTTCTCCATCTGTTTGTGTCCTCTCTTATTTCGTTGAGCAGTGGCTTGTAGTTCTCCTTGAAGAGGTCATTTACGTTCCTTGTTAGTTGTATTCCTAGGTATTTTATTCTCTTTGTGGCAATTGTGAATGGAAGTGTGTTCTTGATTTGGCTCTCTTTAAGTTTGTTATTGGTGTATAGGAATGCATGTGATTTTTGCACATTGATTTTGTATTCTGAGACTTCACTGAACTTGCTTATCAGTTTCAGGAGGTTTGGGGCTGAGACAATGGGGTCTTCTAGATATATAATCATGTCATCTGCAAATAGAGACAATTTGACTTCCTTCTTTCCTATTTGAATGCACTTTATTTCTTTTCCTTGCCTGATTGCTCTGGCTAGAACTTCTAATACTATATTGAATAGCAGTGGTGAGAGAGGGCATCCTTGTCTGGTGCCACATTTCAAGGGGAATGCTTCCAGTTTTTGCCCATTCAGTATGATATTGGCTGTTGGTTTGTCATAAATAGCTTTTATTATTTTGAGATACGTTCCATCGATACCTAGCTTATTGAGGGTTTTTAGCATAAAGGGCTGTTGAATTTTGTCAAAGGCCTTCTCTGCATCAATTGAGATAATCATGTGGTTTTTGTCTTTGGTTCTGTTTATGTGGTGAATTATGTTTATAGACTTGTAACCAGCCTTGCATCCCCGGGATGAAGCCTACTTGATCATGGTGGATAAGGTTTTTGATGTGCTGTTGCAATCGGCTTGTCAGTATTTTATTGACGATTTTTGCATCTATGTTCATCATGGATATTGGCCTGAAGTTTTCTTTTCTTGTTGAGTCTCTGCCGGGTTTTGGAATCAGGATGATGTTGGTGTCATAAAATGATTTGGGAAGAATTCCCTCTTTTTGTATTGTTTGGAATAGTTTCAGAAGGAATGGTACCAGCTCCTCTTTGTACGTCTGGTAGAATTCGGCTGTGAACCCATCTGGACCTGGGCTTTTTTTGGGTGGCAAGCTCTTAATTGCTGCCTCAACTTCAGACCTTGTTATGGGTCTGTTCAGGGTTTCGGCTTCTTCCTGGCTTAGGCTTGGCAGGAGGCAAGTGTCCAGGAATGTATCCATTTCTTCCAGGTTTATTAGTTTGTGTCCATAGAGTTGTTTGTAATAATCTCTGATGATGGTTTGAATTTCTGTGGAATCTGTGGTGATATCCCGTTTATCGTTTTTTATTGCATCAATTTGGTTATTCTCTCTTTTCTTTTTTATTAATCTGACTAGTGGTCTATTTTGTTGATCTTTTCAAAAAACCAGCTCCTGGGTTTATTGAATTTTTGAAGGGTTTTTTGTGTCTCTATCTCCTTCAGTTCTGCTCTGATCTTAGCTATTTCTTGTCTTCTGCTAGACTTTGAGTTTTTTTGATCTTGCTCCTCTAGCTCTTTCAGTTTTGACAATAGGGTGTCAATTTTTGATCTCTCCTTGCTTCTCATGTGGGCACTTATTGCTCTATATTTTCCTCTAGAGGCTGCTTTAAATGTGTCCCAGAGATTCTGGTATGTTGTGTCTTCATTCTCATTGGTTTCGAAGAACATCTTTATTTCTGTCTTCATTTCATTGTTTATCCAGTCAACATTCAAGAGCAAGTTGTTCAGTTTCCATGAAGCTCTGCGGTTCTGGGTTAGGTTTTGAATTCTGAGTTCTAACTTGATTGCACTGTGGTCTGAGAGACTGTTTGTTACGATTTCCGTTCTTTTGCATTTGCTGAGGAGTGATTTACTTCCAATTATGTGGTCAATTTTAGAGTAGGTGTGATGTGGTGCTGAGAAGCATGTATATTCTGTGGATTTGGGGTGGAGAGTTCTATATATGTCTATTAGGTTTGCTTGGTCCAGGTCTGAGTTCAAGTCCTGGATATCCTTGTTAATTTTCTGTCTGGTTGATCTGTCTAATGTTGACAATGGGGTGTTAAAGTCTCCCACTATTATTGTGTGGGAGTCTAAGTCTCTTTGTAAGTCATTAAGAACTTGCCTTATGTATCTGGGTGCTCCTGTATTGGGTGCATATATATTTAGGATCGTTAGCTCTTCTTGTTGGATTGATCCTTTTACCATTATGTAATATCCCTCTTTGTCTCTTTTGATCTTTGTTGCTTTAAAGTCTAATTTATCAGAGATGAGAATTGCAACTCTTGCTTTTTTTTGCTCTCCATTTGCTTGGTAAATCTTCCTCCATCCCTTTATTTTGAGCCTTTGTGTATCCTTGCATGTGAGATGGGTTTCCTGGATACAGCACACCAATGGGTTTTGCCTTTTTATCCAATTTGCCAGTCTGTGTCTTTTGATTGGGGCATTTAGTCCATTTACATTTACGGTTAATATTGTTATGTGTGAATTTGATACTGCCATTTTGATGCTAGCTGCGTGTTTTGCCCTTTAGTTGAGCTGGTACTTGTTGTTCCTTTATATGTGTAGAGCCTCTTTCAGGAGCTCTTGTAGAGCTGGTCTGGTGGTGACGAAATCTCTCAGTACTTGCATGTTCCCAAAGGATTTTATTTTTCCTTCACTTATGAAGCTTAGTTTGGCTGGATAGGAGATTCTGGGTTGAAAGTTCTTTTCTTTAAGGATGTTGAATATTGGCCCCCACTCTCTTCTGGCTTGTAGGGTTTCTGCTGAGAGATCTGCTGTGAGTCTGATGGGCTTCCCTTTATGGGTAACCCGACCTTTCTCTCTGGCTGCCCTTAGTATTTTCTCCTTCATTTCGACCCTGGTGAATCTGACGATTATGTGCCTTGGGGTTGCTCTTATTGACGAATATCTTTGTGGTGTTCTCTGTATTTCCTGGAATTGAATGTTTGCCTACCTTGCTAGGTTGGGGAAGTTTTCCTGGATAATATCCTGAAGAGTATTTTCTAGCTTGGATTCATTCTCTTCGTCGCATTCGGGTACGCCTATCAAACATAGATTAGGTCTTTTCACATAGTCCCACATTTCTTGGAGACTTTGTTCATTTCTTTTTACCCTTTTTTCTCCAGTCTTGCTTTCCCGTTTTATTTCATTGAGTTGATCTTCGACCTCTGATATCCTTTCTTCTGCTTGGTCAATTCGGCTGTTGATACTTGTGCATGCTTCACGAAGTTCTCGTGTTCGTTTTTCAGCTCCATCAATTCACTTATACTCCTTTCTATTTTGTCCATTCTCGTTAGCATTTCATCAAATCTTTTTTCAAGGTTCTTAGTTTCTTTGCATTTGGTTAGAACATGTTCTTTAAGTTCACAGAAGTTTCTTACTACCCACCTTCTGAAGTCTGATTCTGTCATTTCATCACACTCGTTCTCCCTCCAACCTTGTTCCCTTGTTGGTGAGCAGTTGTGATCCCTTGTAGGAGGAGAGGTGTTCTGGTTTCGGGTGTTTTCATCCTTTTTGTGCTGGTTTCTTCCCATCTTTAAGGATTTATCCACCTGTCAACTTTGTAGTTGCTGGCTTTCAGATTGGGTCTCAAATCTTTCAGATTGACGTTCTGTTTGTTGATGATGAGGTTGTTTCTGTTTCTTGGTTTTCCTTCTGACAGTCTGGTCCCTCTGCTGTAGGTCTGCTGAGGTTCACTCCAGGCCCTGCTTGCCTGGGGTTCACCTGCAGCAGCTGCTGAACAGTAAGGGTTGTTACCAGTTTTCTTCTTCTGCTATCTTTGTCCCAGAAGGATACCCGCCTAGTGCCAATCTGATCTCTCCTTTATGAGGTGTCTCTTTGGATATATAGGGGTCAGGGAGCTGCTTGAGGAGATGGTCTCTTCTTTATAGGAGCTCAAATGGTGAGCTGTGAACTCTGTTGTTGTTCATTCAGAGCTGCTGGGCAGGTACGTTTAGGTCTGCTGCAGCAGAACTCATAAACTGCTTTTTGTTCCCAGGTGCTCTGTCCCAGGGATTTAGGGCTTTATTTATGAGTTTCTGTTATGCTGCCGCCTTCTTTTTTTTTTTTCCTTCAGACCTGCCCAGCCCAGCAAGGAGGCAGCCTAGTCACTGTCGGCCTATAGAGGCTTTGCTGAGCTGCTGTGGGCTCCGCCCAGCTGCCGAGTGAACTTCCCTGCAGTCCTGTTTATATGGGTGTAGTTAGAACTGCTTTGGCGATGGTGGCCCGCCTCTGTTGAGGCGGAGTCTCTCTGCTGTGGCGGGTTGCCTTGGCAATGGTGGGCTGCCTCTGCAATGGTGGGTTGCCTTGGCAACGGCAGGCTGCCTCAGCAATGGCGTTGCCTCGGCAATGACGGGCTGCCTCAGCAATGGCGGGTTGCCTCTGCAACGGCGGGCTGCCTCAGCAATGGCGGGTTGCCTCGACAATGGCGGGCTGCCTCAGTATTGGCCGACTACCTCGGTCGTGGCGGGCTGCCTCTGTAATGGCAGACGCCCCTCCCCCACAGAGCTGGACCGTCCCGCGTTCAGCTGCACTTGCTGTGAAAGTCTCAATCCAGAGTTTCTGGTTGCTGTTCTTTTGTGGGGGTGGGAGCAGCCGAGCCTGATCACCGGGCTCCCTGCCTCAGCTTCTTTTTTAAGTTGGTGTTCCAGTCACCTGTTGAAGAGGCGCCGGGGTCTGTTTGTTTTCCCCTGCGGCCACTCACTGCGCTGGCTTAAACAGGGGCACTGAGGTTTTCTTTCCTTTATAAATTACCCAGTTTCAGGTTGTCTGTTACACGCAATAGGAAGTGGACTAAGACAGCTGTTAAACTTTATTTTATGCTAACATTTTTTCCAATGTTGCCTCCTGCTACCAATGAACAGAATAGAAACAGGCCTTTGCAATCATAATAGCATTAGAATATATCATCTAATTTCATGGAGGTGTGTCCTTTGTCTTTTCCTAAATTCAATGCTAAGCTATCTTATTTTGGTATATGGTGAAACAGTAATATTTGAAGGAAAAGAGGCAATTAAGACAGGGATATGGCTTTTTGATCACAACAGGCATTTGAAAACCTTTATTGTTCCAGAATTTTAAGCCATACCTAAAAAACTATACTGAAATTGATGGGTAAATTTTACATTGCTTGATGAAATTTTCACCAAATGGGCTTTTCCCTAAAAGTCAGAATTGGAGTCATTTTATGATCCAGTAGCAAACATCATTAGTAGAGATGGTGGAGACTTCCTGAGTGTTTAATGCATTCTGGGAAACCACCACGACTTGGCAAGGTCTCTCTGCGGTTGTTTTATAGTGCAGAGCCTCACTCTGTGTAGTAAAACTAAAACCAAATTCATTTGGGCACAGTCTTTTTGTTGCTTTATTTAATTTTCACTTTGGCATATGGCCCTTAAAGCTTTAATAGGGCAGATGTGGCTTTGGAAGGGCTTACTAATCCAACTTGGTTAATGACTTTCACAGTAGAAACCAGCTCAGCAGTTTTTTCTCAGTCCACAGTTAGTTCCTATTCTCTGTGATTTTTCCTTTGTGGAAAACCTCTTCATAGGGCAACCTATTATCAGTAGACATTTTCCTGAATTTTGAGATAACTTCCTTCAAGTTTCTGGGTTGCAAAGACAGAGGCAGAGGAAATGCTGCTAAAAACTGAGCTATTGATACATGGAGAGAAAAATAAAGAGTTGTGTTTGTATTTGCAACTTCTTTCATCATGCAGAGCATGATGGCTTCACATTGCTCTGTGGGATAGAGGGTTGATTATGTTAGGTTAGCATTCGAGAAAGTCCTAAATGAATTAGCATTTTTGATGATCGTTGGTGTTTCTGATGTCAGTGAGGGACCATAGAAATAATATGAGCTGTGGAGCCAGGCAGTCCGTTCTTCAGGTCCTGAGGGCCTATTCTAGATTTTTCTCAGTCCACTTTCTGACAGTAATATATATTACTGCCTACCTCACAGGATTTTGTGAGGATTCGGTGTCAGGAAGTGGTGTTTCCTGAACTATAGTTATTTACATACCATATGAGGATTTTTAAAAAATCCTATATGTGGATTCTATTTGTATTATTATTTGCATAATGTTTTAACAAGCAATGCCCTTTCCCTCAGTTTTTAAAAAAACTTATATTGTTTAGCCTTATTAAAAGCAATATTGACAAAAACGTAATGCACTATATTGCTTCATTACATATTAAAATAAATTTAAATTATCTCTTGTGCGTTGTATTAATAAAAACAGCCCTGGTATTATGCTCAGATAATATTTAACACAATGACCTTGTTTACTTGTTTCTTGTTTAGTTGAAAAAGAACTCAGATTGGAGAAGGGATGACTTCTCTCCATAGGCATGCCTACACCCAAGCTCAGCATTCCACAACACTGAGGGTTTCGTTCCTCAGGCAGGAGGGGCTATACTTGAAGGAAATTACTCATGAGCTCTAAGAGCTGCACAACTGGTTTCCCAGATTACCTCAGAAACCTCTAAAACTTAACCTGGTTTGCTTGATTCCCAGTATTCTGATGATCACCATGCCTTTAATTCTGCCAAAATCTCTTTTGTCTTTCCCTATCCCCTCTTCTCCCTCTCTCTTTCTCTCTGACACACACACGCACACACACACACTGATATGGCTCTTTCTGTCTGGCGCACACACACACACACACACACACACACACACACACAGACATGGTTGTTTGCATGTTTGCCTTATAAGAAGGTTGATAAACAGAAGGGCAGAGACTCTCCTCTGCAACCATCACGCATGGTGTGTCCAGCGAGGGCCTTGGCCTGGACACATCGGTCTGTGTGAAGATGAAAGGCTAGAGATCCTATGGCTTTTCTCTTCCTGTAACCCCAGGCTTGGCTTGTAAGTTTCCTCAGTAAAGCCTTTTCTTCAGTCCATTCTGTGTGAAGTTGTGGAAATCTTTTCAAGCCCTTCTTCATGACAGCTGGCGTGCAAAAAGGAACACACCCTGTATGTCCAAAAGATGGCAGGATATATATGTAGTCTCATGTTCTGTCAAACAAAACATTCTGAAACCAGAACATATTCTGCACAGTGCCCAGTCCTTGGCACATAGTAGTATACAATAAGTGTTTCTTGACCCCATTATGAATGGATACATGAATACTTGTAGTTGGTGAAAGAATAAATGGCTGAAAAAACTTTTTACAAGTTTTTTCATGTTTAATAATGTGCAGAAATATTAGAAGAGCAGTAAACAACAACATAAGTTGGCTGGCATTTATAAGGGACAGTTTCTTCCAGACAACCATATCTTCTAAAAAAGTGAAGCGTATTCTTCAAAGCATACATTTGTTTTTTGAATAAGCTCTGTTTAAAAAGTTACCTTACTTATCTGAGTTATATATTATACATAATTTAACCTTGTCCTGAATACTTATAAGTAAAAACAGTGTTTTACAAATGATTAAAAGGAGATATAGATTTAGAAACTTCTGAGGTCTTATTCTGAGTAATTTTTGCTGGCTACAAAAATAACATGTGTAATGAAGAGACACAGACATGAAATATGTAGAATGCTAATGCTCCATGGTAGGATTCTCTCCCTTTCTATTTCCCCAATATTTATCTCCTATGGATACTTCCTTAAAGAAGGAAATTTGGAAATATTACACACTACATTTAATCAAATATCTGTTCTAGAGTTTGTGTTAACATTGAATTGTATTTCTTTCTTTTTAATTTTTGTGGATACATAGTGTATGTATTTGTAATGTAAATGAAGTATTTTGATACAGGCATACAATGTGTAATAATCATAAAAGAGTAATTGGGGTATCCATCACCTCAACATTTATCCTTTCTTTGTGTTACACATAATCCAATTATGCTTTTTTAGTTAATTTAAAGTATACAATAATTATTTATTTGGCAGTCATCCGTTCTTCTACCAAATATTAGATCTTATTCATTCTGACTATATTTTCATATCTATTAGCCATCCCTGTTTCCGTTGCCCCACCCCACCACTACCTTTCCAGCCTTTGTAACCATCTATCTCTATTAGTTCAATTATTTTAAATTTTTTAGTTCCCACAAATGAGTGAGAACATGTGAAATTTGTCTTTCTTAACTTGGCTTACTTCACTTAACATAATGACCTCTAGTTCCATCCATGTTGTTGCAAAGGACAAGATCTCATTCTTTTTATTATGTCTAAATAGTACTCCATTGTGTATATATACCACATTTTCTTCATCTACTTATCTGTTGACTGACAGTAGGTTACTTCTAAATATTGGCAATTGTGAATAGTGCTGCAATAAACATGAGAGGGCAGATATCTCTTCCATATACTGATTTCTTTTTTTCTGAATATAAGCCTAGCACTGGGGTGGTGGATCATATGGTAGCTCTATTTTTAAATTTTTGGGGAATCTCCAGACTATTCTCCATGGTGATTGTACTAATTTGCATTCCCACCAACAATATAGGGGTTCCCTTTTCTCTATATCCGCTCCAGCATTTGTTATTGCCTGTCTTTTGGATAAAAGACATTTTAACTAGGGTGAGATGATATCTCATGCGGTTTTGATTTGCATTTCACTGATGATTGATGATATTGAGCAAATTTTCTTATACCTATTTTTCATATGTATATTTTCTTTTGAGAAATGTCTATCTAGATCTTTTGCCAATTTTTAAATTGGATTATTTGTTTTATTCCTATTCCTTATATATTCTGGATATTAATCTCTTGTCAGATGAGTAGTTAGCACTTATTTTCTTCCATACTATGGGTTGTCTTTTTACTTTACTTTGCTGTGCAGAAGCTTTTTAACTTAGCATGATTCCCTTTGTCCATTTTTGCTTTGGTTACCAATGCTTGTGCAATATTACTCAAGAAATCTTTGCCCAGTTGAATGTCCTGAAGATTCCCAATGTTATCTTTTAGCAGTTTAAGAGTTGGGGGACTTAGATTTAAGTTTTGAATCCATTTTGATTTGATCTGTGTATATGATGAGAGATAGGGGTCTAGTTTTATTCTTCTGCATATAGATATGTAGTTTTCCTAGGAACATTTATTTAAGCGACTGTCCTTTCCTTCTTGGCAAAGATGCCAAGAACATACATGCCAAGAATGGATGTTCTTGGCATCTTTGTCAAAAATGAGTTCACTGCAGATGTGTGAATTTACTTCTGAGTTATTTGACCCATTGGTTTATGTGCATGATTTTAGGCTAGTATCATGCTGTTTTGCTTACCATGGCTCTGTAGTATAATTCGAAGTCAAGTGACATGATTCATCCACTTTTTTTTTTTTTTTTTTTTTGGTTAGGATAACTTTGTCTGTTCTGAGTCTTTTGTGGTTCCATACAAATTATAGGATAGTTTTTTCTATTTCTGGAAAGAATACCATTGGCATTTTGATAAAGATTACACTCAATGTATAAATTGTTTTGTGTAGTATGGAAATTTTAACAATATTGATTCAATCCTTGAACATAAAATCCGATTTCATTTTTTTGTGTCCTCTTGCAACAATGTTTTATAGTTTCATTGTGGTACTCCTCCACTTCTTTGGTAAAGTATATTCCTAAATATTTTAGTATTTTATTTTATTTGTGGTATTGTATTTGGTATATTTTTATTTTTATTTTATTTTTTGTATTTGTGGTATTCTATCAGGTATCTTTTTCATATTGTTTGCTGTTGCCCTATAAACATGCTAATAATTTTGGTATGCATCTTTAATGAATTTGTTTAACAGTTCTAATGGTTTTCTTGTAGAGTCTTTATGTCTTTGCAAATATAAGATTATACCATGTCCCAACAAGGATAGTTTAAATTCTTCCTTTACAACTTCTTTCTCTGGTCTAGTTGCTCTGACTAGAACATCCAGTATTATTGGAAAACAGTAGTGAGAGTAGGAATCTTTGTCTTGTTCCAGATCTTAGAAGAAATACCTGAAAGGTATTTCCTATTCAGTGATACTGTGGGTCTATTGTACATGACTTTTATTGTATTGCGGTATATTCTTTGTTTAACCAGTTTCTCAAGGGTTTTTTTTTTTTTAATCATGAAAGAATGTTGAATTTTATCAGATGCTTTTTCAATATCAGTTTAAATGATCATATGGTTTTTGCCTTTCATTCTGTTGATATGATGTATCACAATGATTGATTTGTGTAAGTTGAAGCTTCCTTGCATTACTGGGATAACTTCCACTTGATCATGATGAATAATTTTTTGATGTGTTGTTGAATTAAATTTGCTAGTATTTAGTTGAGGATTTTTGCATCAATGGTCATCAGGCATATTGGTCTGTGGTTTTCTTTTTTGATGTGTCATTGTCTAGTTTTGATATTAGGGTCTTAAAATTAGTTTGAAAGTGTTCCCTCCTCTGCTATTTTTCAAATAGTTTGAGTAAAATTGGTATTAATTGTTCTTTAAATGTTTGGTGAAATTCAGCAGTAAAGCCATTGTGTCCTGGATTTTCTTCACTGTGAAACTTTTTATTACAACTTTGATCTTATTACTTGTTATTGGTCTGCTCAGGTTTTGGATTTCTTCATGGTCCAATCTTGGTAGGTTGTATGTGTCTAGGAATATATCTATTTTTTCTAGGTTTTCCAATTTACTGGCATATAGTTTCTCATAGTAGCCACTAATGATCTGTTGAATTTCTACAGTATTACTTGTAATGTCTCCTTGTTCATTTCTTATTTTACTTATTTCAGTGATATCATCTTTTTTTCTTTGGCTAAAGGTTTGTAAATTTTGTTTACCTTTCAACAAACCAATTTATGTTTCATTAATTTTCTGGGTTTTTGTTTGAATGTCTACTCTGATCTTTATTATTCCTTTACTTCTAAGTTTCGGTTTGGTTTGCTCTTGCTTACCTAGTTCTTTAAGAGGCATCATTAGATTGCTTATTTGAAGATTTTTTTTTCCTTTTTTGAGATAGGTACTTATTGCTATAAACTTTCCTCTTAGACCTGCTTTCACCATATCCGATATGTTTTGGTATGTTGTGTTTTCATATCATTTTTTGTGAGAATTTTTTAAATTTCCTTTTAAATTCCTTATTGATCCATTGGTCTGTCAGGAAGATATCACTTAATTTGCATATATTTATATCATCTTCAAAATTCCTGGTTATTAATTTCTTGTTTTATTCCATTTTGATAACAGAAGATGCTTGATATTATTTCACGTTTCTTGAATGTTGTAAGATTTGTTTTTTGACCTAACATGTGGTCTATCCTTGAGAATAATCCATGCACTGAGGAGAAGAGAATGTACATTCTGCAGCCATTGGATGAAATATTCAGTAAATATTCATTTGGTCTACAGTACAGATTAAGCCTGATAATTATTTGTGGCTTTTGTGTTGTATGATCTGTTCGATGTTGAAAGTGGGGTGTTAAAGTTTGCAACTATTATTGTATTGAGATCAATCTCTTTTTTTACCTGAAACAATATTTACTTTATATATCTGAATGCTCCAGTGTCAGGTGCATATATTTTTACCATTATTTTTTCCATTTGCAGAATTTATCACTTTATCATCATGCAATGACTTTCTTTGTCTCTTTATAATTTTTGTCTTGAAATTTATTTTGTCTGATATAAGTATAGCTACTGCTGCTCCTTTATTGGTGTGTATTTGCGTGGAATGTCTCTTTCAATCCCTTTGTTTTCAGTCTATGTGTGTCTTTATAGGTTTTAGTGTGCTTCTTATAGGCAACATGTCATCGGCCTTGTTTTTACATTCATTTAGCTGCTTTATCATTTGTGATTGGAGAGTTTAATCCATTTACATTTAATGCTATGTTTGACAAATAAGAATTTACTCCTGACATTTTGTTACCTGTTTTCTTGTTTGTATTGGTTGTATCTATATTTGCAGTGTATTGGCGGCATGTTTCCTGTATTGTATTTGCAGGGTATTTGTTGCATGTTTCTTAATTTGAGGTTACTATGAGGCCTTTGAATAATCTCTGATAACCTATTGTATTAAACTGATGACAACACTGATTACATAAACAAAGTAATGGATGAGTAAAGAGAAAACTAATAAAAACTCTACACTTTAACTTCATACTCCTTGCATTTTAACTTTTTGTTATTTCAATTTATGTTTCATTATACTATGTCTTGAAGAGTTGTAATTATTATTTTTCATAAGTTCATCTCTTAGGCTTTCTACTCAAAATATGAGTAGTTGAGACACCACAATATATATTCTGTATTTTTTGTGTACTTTCTTTTGCCAGTGAGTTTTGTGCCTTCAGATGATTTCCTCCTGCACCTTAAAATCAATTCTTTCATGTTAAATAATTCCCTTTAGCATTTCTGGTAGGACAGGTCTAGTGTTGATGGTGTTGATGAAATCCCTTAGTTTTTTTTTTTTTTTATGTATGGGAAAGTCTTTATGTCTCCTTAATATTTGAAGGATATTTTTGTTGGATATACAGCAGTACTTCAACACTTTATTCCTTTAGTGCTTTGAATACATCATGCCACTCTCTTCTGGCCTGTGAGATTTCCACTGAGAACCCTATGGCCAGATGCATTGGAGCTCCATCGAATGTCATTTGTTTATTTTTTCTCGTTGCTTTTAGAATCTTTTCTTTATTCTTAAACTTTGGGAGTTTGATTATCACTTGTCTTGAGGTAGCCTTCTTTGTGTTAAATCTGCTTGGTTTTCTATAATCTTCTTGTACTTGAATACTGATATCTTTCTCTAGGTTTAGGAAGTTCTCTGTTAGTACCCCTTTCAATAAACTTTCTACCCTAATCTTTCTGTCTGTCTGTCGGTCTCTCTCTCTCTCTCTCTCTCTCTCTGTCTCTCTCCCACACACTCCTCTTTCATGCCAATAACTCTTAATTTTCTCTTTTTAAGGCTATTTTCTAGATCCTGTAGGTGTGCTTAACTTTTTTTTTTCTTTTTTCTCTGTGTATTTTCAAATAGCCTGTCTTCATGCTCACTGATTATTACTTCTGCTTGATTGTTTCTGCTATTTAAGATAATTATGCATTTTTCAGTATGTCAGTTCCCTTTTTAGCACCAGAATTTCTGCTTAATTCTTTTAAATTATTTCAATTTTTTCATTAAATTTATTTGATTGGATTCTGAATTTCTTCTCTGTATTATCTTGGATTTTGTTGAGCTTCCTCAGAAAAGTTATTTTAAATTCTCTTTCTGAACTTATATCTCTGTCTTCAGGATTGGTCACTGCTGCCTTATTTAGTTCATTTGGTGGTGTCATGCTTTCCTGAATGATCTTGATGCTTGTGGGTGTCCTTGGTGTTTGAACATCGAAGAGTTAGATATTTACTGCAGGTTTCACAGTCTAGGTTTGTTTGTACTTGTCCTTCTTGGAAAGGCTTTCCAGGTATTCAAAGGAACTTGGGTCTTGTGATCTAGCCTTTGGTTGGATTACCAGGCAGAGACTCTTACTCTCTTCTCTTACTTTTCCCCAAACAAATGGAGTCTTTCTTTCTGTGATGAGCTCTCTGGAGTTGGAGGAGGAGTGATATTAGCACCCTTGTGGCTACCACCACTGATACTGCATAGGGTCAGGGCTGAAGCCAGCACAGCACTGGATTTCACCCAAAGCCCATTTTGACAACTATCACTTATGTTCACTCAAGGCCCAAGGGCTCTACAATCAGGTGGTGGCCAATCCATCCAAATTTGTCTCTTTCCCTTCAAGGCAAGTTCTCCTTGGCCTCAGGCAGGTCTGGAGATGTTGTCTGGGAGCCAGATACTGGAGTCCAAAGCTTAGAAATTTACCTGGTACTCTATTCTACTGCAACTGAGCTGGTACCCAAGCCACAAGACAAAGTCTTTCCTACTCTTTACTCCATTTTCCTTAAGCAGAGGAGTCTCTCCCCATAGCTTTTACCCACCCCAGGCTCATGGTGAATACTTCCTGGCTATCACTGATATTCGCTCAAGGTCCAAGTGCTCTTCAGTCAGGTTATGATGAATGCTACCGCTCCTGAATCTCTTCCTTCAGGACAGTTTGCTTCCCTCTGTTCCAGGGCAGGTCTACAGGAATGCTGTCCCTGAGCCTAGGTCTGGAATCAGGAATCCCAGGAGCCCACTTGTTACTTCACCCTACTGTGGTCCAGCTGTTACCCAAGCTTCAATACAAAGTCGCCTTTACTCTTCCGTCTCCTTTCCTGAAGTAGAAGTTGTCTCTCCCCATAGCCACCACAGCTGGGAATGTGCTGGTTCACACCTGAAGCCAGCCAGGCTCTGAGTCCTACCCAAGGCCTGCAGCGAGCATAGCTTGTGTTCTTGACCCTCCATTTCAGCTTCTATCTACAGAACTATACAATACTGATTTTATTGGGATTTGAAATTCCTTTGGTAATTGTCTTTGGGACTCCATTCAAACATGGATGTGTAGAAGATTCATGGGTATAGACTTGAATAGTTAATATGTTTGTGGAGCATATTCTATTGCCAGCTGTCTTCTAAATACTTAAACTTTACATTGATTCACTTACTTAATCTCCATTGCAGCTATATAAAATAATGACAGCATTGCTGCCATTTTTTAGATGAAAACTGAGGCTCAGAGTGTTTTGGTACTTTCTAAAGATCTTATTGCTAGAAAAGATGTATGATCTCCTCAATGATTGGAACTTGCTTCATCCTTGCTACCTGAGGTGGTGTATTTATAATTATCTTTGGCTTTACTATGTGTTGATCATTTTTGGTGACCCATTTTTCTTCACACTAGACACATATCTTCCTCCAGTTTCTTAAGTTATCATTGGTGCAAAGTTTTTGTTTGGAGATAATTAAGTGTAATCATTAATGGAAAGCATAGTATGGTGTTAGAAACAGTTTTAGTATTGATGCCAAACTTTGCCATGGCTAGAAAATTATTTAGCGGATTTCCTACCAGCATGTCCTTCTTACAGCCTCAACACATGTCACATCATTCTAACCCAGGGCCTCTCCTCTCCTTCTTCTCTCCATTCCCATGGCTTCACATACTCTACTCGGGCAACCTAGGGAAAAACAAAATTCCTTTCACTTTACTATGCAGGGAAGTTCACCTTTCTTTTTTAAATTTCCTCTTATTTCAAATCACACATGTACTCTTACTTTTCATGTCCAAAGAATCTTTTCCAAATATTTTCCTAAATAAAAAAACACCTTCACTAATATATGTAAATGTAGCTCCAGTTACTTTTTGAAAATTTAAATACCAATATTTTTGCTACATCTATTAATAGTAAAAAAAAAAGAACTTAAATGTGTGATTATAAGAAATTTAACAAATAAAAGACATTTCCATATGATGAATTACGTGTTTAGTTATACAGGAAAATGTTCAGTAAACAGTAAGTTAAGAAAACAGATTCTAAAAGATTACATAGAACACTATGTGCAGCTTACTACCTTATTTTAAACAAAAGATATCAGGTCCCCTATTACATATGCCAACTATTATTTGTCACAGACTATAACTAAGTGATCTTCTCATGGCCTGTTCTAACATGTAAGATCATTTTCTTTTATTCAAATACTACTAGTCACTGTTATTCCCTAATATTATGTTTACTAATGGAAAATAATAACTAAGGGGTTTCTCTGTGCTTAATACAGTTCTATGCTCTTCACAGGTATGAACTCACTTAAAGTCATTCAAAACAACCCAGTGATGCACATACCACCATAATCCTCTTTATAGCTGAGTAAACTTACAGAGAAGTTAAATATCTTGTGCAATTGATAAAGCAACAACAGCAAAGCCAGATTTGAACCCAGGAAGTTTAGTTCTGGGCCCTACACTCTTATCTACTAAGCTTGAGTGTTTATCTTCTTGCCTCCTATTCTCAGGTAACATTTTTTCCTACTTTAATTGGCTCTGCTTCAGTCAGCCTTTGCCATTTCCAATGTGTGCTTCTCTGTTACAGGGTGGAGAGATAAGAGTGCTTAGAATAAACATCTAACTTCTTAAATCAATAATCCTAATTTTATGTACAATATTAAATCAATCATTTATAATCAAAGGAACATTTATAATAGCTTCACTGCATCTCCCATATAGAAAGAAATTAAGTCTTTTCTTCGTTTATAAACTTCTTATTGTTTTATACAGGTGTAGAACTATTTCCAGTGACTGAGTGGCTGGAAGTCTGGTTGTCAGAGGCTTGGGATGGTAATTATATACTTTATGTTACTTGCTGGTCAACCCTTTCATTGTGGAAGAGCTCAGAGATAAGAGGGTTTAGTAAGCATCTGGTGACTCCAGTGATAAACTTGGAGAAACCCCACACATATAAATAGTAGATTGTGGGTGAAATGTTTTTTCATTTATGCCTGATGAGTCTTGGGTTAAGAATGATGGGTAGGGGATTTCTATGTAACCTAGTGACACTGATAACAGCTTTGACAATGGGCAAAGCATTTTCTTCCCTCATCTGGGTTAGTCAGGCACCTGACAGACCCTGGATCACCCTTGGCTCCCAGTTGTTTGCCTTCTCAAGGGCAGAAGGTAACAGCCAAGCTGGCAGGAGAACAGTAGGTCTCACAGGGCTTTGTTGTAAGGTCCTGTTTTCATCTTGTTCCGATCTCTGGTTGGCTGGACTGGAGTTTCTTCTTCATGAAGGCATATCATAAATATGTTACCACACAAATTCTCTGTAAAAACTGGCAGTTCTTCATATCTGCCTTCAAATAGCTTAGTAATCAATTTCTCTAAAGTTTCCTCATTAAGAATTATTTTTTCATTAAGACAGAAGATCAAAGCCAGCTGCGCTAGTGAAGGCGCTAAAAAGGGAGAAATTGCACAGATTCCCAGCAGATAAGATTATACGTGTTGTTTCACCAAGGTTTTCAAAACAAAACTATTGATAATGACTAAACGTGAAGCTCCTGGGCAAGGAGTTTGCCGGCACATAAACTGATTTTGCTTGCAGATGTGGCTGTCTGCTTCCTGTGGCTGCAGTGGGAGGAAAGGCTTTGGAGGACTGTGTGAGATGATTGAAGAGCAAATGCCTTTGACCTGAATTTTTTAACCTAGTCTTTCCAGTTTTTTGACATAGAATTCTGCTCTCCTCACCTCTTGCTGTTCTTCCACTTCTTATTTTATATGATGAAAGATATCCTTTAAATAAATACACATGAGAAATGGCAATATAAGATCATCGCATAATCTCCCATTAAAAACCGTGGGTTCATTTTGACATGTAAGAATTGGCTTGTGCTACTTACTACATGACACCATCCTTTGGGTGTTAGAGCACTACCCTGTGGCCCTTTGACTGGGTTGCTTTTGTTATCACAGTATGTCAACCTTGATTTGCCCTGTTGTGCAGTTGTGCTGTCAGTAGCTTAGTTTTGACAGTTTTAGTTATGTTCCCCGTGTAGCATATTGTCACACATACACCGGCAAGAAGAAATGTAGTTTGCTAAATATAAATCCTCCAGGAAAAGGAGAGAAGTATAAGAGCTCTTTGGACAACAACTATAAATGATTTTTGAGTAAATTTGTTTCATGTTGGGACACGAACAACTTCTACATGTTGGAAAAAATGTTTTAATATATAATTTGTAAGCAACTAAGGGTTTTAAAGAAAAAACTAATGGATTATTTTATTCATTAAAAACATTAAAAACCTTTTAATTTTGCACAGATTTATATAAAATATTGGTGAAAATAAGGATGTGTTAAAACCTATCTCAATTATGGAATGAGTTTGCACATGTTATGCTCTACCAAAAGAAATTTTTTCTCCATGTGTTTCTGTTTGCTTGTATTCTCAGAGAGTCTATGACTCTAGAAAGGTTAAGAACCATAGTGTGCTGCTGGTACAGACATAGGCTGATCATCTGGCACACCAAAGAGGTGGGTTACTTTGGGCATAACTGATCGCAAGCACATGACAACTATACCCAGAAGACTCTGTCACCAGATATCTTGATGACCCTTCAGTAATTGTCTTTCAATTCTATAGGAATCTGGAATTTTTCCATGATTGGGATAGACGGAAAGGGGTCACATAATGGCTCAGAAGACAAAGACCCTCAGTTTGCCAGCTGTTTAAGTATTTATCTTTCCATCTTTGATTTGGAGGGTCTGAACTAATTCTATCCCTCAAAACCAGCCCTTACAATTTCACATGCCCTCCTCTTTCATGAGAGTTCCTGGGTCTAGAGGGCAGGAGCATGTGTAGTTTTAGCAGAGTGTTGGCAACAAAAAGCAGATTGGACTCGGTGGGATCCAACTGAGGAACATTTGCAGGCTTTTTTGAATCATCTCTAGTTTTCAGAATACCATGTTTCTGATTTTCTTGGAAGAAGTAAAGCAACAAGAGATAAATAACATTAATAATTGGACAGTCAAAAGAGAATTTGTGTATCAGAATGGAAATAAGAACCTATTCCACTAGGGAATTCAAAAACAAAGGTCAGGTCTGGATTCTAGTAATAGATATATTATAATTTTACTTTGAAACATAATTTCTATCTCTGTAGTTCCCCCTTTTCTACTAAGGAGAAGTTATAGCAAGGCCAATTTGTGTGCAAAATAAGTTTTAGTCTTATCATATTTGGCCAGATTATTTCTATAAAGTGCAGCAAGGAGATTGGCCATATTGGCTCCTTTTAAATTGGCTTTGCTAGAACTTTATTTTAAAATACATTACTCTAGTCAAAGTCTTGGTAAAATAATCAGTTCTCCAATTGTGTCTTTGTGTCCTGTTATAAAAGAAAACAGATTCTTACTCAACTTATGCAAATGATTATATTACCGTAAAGTAAGAATTCTCATGAATCATTACCAAATCTTGGAGAACTCAGGTAGAGAGAATGGTAAATTCTTCTTACAAAAGTGTGCCTTAAAATCAGAGTAACAGCCTTTCAAATAGGAAACTGTCCTTTCACCTTGGAACTGGCATCTACGCATCAAACAGCTCTTTGACAGTAAAGTGAGAGCTGTTTATCTGGCACTCCAAAATTTAGGAGCTCTTCACAGTTCCAGAATCAGTCTTGTCTTCCTCCCAGTGTGGTTGGCAAAACAGTTGAGCTGTGAACTTTGGTGCATTGACTTCTGATCATGCCATGGAATGTGGGGTTCTCCATGTATCCTGTCCTCATAGACCAATCACATCAACTGAAGAATGATAAGGGTCATAAATTTGGAAAGGAAAGCTTTATTTCTCTTAAAGATTTATAGCCTGCAGTGTGGCCATTCTGACAAGTTGGGAAGTGTAGCCTCTGGCCAAAAGCCAGAAACTGCGCAATTCCTAGATAATTTTCAAAATACAAATTTCAGCTGGTTAGCCCAAGACAGCATGGAACTATTCAACTCCTGGTTGAACCCATGGTAGACTTCTGATAATAGCAACAATAGCAGGTTTTAGTTTTTAAGCCTATAAGTATATTTTCTGTATCTCTAATCCCATAACTCCTAGCTTGAGTTTCTTCATTTTATATCTTATCTTTAGATTTTTTAGATTTTAGATTTTTTTTAATTTGAGCAGCACTTGAAATAAAAGCTTAGTATTATGATTAAAGTGTTTATTATCTGATATATATATATATACACACACACACATATATATATACACACACACACATATATATATATATATATATATATTTTTTTTTTTTTTTGAGACAGATGCTCATTATGTCTTACAAACTGGTCTCAAACTCCTGGGGTCAAGTGATCCTTCTACTTCAGCTACCTGTTATGTCTTAAGTTAGGAATCCCTTAATGGCTTTCCAAATAGATCAAGCTTCTAATAAATTTTAATAAGTCAAGATTTTCCTAATTGGTTTCTCACAGTTTCTCAAACAAAAGATGAATCTTTATGCACTGTATTAGGCAAGGGTCTCTAGAGGGACAGAACTACAGAACTTATATATATGTAAAAACTTACATACATATATGTACACACACACACACACACACACACACACACACACACAGGTTTATTCAGTATTAACTCACACAATCACAAGGTGCTATAATAGGCTGTCTGCAGGCTGAGGAGTGAAGAGAGCTGGGAGAAAAAAGACCCTGGCTCAGTCTCTTTCTGTTTTACTTTTATGCTGTTTCCCTTTTAAAAGGGAATACTTTAAACATCACCCAAGTCATCTCTTGAGTGCTTGCTACTTAGAAATTTCTTTTGCCAGACACTCTAAATCATCTCTCTCAAGTTCAAAGTTCCACAAATCTCTAGGACAGGGGCAAAATGCCACCAGTCTTTTGCTAAAACATAACAAGAGTCACTTTTGCTCCAGTTCCCAGCAAGTGCCTCATCTCCATCTGAGACCATCTCAACTGAACCCTTATCGTTCGTATCACTATCAGTATTTTTGTCAAAGCCATTCAACAAATCTCTAGGAGGTCCTAATCCTTCCCGTATTTTCCTGTCTTCTTATGAACCCTCCAATCCAGATTGTTCCAACCTCTGCCTGTTATCTGGCTCCAAAGTCGCTTCCACATTTTCGGGTATGCTTTCAGCAACGCCCCACTCTACTGGTACCGATTTCTTATATTAGTCCACTTTCACATTGCTGATAAAGACAGATATGAGACTGGGAAGAAAAAGAGGTTTAATTAAACTTACACTTCCACATGGCTGGGGAGGCCTCAGAATCATGGTGGAAGGTGAAAGGCACTTCTTACATGGTGGAAGCAAGAGAGAATGAGGAAGATGCAAAGGCGGAACCCCCTGATAAAACCATCAGCTCTCATGAGACTTTTTGACTACCACAAGAACAGTATGGGGGAAACCACTTCCATGATTTAAATTATCTCCCACTAGGTCCCTCCCATAACACACGGAAATTATGGAGAGTCCAATTCAAGATGAGATTTGGGTGGGGACACAGAGCCAAACCATATCACTTTCAAAATCTCTGCTAATATTTAAAACATGTCAGAAAATTCCAGTGTTCACTTTTTGCCCCCATAATTTCGGTTTGGCTTTGAATGCAGCCGCTTTATCTGCCAATTTGAACACAGTTGTCCTTATCCCCTGAAGTGACAAATTGAGTTCATTGAGGGGATTTAATATGTCACACAAGCAGTTTTTGAGACTCATCTATGTCACTGAAATGTGCTGCCAGTGGTGAATCGTGTTCTAAAAGAAATCTTTTGATCAGCCCTCATAACTGTAAAACTCTGGCCAGTGATCTATCTTTAGAAAGCTGCCTCACTTCTGTGTAAGAGAGAAGACATGTGTGCTGTGTCCATCTCCGCACAGAGCTGCAAGAACAGACACAAGTGAAGAGCATATACTTTAATGTGGCTGACGACTTTAATCACATCCTGCAAAATATTGTTAACGTCACATGACGTTTTTTGGCTAGCCAGCATTTCTTTATGAATGACATAGTGCATAGACTCACAGTGACCTCTTCGACCCAACTTGTCTTTGACATGGGCAGAAAGCTGTCCAGTCATGGCAGCCACTCTGTCCCTGCATATACTGACACAAAACGACCAATTCTGTTTTTCTGATATGTAATCATTCAAATATTTGAGTTTTGCAGCTGTGGTGTTGGTTGTCAACAAAAGTGCACGTTACATATCCTTGTGTACATCCTCCTGAAAAATGCATCGCACGAAAGCAAGTGTTGTTGCCTTGCTTCCAACATTTTAAATTATGCTTAAAATATAAATTGCATTCCTGAGTCAGACTAACCTAATACTCATCAATCTGGATTGTGTACCATGGCAACTCATTAATCCTCTCTAACAATTGTGCCTCAATATCCTCTGCTATGTCATCAATTATTCTAGTTGTGGTGCTAGTTGAAAAAGAAACATGTGCCACATTTTGAACTGCAGACTGCATCATCTCCTAAAAGTTCATGACAAATGTCCTTAGCAGCAGACAGGATCAACTCTTCACCAATAGTAAAAGGCTTCTTAGCTTTAGCAATGCAGTTATCCACTAAGAATCATGCTCTCTGTGCAGACACTTTTAGTGAAGTGGTGCTCTTCAATAATTATATCTGTTCTTCATGTTCACATTGCTTTCTTTTGATAAACTCCAAAGGCTTGTATTTTAATGCAGGGTGCTTGGTCTCTTAGTGGTGAAGCAGTTTTGAAGGTTTCATGGCTTTGATGGATAGCTGGTTGCCACATATTATACAAACAAGATTGGAAAATGTGAATCAACTTCTGCAATGAACCTGTAATTTAAGTAGGACACCTGGCATTTTCTTTTAAATGCAGTTTTATTTTTATTGGCAGTCTTAGAGTCTTCTGATGTCTCATCATTGGGTTTTTCCCTCTTTTCGAAGAAGCTCTCCAGTGATGTATCTTTTTTACTTGTTTTGGCTAGAGTTAGCTTGTAGGCTTACCAAAACTGTGACTGAGACAAGTATGCAGTATGGGAATGAGGTGTGGATGGAAATGGTAAATAAAATAATGGGTGGGCCAGGCATGGACTAAAATGTATCAGATTCTGACCTAAAGCCTGCCACTGGATACAGCTGTACAATTGAAGTATAGCAACTCATTTGCCATATAAAACCTGTCACCAGATGCAGCTTAATTGTCACTTGCTACTCACTGATAGGATTTTGATGAGTCTGCAAGCAATTTATTTATTATGGTTTCTGTGCAGTCAAACTTCTCTGCTAATGCTAATCAGTATTTGCAGCTGCTCCACAGGGCTAGCAACACCCTCTCAGCTCCACATCATGTCACCAGGCATTTGATTCTCATAAAGGGCATGCAACCTAGATCCCTTGCATGTGCAGTTTACAATAGGGTTCACATCCCTATGCGAATCCAATGTTGTGGCTAATCTGACAGGAGGTGGATCTTGGGTGGTAATGCAAGCAATGGGGAGTGGTTATAAATACAGATGAAGCTTCACTTGTTCACCTGCTGCTCACCTCCTGCTGAGTGACCCAGTTCCTAACAGGACATGGACTGGTACCAGCCTGTGGCCTGAGGGATGGGGACCCCTGGAATATAGGACCACATTTGCAATGTAGAGAACAACCAGGACATTCACTACTTAGGTTTTATTTCTTAGGCTATAGAAGGAAATATTTTGTACCTTAATGAAGGCTGTGTCTTGATCATAAATTACATTGCATGGAAGTCCTGAGTCTCAATCACTTTTGTAGAAGGCAAAAGAATGAAGTTCAAACACACTTGTGCAATCAAAGGAATTAATAAAAGAAGTATCTGAAAACAGCAATTACTGATTTTAACAATAGTTGATATTTCTTGCTGTGCACACTAGTCAGTATTTACTCTTCAGCTATGACATTAATACTAAGTCATTGCTAACACTTTTTTGGATACAAATGATTATTAGTTCCTCTTGAGCCATCAAGAATGATGACAATTGTGGAGACAGTACATCTTGCAGCAGCTGCCTCCCTTTTTCTCCACTCCTATAGGGCTTCCCAACAGAACTGTCATCTTCTTGGGTTACCATTGGCTCCTGGACTTTTCTTTTCTCCATGGGTACTTGTTCTGGTTTTTAATACTCCTATAGGGACCTGCATGGCTCCACAGTCATAGCATCCACACTCTGATTCAGAACATGAAGGCATGCTATGTGCTTTATATATTTACAGTAAAATGTAGACATTTATGAAAATTATGTTTAAAATATAAATTGCATTCCCGAGTCAGAGTGACCTATGGCAAACTCTTTTAAAATTTTCCTCCGCAATACATTTTTTTCTTCTTTTATTTTTTAACTGACTTTTTTTTTTTACATTATGCTGTGAGACTATTATGTGTTAACTCTGATGAAAGTCATACCAAAATAATGATAGTGTATGCTCTAGCAATTTAACAGAGTGAAACTTGGCATCATCCATTCTGAATCATTAATAGAAAGCTCAATGCTGGTGAGCTTCAGTGGAATCGGAAGGAAAGGCATAGACATCATGTGTAGAAAGGTTATCGCAAAGGAAACTGTTATGATCATTTGAGACTGTAATAGTTACTTATCTTTCTTTTTATGTTTCTATTGTTATAGAAAATATAGTGAACTTTTACTATTCTACCTTTTCTTTAATTTACAACCTAATTTCCAGTAGCTACATTGCAGGAAACTTTTCATTCTTCTCTGACATCACTGAGCACATAGCAGGTGTTCAATAAATGCTTGTTGATTAATGGATATGAACAAATAAATACTGCGCCTGCAAAACTGTTCTTGGGTTTTTAATAATGCTTATAAAAGCTCAATGTACTATAGCATACCATACAGTACAGTTTCTCTGCTTTCTTTTGTTCCTAATAAATCAGATGTGGTTGATAATGGTAGTGTTCATGTCACTGTGAGTTTGGTGTGAATTGGCGGTCAGAAGTCTAGCAGGATGAGGAGGACATCTACCTATAAGGGTGACACTGAATGGTGAGGCAGAACCTGAACATGGTAAGGGAGAGGTCCATGTGGGTGGGTGACCTTGGTGGGGTGTCATTTTCTGAGAAAGTTAAGGAGGAAGTTCATGTGGGGTAGGGGCTAAGATGAAGAGTTAGAGTAGGGTAAGGGGAACATGCAAACTGGCATTTGAGGCCTTGGATGGGGAATAGGTGATGGCAGAGATGGGAACCTGGCTACATACAGAGGAGTTGATTAAATAAATAAATAAATGAAAGAGAATGGGAGTCAGTTTCTTACTGATGTAAAAGGTGTTGTAAACATAGCAAAGCAGAAGATTAGAATGAACCCTGAAGACTGGGTTCAACACTATTGGTGTGAAATCATGGTTTTTCATATAAATAGATAAATATAGAGAGATATAGAAATATAGTTGTGTGTTTATAAACACTCTGAACATTGGTGTATGTGTGTCTCTGTATGTGTTATGTACATACACACATATATTCACTTGCTGTGTCCACTGAGAATCTTTGGAATAACTATTCCCACAAGAATGGATCCAAGGGTTCTTTGAGAAACACTGCTTTCAAGTCTGGAGCAGGGGAAGTTTGGTGGGTCTGGGTCATCTTGCGGCAAAATAAATAACTCAGACCTTCTTGGAGGTATTTCCACTGGCTAAGCCATGTTATATTTGCACATTAAAATAATTATGGTTTTAACATTATAGCCCACTGATAAAATAAAACAGCATGAGTCCATGGTGATATAATTAAATAAATGAATAAACCAAAAGATGGATAAGAAACAGGATATTTAAATAGTTTAGAGGTACCTCATCACAAAAAAAAATAGTTATAAAGCAATTTCACAGTGGAGAAGGACAGATGAAAGGTCTCATGTTAATCTAGTGATCAAAGTGAACACTATTATCAATGGGACAAATTTAAATTATGTCCCAATTGTAATACCAGAAATGTGTATAAGATCAGGTAAACACAAATTGGAGAACATTATAAAATAGCTGGCCTGTAATTGGCAACGCATCAAGGTCCTCTAAGTCAAGGAGAAAGTAAAAACCTCTTGCAACCTTTTACTAGAAATTTGTACGAGTAAACACAACAGGTGAATCTGAATGCTTAGCTTACTTTGCTGTAAAGACATTACTGGGACGACTGGAGAAACTTGATTGTTGTCTACAGATTAGATAATTTTATTAGTGTTAATTTTCTGATGTTGATAGTTATATGGTTATACAAAATAAAGTTTTTTTTTTTTTTTTTTTTTTTTAGGAAATAGAATTTGCGATTTAGGGACAATGGGACATGATATTAGCAATTTATTCTCAAGTGGTTTAGGAAGATAAAAGATTTTGTGCTGTACTTCCAAAGTGTTTCTAAGTTTATGATTATCTTAAAAAATATTACAAGATAAAGCCTCTCCTATATTCAGTGTAAGAAAGTGTGAACAAATTACTTAAAATAAATTTCAGAAGTGATTCCAATAATTGTATCTAAGGATTAATCAATGCAACTACTAGTGTTGTTTTCATACAAATTTTAAAAAGTTATTATCTTGTGGAAACCTAGAAACAGTAAGTTGGAAAGTTTCCTCTTGAATATTTTTTATAACTGGCAAGAATATTTCTTCAGGTGATAGAGAATCAGAGCTATCTGAAATTCTCTGGGAGCACAAGTTTTAAAATGTTTACATCACATTTTGTTTGGCTTCATTTTAAGTAAGAATTCTCATCAGTATTCTTATTTTGTGATCATAATTGATCCCACTCTTGATTAGTTAAAATAATTCTTTTTTTTTTTTAAATAATTCTTTTAAACATCAACTATTTTTCTGTGTTATGATAACAAGTGATAGCTTCAGGATATATAGATAGATAGATAGATAGATAGATAGATAGATAGATAGATACATAGATACATAGATAGACACATAGATAGATAGATAGATAGATACATAGATAGATAGATACATAGATAGATAGATAGATAGATACATAGATAGATAGATAGATAGATACATAGATAGATAGATAGAGATAGATAGACAGATAGATAGATAGATACAGGACTTTTAATTCATTACTAAATGGTCCTAAGATTCTTATTCTTTTCCTCCCTCCCTTTCCTACACCTTTGCCTCTGCTCCTTACCTTCCTTCTTTTCCTCCCCTACTCTCTTTTTCTAGGTCAGGAATAACAAAGTGCTAATTATTACAGCATGTGTTTAACACTGTGCTAAATAACTAGGTCCACACAATAAATTTGATGAGAAAAAAAGAAAGAATTGTTGGAAATGAAGAGGCATCTGTCATTATGCATAGATAACAAGATGATATAAATGGAAAAATCATGGAATTTAATGAACAAGTGTTTAAGACCAAGAGACTTAAACAAACTATTAGAAATATTTAGTTTTATGAGAAGGGCCACTGTGAATGATGGCACTCTAGTTTTAGTCTCTTCTTATCCATGTGGAGAAAAATAATTTTAATTGCCTGGCTGTTCCATAAGAAGTCACCTTGTTTTCTTTAGAAATAAAGCTTCTATGGGTTTATGTCATTATTTGGAAGAAGCGTCATTATAGAAAATAGAATTGGGCTGGGAGTCAATAGATTTGCTGTTCCCCCAGACATCCATTTTCAGATATTCACTTCCCTTTTCATTTTCTTATGCAAAATCATAACACCAGCAGATTCACATATTCAAATACATAAAAATTTATATTCTATATTTACAATGGAGCTTAATTCTCTTTTTATATGTATGACCTTGGGGGTTATAGAAATTTTTTTTATTGTTTTCATTACTTTCATGCATCATTGCACCCTTTTTGAGCCATTGATCCACATTTTTAAATAGGTGCATTAACTCAGCATGACACTTAAAGTAGAAAATACTAAATTCACAATTTTTAAAAAGTATATTGCAAATGGTGACAAATTCATCAGGAGAGATGAGAACACGTTATGTTAACTGAAGAATAGGCAAGAAGAATGGCCTGCAACAACTTTTCAGAAGGTGATGATTATTAGACATGTAACAAGGTTTCCATGCAAATTGCATCATTTCACATTATAAGTTTCTCAAATGTTTGTTAACATAATCACTTTATTGACTTTTTCTTTTGAAGTTTCCATATTCTTTGCAGACTCATTGAATGACCACTACGGACTACCAGATGTCTGTAAACATCACTTGAGGAAACTCTGATCTGTAATACATATTGAGGAAGGAGAAACGAGGCAGCATTTGGGTTAAAATTACACTGAAGTGAAATAGCTAAGGGTAGCCCCTCACTACTGCTCTGTCTTCAGACAGAGTCTCACTCAGGGTAGAGTGCAGTGGCACAATCTTGTTTGTTTTTTGAGACAGAGTTTTGGTTTTGTTGCCCAGGCTGGAGTGCAATGGCACAGTTCTGGCTCATCCCAACCTCTGCCACCTGGGTTCATGTGATTCTCTTTGCCTCAGCCTCCTGAGCAGCTGGGATTACAGGCATGTGGCAGTGGCACAACCTTGGCTCACTGCAACCTCTGCCTCCTGGGTATAAGTGATTCTTGTGCCTCAGCCTCCTTAGTAGCAGGAATTACAGGCACCTACCACCATGCCTGGTTAGTTTTTGTATTTTTAGTAGAGTTGGGGTTTCACCATGTTGGCCAGGCTGGTCTCCAGCTCTTGACCTCAAGTGGCATTCCCACCTCAGCCTCCCACAGTGATGAGATTATAGGTGCTCAAAGTAGATGCTCAAAGCCATATCCTAGCACTGAGCCTGGACTTGATGCTTTCTTCTACATTTAATATTTGTGGCCTTATTTATTTATTTATTATACTTTAAGTTCTGGGGTACATGTGCAGAATGTTCAGGTTTGTTATATAGGTATACAAGTGCCATGGTAGTGTATTCTCCTCCATCATCTACATTAGATATTTCTCCTAATGCTATCACTCCCCTAGCCCCATACACCCTGACAGGCCCCAGTGTGTGACGTTCCTATCCCTCTGTTCATGTGTTCTTATTGTTCAACACCCACTTGTAAGTGAGAACATGTGGTGTTTGGTTTTCTGCTCCTGTATCGGTTTGCTGAGAATGACAGTTTCCAGTTTTATCCATATCCCTTTATATGGTATCAAAGTGTGAAAACATCCATGATGATGATGGTGCTTTAGAAATCATTGGGTTGCTGGTCCAGTCCCTCATGAGACCTTTTTCCAAATAAAGTCCCTTAGACTTTGTCTGTTTCTCTATTTTTCAAAAGGCCACATTAATCTCAGTTTAAGGGAAATTTTTCAGAAATATTTTCCACAAAAGCTAAATCTATTATTTTTGGTTATTACAATAAGAAAGGAACCTTTCTGAGTTCATTTATTATGATATTTGGTGCCTTTAGATAAAGAAAGCAAACAAAAAACTTCAAATTGCATTGAGACCTATTCAAACATGGTAGAGTCCTTAAAACATTTATATAGGCATGTGGCTTGATTTCTGCATATTGAAGGCATTGGACACTCTAACAGTATAGTTATTTGGGTATGAAAAAATGATATAAATGTATGCATGTGTGTGAGTGGAGGGAGAGAAACAGGTAGAGATATGAGTGATTCATACTTCATGATACTCCAAGGATGATTCTCTTTGATAACCTTATGTTTTCTTGTCTTTGAAATGGAAATATCTGGTGTTTCCAGTTTGGACAAAATCACAGAATTCTAATGAGCTTTCTTGATATTTGCTCTGACCCGATTCAGGTCAGCTTCTTTCTTGTAGTCAAAAAGCAGAGGAACAGGAGGTAAACCTTTCCTTCCTCATTAATGTTTCAGCGAGTGATCTTAACTCAAGCACTTCTAATTAAAATGTAAAGATCATTAGTATGCACTATTAATAGAGGTTTTTCTTTCAACTCAGAATGCTCTGGATGGAGATGCCAGGCACAATCCTGCACCCACCGGTGCTGAACAATTGCTGCTCTTGGCAAGGTTTCAGAACAGGTGGGGGTTTCTGTCTGTTACTGAGCTGCTGGTGACAACTGCAACTTACTTCAGGCTCAGGGGCAAGGAAACAGGAGGCAGAGCTGGAGGAGCCAGGAAGGGAAACAAACTGCAAAGGCAACTTTTCCCTTCTTACTGCTGTCAGTCTCCCTGGGTTGGTGTTGCTGAATGAGAAAGAGGCAGAGACATGCTAATGCCGATAAGAAAGGCGTTAAATATTTTTAAAATTATTTACTAAAAAAAAAAATTGAGATGTATATTCATAGGATACACATCATATTTTTCCTTTTGAGGTTGAGTAATTCAAATATCTATGTAATCCCCAATACGCGAAACATTCCAATTTGTGTTACCTTTTCCTAAAGATTCATATTACTTTTGATTTGATATTTAAATTGAGATATTAACTGCTATGTGATGGTAAGAAATTTTAATTGAAATGGCTAAGTTATTTTGAATATGAAAATTTTTATTAGTTCAATCTTTAAAGGCCTATTATATAAGAATAAAATGGAGATTTAACCCAATAGCTTGTAATATTTATGGCTTATTTTTTATGTATTGTGCTAATAAGACTAAATTGAAGAGATATAATAAAAAACAAGTTAAAATATAGACAGCTAAGTCAATGTCCCATTACATGGTCTTAATCTTAGGGACATTAATGTGGGGATTTAAGATAAATCAGCAATAAGAATTATGTCCATTGTATCCTATGCGCTCTAGTAATTGTAGAAAACTTTTGTGAATTTCTTGTTTTTATTTGTTCCTCTACACCATCATCTGAACTTCTAACCCATTTCAATTAAGTTACAATGTAATTAGTGTTTCTGTTAAAATATTTGGAGATAATAGAGTAAAAATAGTTTCTTCTATAATCAGGGTTATTGTATTGCCTTCATTTATGTTATTTGTGATTTCAATTCAGTTAGACTCAGCGGCAAATACTCATCATATACACATACATTTTTATGCCTTTCATATTCTTGATTAATCATGTTTAAACTATTTGAAGACGATATGTGAGCATTGACTTTATACTGTTATTTCATAGAAAATTCATTCAGGATTAAGAAGTTCAAAACTTTGAAAACTCACACCGTATTGTGATGGGAAGTAGACGACTGTTATCTCCCAGCATAACTGCAAGAAGAAGGTGCTGGGTTTTAGTCTGCATCATAAATTTAATTCTCAATCCACACATGAATTGTTATAACTTGAAGGCATCACGAGATTCATCTACTGTGACAGAAAGAATGAGTGGTAGGAGTAGAGTTGAGGTCAAGGGAGAAACATGAATGACTTTCTTTTGTAGTAAACATAGAAATTGCTCAGCTTTTCCTTTAGATAAGATTATTGGAATATATTGGGACAGGTCCGATTGTTGCTTTTTTCTGTCTAATAGAGATGATTTGTTACCTATACATCAATGGATCCAATAGTCATAGTTTTATAATAGTTTACAGTTATAATTTAAGCACTTATAAATAAAAAATAGATCATAAGTGAATTGTTAAAATGTCTCATATGCAAATACTTGCTTATTTAAAAATATATGTGAGCATCTAAAATGACCAAAGGATTAACTCTTAGCTATTGAGGATTCACCCAGTAAGCCAAATGTAAATGTTCTGTGAAAAAAAGACTGATATGGTTTGGTTCTGTGTCCCTACCCAAATCTCATCTTGTAGCTCCCATAATTCTCACATGCTGTGGGAGAGACTTGGTGAGAGATACTTGAATCATTTAGGCGGTCTTTCCTGTGCTGTTCTCGTGATTGTGAATAAGTCTCAAGAGACCTGATGGTTTTATAAAAAGAGTTTTCCCACACAAGCTCTCTTTATGCCTGCTGCCATCCATGTAAGACATGAGTTGCTCCTCCTTCCTTCCACCATGATTGTGAGGCTGTCCCAGTCATGTGGAATTATAAGTGTATTAAACCTGTTTCTCATAAATTGCTGAGTCTCACGTATGTCTTTATCAGCAGTGTGAAAATGGACTAACACAGAAACCTTGGGTAAAACAAATGGTCAGTGTACTTCAAGTTGAGCTTATCAGAGCCCACAAAACTATAACTCATTAGTACAGTGATTTGGAAACTTGAGTGGGCATCAGAATCACCTGGACACCTCATTGAATTCATAGTCCTGCACTCCACCCTCAGACTTTCTAACAAGTTCCTAGGTGATGCTCATGCTGCTGTCTTGGGACCTCATTTTTGAGAACCACTGCATTAGATAATGTCAAAATGTTTTAAAATATTTTTTGCCTTATTTTAGATTCCTATGGGGCTAAGATTTTAATTTTTTCTTGTGAAGCTCATCAGAAAAAATGACCTTAACATTTTGTAACATCACTACAAGATGCTGTCCAAAATTATTTTCACCCTCATTTTGGTTATATACACATGTCAACCAACATGCATAACATATATCTAAAACATATGCTTTTTTATAATGATGTAGCATCTATATGTCTAGTCTATCTAATTACATATCTATCTCTATCATCTATCAAAATATGACTTCATTCTGGATTTGTTTGATTTCCATTAAAGTAAATATTTTAGTTATTTTAAATTGGAAGTTGAGGATGGTGGTTTGGAAAAGGTTAGAAGCTGAAGGAAAATCTCTAAGGATTTAATATAATAGTTTTCTTAAATTGACCTTAGTGACTCATACATTATCTTTTGCAGAAAAAAATAGTAAATAAAAGTCATAGGATATCTTAAAATATCAAATATCTTAAGTAACTCTGTCCTTTTATGAAAGTGTGTCAGCATTGGGCTATTCTAATCTCTGAGATTGATGATATTGTAAAAATATAAAACTGCAAGTATATGATGTGAATTGTTACTTTGGGTTGATTCATCTATATGTTTTGTTTCCTATATTTTAGATTACATATTTTCTAATCTGTTCTCCTCAACCTAAACAGAATTTTAAGCTTCTAGTCAATAGCATAATCCTAATGTCTATAAAACCCTGCCAGGCAACTGGGTTGTCAGGAGCAGATGTTACGTGAATAGCTCTGAAGCATCTATGTGAGCTGCCCACTATTCCTTGTTTCAGCTCATACAAGGGCTCATACTGTTTCTCCTTCTTCATCTCCCACTTTACCCTTGATGAGAGATTTAAAAATCAGGGAGCATTATAAGGGGCAGGTTTTTTAGTGGAGGAGTTCCCCTTCCTCCCCCCTGGATTCTCAGTGGCTGCTCTCAATGCCCTGATTGTGGCCATGCCACCTGCCTCTAGTGCCTTATCTCCACATATCCTGTTATCTAGAGACAAGTTAGGTAAATAGTTGAGGCTCCAAGTATTTTTTTGGAAGATTGCCTCTGATTTTTTTCCAACATGGGTTTGGCATTTGAGATATGGCAGATCAGCAGGCATTTCTGAAAGTTTAGCACTTATGTCTACTAAAAAATTTTAAATCTTTATTAGATTAGAAACTACAAGGGAGTTACGGAAATGGAATTATAGTTTTATACATAAAGTATTGAAATATATTAAGAGGTGGAGATCATATTCACAGGGACTCTGAGAAAGAATCAAAACAAAAGGTGACACATGAGCAGGTTGAAACATACATGTGTAATTACTCATAACTATACATGTAAAACTTTCAAACAATAACATTATGTAATTGTATATGAAGGTATTCAATACATATTTTTCTGAAACTTTCTTTTTTGACTTAAAATTTTATCCTGAACATTTGTCCATTTTGGCACATACAGTTGTACTTTGTTTATTTTAATGGCGATCTGATTATCTGTTCCATGATTAAATTCAAATTGATTTAACCAATATCCTGTTAATGGACTTCTACTGTCTCCATTTTGCTACTCTAGCAAATGATATTGCAATGAGCATGTGTGTGTGTGTGTGTGTGTGTGTGTGTGTGTGTGTGTTCATGTGTGTATGTGTGTGTGTGTGTGTGAATATGTGTGTATACATGTAGGAGTATTTTTAAAAGATGGATTCCTCAATGCTAAAATTTCTGGGTTAATATGTACACATGCATATTTAAAATTTTGGGTTATTGTTCTAATTGTCTTTTGAAATCCTTTTACCAGTCTCATCAACAATATTGAGAGTGAATTTTTTTACATCAAGAATAATTTTTTTCACTCCCTCAACTGTTAATAAGATATTATAATACATGATGTATCATATATCTTATTATGTGAATATAATATGAATATAATATGGTATAGAACAGATATTTCAATTTGTATTCATTTGATTAATATTGAGGTTTTCATCACATGTTTATTAGTTATTTGCTCTTCATCCATAAATTTCCTCCTTGTACCTATTGATTATAACAATTGTTTTCCTAAATAGTACTCTAACACTTGCAGAGTTTTATTTTACATATTTATATCACTCACCCTCTGGAATCCAGGTTTGAATAAGACAGGAAGCAGGAATCTAATTTTATTTATTTTCAAAATAAATAGCAATTCTTCAAATACTATTTATGGACTAAATAATTAGCATAATGATTTCAATTGCTGCCTTCATAATATAAAATATTATGCTGGACAAGTATCTGAACAAGAAAATTCATTATTGGCCAATCTTTTTTCTGCCAAGTATTGTAAGGAATGCAAATAACCTACAGAAGAAACAGCATGTACAAAGACCCAGAGGCATGAGCAGTGTGGTTTGCGAAATTCGGAATTTTTAGTATAGTTGAAACTTTAAGCTTAGGAAAAATATTATAAACATTATTAGATCCATAACAAAATCAATGAAAAAAATACCATAATTAAAATACGACTCTCCAATTGAAGCATGACATTTACTTATTATGATTTGTTTTAGATAATCTATACAAGGACCTAGTTTTGCCCTTTTTTATTTTTTGTAGGCCCATATATTTAAGTACAGAGATTTAAGAAGCCTTTTACTTTTACTCATTATTATTAGCTTTTTAAAGTAAACATTATCATTTATATTTCTGTAGTTTCCATCTTTCTCCTGGGAAGAAGAAATGCTGAGGAAAAAAAAGCGCACTGAGATCTCAGTATTTGGATCTACTATTCCCAAATTTCTGTTTTAATTTTCTGATAAGAAAACTCTTTTAAAACTTCTCTCTCTCTCTCTTTCTCTCTTTTTTTTTTTTTTCCAAGCAGAACCTAAACAAGATTACATGATAGTGGGAGGTAGGTCATACATGCTGACAGATTGTATATATTACAGTTTTTATTACTAATTTTTTCATCTTCAATGTTGACTTTTTTTAAAGGCAAATACAGTGTCCTGTGTGCTGAAACATGTCCAAATGTTGCCTAATTATGATTAGATCTTTCAATTATGATTATGAACACTAATTCAAAATAAATGAACACCCAGAAATAAATCTAGGCACTTATAGTCAACCCATTTTCACAAAGGCCTCAAGAACATACATTGGTGGAAAGGACAATCAATTCAATAAATGGTACAGGAAAAATTGGTTATTCATCTGTAGAACAAAACTACATCCCTATCTCTCACCATATGCAAAAGTTAAGTGAAAATGGATTAAAGTCTTAAATCTAAGACCTGAAACTATGAAAATGCTAGAAGAAAACATTGGATAAGCACTTCAGGTGGTTAGTTTGGGCAGAGATTTCTTGCTTAAGATCTCAAAAATACAGGCATGTTTACCTGAAGCTGGGAAGGAGAACAGGGCAGAAGGGAAAGAGAGAGTTTGGTTAGTGGTACAAAAATATAGTTAGATAGAAGGAATAAGATTTAGTATTTGGTACCATAATAAGGTTACTATGGTTAAGGTGGCTATAGTTAATAATAATTCATTGTATATTTCAAAATAATTAGAAAAGTGGAATTTGAATGTTCCTAACACCAAGAAATAATACATGCTTGAGATATTCCTAACACAAGGAAATTATACATGGTTGCTGATTAGGATACTCTAATTATTCTGATTTGATTATCACACATTGTGTGTTTGTATAAAAATATCACATTTGCCCTATAAATACTTACAAGTGTTTTTTAATCAAAAAATTAACAACAACAAAAAAATTCCACTTTTATGTTGAACACTTTCCCTTTTTATTCTCTTTTTCCATTTCCTTCCTATCAGGTAAGAAAAACACCTTCAAAACATATTTTGAATTAAGTCAGCATCATTTTTAAGGTTTAATCATTAAGATGTAATTAAAGTGTGATAGTGTGTACTTTTAAATTGCTGACTGAAATCCACATGTCTCAATGAAATCTTCTGTAAGCGTCATGCTTCTCTATACGAAACCAAAAAAAAAAAAAACCACATTGTTTTACATTTACTAATACAATCAACATACTATTCTACAACTCCAAAATATGCATTGAAAGCAATTTAATTTTTGTTGTTGTTGTGGAATGATTGCATGTTTAAGGGTATTTCTTTTCCAATATCGCATGCAGATATGGAACTCAAATTATGAGAAAATAGGGCAAGGTGTGTGAGAGAATGCTGTTTATGATGATTGGTGGCATTCAGAGCCTACATTGGAACATAATGTTTCAATAAACTATATATCTATAGTTTATATATATATATGTTATAATATATGTAATATATGTAACATATACATATATCATATATAATATATATTACATATATAATATATCACATATATTACAATATATATAATAATTATATATATATTATAATATATAATATTAATATATTATATAATATATAATATATTATATTATATATATATTCTTTCTCTTCCAGCAGACTTGGAAAGGAAATCAGAGAGTGGTTCTCTCGGTACTGACATGCCCAGACAAGACAATGGCACAGTTGAAATAAAAAGCTGCAGAAAGACTGATGACAATCACTTACTTAGGCACCAAATGCTGGAGTTGCAGCTTAGGTTAAAGGTGTGAAGGTGTCTGACACTGCCTTTTTTACCTTTCTTTTTATTAAGAGAAGGCAAATAGGCTGTGATGTTTCTTTTTTTCTGGAAAAGTATTAGAACCTTGTTAATTATGGTAGAATTAACATGGGCAGGAAAAGGAAAAATATAATTTCAAGTGTAATGGTGCATGCTGGAAACACAGATTGGCAAGCATATGGGTTTCTGGCATCTGGACAGAAGCCTTCATAACCATCTGCTTTCTCAGAGGTTACTTTGGCAATTTTTGCAGCAATTCCAGTGATTCACAGGTCTGGGCTAAGAATCTTTAGGAAGCAGCTAAAGAGGGCACAGGAACATAGAGGCAGTTACTCAGAGCTTCTGTCCACACATTAGTTTCATTGTTCTGGGTATTATATCACTTTAAGATGGTCTATGTGCCAGTATTTCATTGTGATGGCAGCAAATGTTACTTCATGCTAATATTTTTTATCCATTTTATTCAGCAGGTGACACTCGTTTTGGCCTTGGGAATGAATTCCCTCTGCTGACTCCATAAGATGTGAGGAATATGTGAAAAGACTTGAATTCTGGTGTGTTCTGAAGCATGAAGACCTAACAGGTAACCTTCAGCTCTCCTTGAATTTCTCATTCTTCCTAATGTTCCTGGGAATTTTAGAAATTCCTCCATGCTTTCCAGTAACTAGGGTGGTTTCAATAATAATCTAATAAAAACTCATGTGAATAGTCATTTAACAGGGGACCATTATGGCTAATTATAAAGTAAAATATTGACTAGCAAATGCATTACAGATTAAATCTTTATATTAAATTTTTATCATAAAATACTACTGGTTGAGTATCTATAATGTGTCAGCTAATGGGATAAACATTTTAAATGTAAAAGATTAATACAAAGATGTAAATGGAAGAGCTTGTGGGTGAGAGTAAAAATGGTACAGCCCTCTCAGAAGGGCCATTTATTGGTGTTATTTGCATCTTAAATGCATGTGCCTTGTTAACGCCTCACTCCTTCCTTGTTGCTTTACTAGAACTCCATTCTATCTATGCTATAGAAATATTACCATATATACATAAAGCTGTATATGCTAATTGTAAGATTATTTTAATGAATCAAAATCAAAAGCAACCTAAATATTTATAAATAGGAAAACTATTACATGCGTTTTGGAAATGCCATACTATGGAATATCACAGAACTATTTTAAAACATGAGACAGATTCGTAAGGACTGATGTGGAAAAATGTTCGTGGCCAACATTTTCAGTTAAAAAAAACACACCCTTGTTTTAGAAGGGTATGTAGAGCATATTCCTATGTTTTTGTTAAAGACATCCCCATATATATATAGTTAAATCTGTAAATGCATATAAGTCATCTATTATGAACTGAGTGAATCTTTGTGTCTCTCAAAAATTTAAATGTTGAAGCCCAAACCCCGCTTTGGAGACAATTAGGATTAGATGAGATCATGAGGATGGGGCCTCATGATGGGATTAGGGCCCTTAAAAGAAGAGGAAGAGACTAGAGCTCTCTCTCTCTCCATCATGTGAGGGAAGTAAGAAGGCAGCCTTCTGCAAGCCAGAAAGAGAGCCTTCATCAGAATTCAACCATGCTGGCACCCTGCCTTCAGAACTGTGAGAAATAAATGACTGTTGTTTAAGCTACCCAGTCCATAGTTGTTTTAGTAGCAGCCTGAGCTGATGAAGACAATATAAGATTCCAGATAGACTCTATTGCATGACTATCTGTGAGATGAGGTGGAAAGAGGGATACATTCTCCCTTGTCCAGTATATACTTCTTTATTGTTTGAATATTTGTCAAGTATGCATTACTTTTATAGTTGAGGTACGGAGGAGGGAGGAGGGGAGGAAAGAAGGAAGAAAGGAAAAAGGAAAACAACCGCTGTGAAGACCCAAAGTCCACATTGCTTTTTCATGAGTTATTCTGTTTACCATTTGCAGAATATTAAGTTACCAATTTCTAAAGCCACTTCCTCTTTGGATGATGTTAACAGGGGCAGGAGGGGGGAAACTCTCACACCCTCAGCTCCTCCTAGAAAATAAATGGGCTTTACAGAAGAGACTAGTATGTTTTGTGAAGTATTTTCAAATATATTGTTGAAGGAAACTTAAATGGGATATTAAGTTGGAGTTAGATTGTATTCACCTTTTAGGGGAGTACAATTTTTAGAGGAGTAAAAGAGGAATTAGATTGTATTCTCTTTTTAGACTTTAGGTTCTAAAGTCATGCCTCTCCTGGCTACTATGTATTTTTATATTTTTTTCCTAGATTATGACCTAGTGGAACCCTCTAACACATTTATTTATCTATTAAGCAGAGCCATCAGTGTTAAACTCTTCCCTTTTGTCTCAAAGTGTTTGGCTTTCGTTTTCCCCATAGAATATATGTAGACTGTTTAAATATGTAGACTGAGAAATTCCATGAGACACTCTTGGTTCTAAAACATCTAGAGAGCCTGGGTCTTCAGAAATCTTCTCCTGGTTTTGGTAAAGGCTATAAATGAATTATCTCCAAGATGGTTTGCAGAATAGATCATGTGAAACGTTGAAAGAAAGAAAAACAAATCACAATATCCACAAATTGTAATTTTGAGGGGATCACGTATAACAGTCTTTTCAAGCAAAATTCCTGAACTAATCTTTGTGCATCTTGCTGAAGACTAATAGTTGGAAATAAATCATCTGGTATTTATCACAAAAGCCCATGAATGAGACCACAAAGACAAATATCTTCAACTTTCTGGTGAAGCGCGTATTGGCGTGCAAGCTTTGTCTCTTGCTTATGACAGGATGTAGGGATTATGAGTAAGAAAAATGTCAGATGTAGGAAAGGATGGTCAAGTGCTGCAAATGGAGAGGAAGTTTTGGCTTAAGAAAGTCTGTAAAGGACCCTTCTCTCAAACAGAGGTACCAATATTATCTGTTCTCATATTTGGGGGAGCATTTGAAGACTAATCACATTTTATAAACTCTGTGACTCAAAAGTGCCCCTTTCTGTGGGCTCTCAAAGATCGGAGGCTGTTGTAGGGATTTCTGGTAGTGATTTTGAACAGCTTTTAAACAAAAATCAGATTCCCCGATTCAAACCAATTTTTATCTGTAATAGATTATTAGAGCCACAAAGAAATGCTCAACAAAATCTCCTATCCTTAGAGATTTACAAATAGTGGAAGTAGTATAAGATGGTGAATGTCAGAAAAATAAATTTTGATTTATTTATTAATGTAAACTCCTAATTAGTTTTCAGCTATCAAAAAACTACTGAGGAAGAGTCTATGTCATATAAACAAATATTTATTTTTCTATTTTAAAAAGTTGTTTTATGGAAAATTCCAAACATACTCAAAAGTTGAGAGAATAATGCCATGCAGCTGAGTACCTGTTAACCAACTTCATTAATTAACAACACCCTGCCATTTGTTTCCACTTGTGCCCCATTTTTTCTGGAGTATTTGAAAGGAAACCCCAACATAATATTTCACTATAAAAAAGACATTGAAAACAAAGATTATCTACTGACTTATTATTTGAAATCTCAAATTGTTTTATATTTTATATGTTTGCCCCCACGTTAAAGTTGGAGAGGGATAACATGGGGAGAAATGCCAGATATAGATGATGGGGAGGAAGGCAGCAAACCACACTGCCATGTATGTACCTATGCAACAATCTTGCATGTTCTTTACATGTACCCCAAAACCTAAAATGCAATAATATATATATATTATAAATATGCAATAATATATATATATTATATATATTATATATATAATATATATATACACATATACATATATATTTACATATATATATACATATATGTATACATATTTATATACATATATATATATATATATGTAAACAGCCTATGCACTCCAAATGATCAGAAGATTTTTTTAAAAAAGTAAATATAGTATAAAGAACAAAAGAATAAAAGGATAATTTTTAAAGATGTGCATAATATAAAATGCAAAAACTAAAAGGCTGTAACAAAAGAAAATGTGAGCAAGCTTACAAAATAAAATAAGTTAAACTGAGAAATTAAATATTTATGAAAATAAATCTACATGGGGCTTATGTTCTAGCAGAGACAGTCTCACATTCACAATTGAAAAAAATTCAGTGAAGTATAAATATAGTGATATAGAAAGGCTACCATCACTTTTGTTTAGCAGTGTATTTTAGAACTTATCCAATGCAATACAATTTTTAAAGATGCAGATTTGATTACTGAAAACACAGCAAAATAAATTGAAGAAGTTAAGACCAAATAAAAAATAATAATAATAAAGTGAACAACATAAGATTATCATAAGAATCATCAACAAAATAAGCTATGATAATTTTTAAAATAATATATGTTAAAGTCCTTTTAAAAGCAAAATTGTAGTCTATAAATGTTTACTTTTTAAACGGTTATTTGGTTTTTAAAAAGTAATACACTCATGTAACGTACAAATTTTTTAACTATAATATTGTTCATTAGCTAAGAAATAGTTAAGAACAATCAAAATAATTTTAAATATTTGCTTATACTGTCCATAAGATAATTACATTCATTTATTTTTTTATAATTCTCTTACCCAGCAAAGTCCTCAAAAATATCAAAGGTGTTTACTGGGTTTCCTCCATTTAATTATAGCTCTAATTAATAATGTATTAACAATCAATTTAGTACTGAAAAGTGTTTCAAAGTAGATGCTGACTATTGTGTTTCTCATTTATCTGCTCATTTGGTTTCGAGAAGACTGATCGACTCAGCAGCTCACTTACAAATATTGGTACTTCTTGTTGTTTCCCACACTTAAATGGAGTTCTCAATTGTTTACTTGTTCCAAGTCCTCTAGCCTGCAGAGATGACTTTGATCATTTGGATTTAAATAAAGTTGCTTCAACTCCTATAATGAAACACTAGGAAACCCTGTGAGAAATTGTTTTTACATCTCAATATTTCAGGGGATCTTTGTGGGATTCAAATTCATTATCATCTCCTCTTGCTCTATTTCTCTGTGTATACTGAGCTCCTCACTCTTGGGCATTCTGTTGTTTTGCTGCCTACCATTGTTCCATACTGGAGACTATCCAGATTCTTTCACTTTCCAAAGGACCATCCTCACAAGACTGCATGATCAGCCAACTTTTACTGGTGTTTTGGGAGGAATCCAAGAATAATTGTTTTATAACCGCCTTGATTGAATTTGGCACATCCCTGTCCCCTGCCCACCTCCAGATGCCCAGCTCCACCCACAGAGGGCTGTGGCACTCAGTTACTTTGCAGGGCATTTTCCTCTCCTTCTCTTGCCTAGACCCTTTGTTGTGCCCCTGACCTTGAAGCTTGAACTTCTTACCTATTCTGCTGAATCCCTCAGTTCTCTTTGATTGACTTATCTGACTGATAGACTGTGCCTGAGTGCTTCACCTTTTGTATTCAGAAGACAGTTTTTCTAAACCCACAGTGTATCAGAAGGTGAAAAACATGTCATTCTCCCAGGAGTTGGGGACTGTAGTCAGGTGCAGCTTTAAATGGCAATTTTTGTCTTCTTAGCTACAGATGTTTTCATCTTTATCTTTCTCTCTCCTCTCTCCTCGCTCTCTTCGCCTCTGTATTTATCAAACCACTTATCCATATACAAAGTATTACTATATGTATGAACAAGGGCAAGCTCACATACACTTAAACCATTCCTTGGCTGTTCCTGAGCTCCCATCTCCAGAAAGCGCATAAGAAAATATGATGTGGGCAAGTTAGGCTTCCTTGTAAACGTGGGAAAATTCTCATATGGGTTGCTTCCCACATATGCTCCTCTGGATGATAAAGAAGAGGGATTCTATGAAGATTGTTTTATGCTGGGGAGATAGTAAATTGTCAGAAGACTTCACAGAATGATAGAGTCTGGAGACAGAGCAAGAGAGAGAACCCAATAAAGACATCCCTTTATAACATAGCCACTTATGTTTTGTTTACATACTATAACAATGTAAGCTTATTTTATTGTTAGCGAGACAACTTAATTTTTTAATAGTCTTATCAAAATTTGACTCTAGAGGACCCACTCATTGAATGCTTTGGGTCTATTCTCTGGAATCTTACAAAATAAGTTTATTCATTCTTTCAAAGAACAGCCTTTCAAATATTTGAAAACAATTCTCCCAATTTCCCCATAAAGTCATCTTTTCTCAGGCTACATATCTTTTGTTTCTTCAACGATTCCTTTTATTTAGTATCGTCCAGACCTCTTACTTTCTCTACTGTAGTACTTTGAAGTCATTCCATTTTGTCACCGTAAACTTTCAAAGTGCCTCATCTAGCAGAACAACTTGTACAAAATAGATGGATAAATGCTGACAGAATTTAATTTAACCAAGCGTCATACTATATCCTGTGCTGGGTCTATCTTTCATCTGGACATTATACTTTTATTAATACAACATTAGATTGTATTAGCTTTATTATAAATCACGTTGACTTATAGCGTAACGTCTCCTAACCTTGTTTTTATACTCTTACATTCCTTCATTTGCATTTGGTTATCTGATTTCCTGAATCTAAATGCAAAATTTTAAGTTTATCTTTTTAGATTTCGTTTTGCTGATTTTATCCCATCTTTTCACCCTTTTGAAATTCAGAATTTCAACCTCATTATCAAAAATATCAGCTTTTCCACCATTAGTTGAGCCATTTATAAATGCATTAGGTTTACCTTTTGTCTCTATCCAAGGCTTTGTTTCTTAAGGTAACAGTTCCTCTCAGTTCTGGACTTGTTACACTTTCTTCGCTTCTGGCTCTGGCTGGCATTGTAGGACCACATGCCTTTTGGGAAGGCTGCAGGATATGTATCAGATCTGATCATACACGAGCATAGTCAGTCACCATGTGGCATCTGCGGAGTTGTCCTCCCAGCTTCCCACCTCTATGTGTCTTTTAAGCATCCACATACACAGATTCTCACTTCTTCTGTCATTCAGTACCCCCAAGAGCATAACCACTGCCATCTGTTTCCAGGCATCAGGCCTGGATGTTGCTGTGGCCGAAGCCTCTAATTTTCCCATGCTCTGGTCTCTCCCAGCCTCTCCTACTACTGCTATTTCCCTGGATCACTCAGGGTTCCAAAGTTCAGTAGGAAGGTAGAGGGAGAATATCTCCTTCTAATTTCAGTGTTTTGTGTACCCTCTCATGTGACAGTATTTTTGTAGAAGTTGCTTGTATTCGTTAGTTTTTCTTTTTCATTGTGATAATGCTGTCCCACAAACAATATCAACATATGTGTGTTTTACAAAAATCAGCATTAAATTTTGCCTTATGGATTCATGGATTGGCCATGGCCCTACTGCACTCAGGTGTATGGACTGAGCTTGTAGGTTGCAGTTTGCATTCACATTACTCTATAAATCATCTGCTTCAGATTCAGCAGTTACTTGGGGTACGTGCTTGTGACAGAAATGGCAGAAGCTCAAGAGCACTGAGTGGAAACAGATAACACCATTTAAGACTTCAGAATGCACTGCACCTTATGCTTACATACTATTGGCTCAAACAAGTCACACGGCCAAGAAGTGTATATTCCAGTCATAGCCATGGCAAGGACAGGGAAAAATAAATTTTGGAGCCAAATCTTTCATTTTTATGTTTTCTTTTTATATACTAACTGAGTCTAGAGAAGGTAGGAGAAAATCCCTTTGATAAACACCATATTAGAATTACCTCTTTACTATGAGCTATAGAACTTTGTTAGTGCTTTGGATCAATTTTTCCTCGACCTTTATGATTATTTTTTTTTTTTGAGATGAAGTCTTGCTTTATCGCCCAGGTTGGAGTGATGTGGCATGATCTCAGCTCACTGCAACCTCTGCTTCCTGAGTTCAAGCAACTCTAGTGCCCCACCCTCCCAAGAAGCTGGGATTACAGGTGTGGCTACCAGGCCTGCCTTTTTTTTTTTTTTTTTTGAGATTGGGTTTTGCCATGTTGGCCTCAAACTCCTGGCCTCAAGTGATCTGCCTGCCTTGGCCTCTCAAAATGCTGGGATTACAGGCTGAGCCACCATGCCTGGAGTTTTTCTCTCCCTTTAAGATGTTTTCTCTTCCTGAGAGCATCCTAGCAAAGACCACAGCAGGGCCACCTCACCAGTTAACCAGGCATGCCCCAACCAGTTTGAAATAGCAATAGGCATATTTAGGCTCAAGATGGGAAGGTTTTGGGTCCCTTCAATACATTCTAAATCAATCTATGGAAAGAGGTGAGACTCCATACTGTACAACTGTAAAGCAACTTCATTTTCTCTCTGCTTCCTTTAACCTGCTCAGGGCACTAGTCCTATTCCACTGTTTCCTCTATGTTGGAAGCAGAAAGGGAGGAGAGGTAAGGGCTGAGAAAGTTTGTTTTTGGCTGGAACCAATCTGGTATTGGTTTCTCTTGGCCTTGGCAGGTATTTAAAGCTGAAATTTTGTCTTGTGGGAGTACCTGTGGGCATCTTTCCTCAGTGCCCAAACTGCAAATCCCTAACATGGTAAGAACCTCTCCTGCAAATGGCTGTTTATATTCATGCCCAGTGTTCCTTCTGCCGAAATAGCCCTACTCCTGGCTTGGTGCCCAGGCAGCCAGCCCTTTAGTGGGTTTCACATTTGGATTTAGACACACACATACAAACTCCTTTGATCTACTGTCAGTGTTTTGTTGGAAATCAGAAAATAATACCCCAAGATGAGGGCCTCAGAAGCAGTCTCAGAAGCAAAATATTTCTCTGACCTCCTTCTATCCATCTGTCTCTCAGTCCCATTCTCCCCTAAAACGAGCTGTGGAAACTAGAATCTGTCTTCTTCAAGGCTGGTCATAGAAACTAGAACTCCCTTTCCCCTAAATCAGTCATAAAACCTACAAATATTACCCTAACTTTCCTTCCACGGTTCTGTGTAAAAACTGGCCATAAAGAAAATTATCTGACTTACCTTGTTTGAATTTAGCTCCCAAGACCCTCATTCCAGAGAGCTTGCTACCCCCTGCCCAGAATGAAGGAATACTGTTAGAGAGGCCAAGAAGAATCTAGCCAGACAGGCCTTGCTGGGTTTCCCCACTCAGTCTGTTAGATCATATTCTTTTTATCCAGTCATATTTCTACATGGCTATTCATACTTTGTTGAACCTAAGCATAAAAATGGACAATTTACCCTGTATCTTTGGGACTTCATTTTGAAGGCTCCTGTACACCATTAATGATGAAAATTTTTATGGCTTTTTAAAAAAATAATTAATCTGTCTTCATGAGCTGATTTTTCAGCAAATCTTTTGAGGGAAAAGGAGAAGCTTTGCTTCCACTCCTATAGTTCCTAGTTACTGCCTCTTTATTATTGTCACAAAGGGTTTTAGCTAGGACCATTTCAAAAGTGAGATGCCATTTTAGTATAAAACCTAAATTCCAAAGGACTGCTTTGAGTAGTCCCCAAGAAGCATTTCTTCTCATGTGACTGAGGCCAGAGAAAAAGCTTTCACTCTCTTCCCATCTCATTCCCTCCACAAAGTGGGCAGTGATATAGGTAGAGGGGAAGGGATATGTGAGGATAACTGCTGCAGCACTTTGATGATTTTCTCCAGAGAACCTTCTGTCCTCTTGCAAACCCTCAAGGTGTGTTTTGGCTGGCAACTGCAGAGCATGTTTTTGGCCTCTCCTTTTTCAAGTCTTTCATAAATAGTCTAGTACCCTTATATTTTTGGAATGTGGAGAAACCTGCTATCTACTGCTGGCATCTCTTATTGTTAAACCTAGAATTATAAGCTCTTTGAAGTGAGAGATCTGAACATCTCACTCATTTAAAAAATGAGAAAGTCAAGTCTCAGAGAAGTAAAACAAATTTTCCAAGATTATGTACAGCTTTTTGCTATAAAAACCTTCAAGCTATGTACAATATATGCTAATAACATATATTTTCTCAAATTTATCACCTTTAAAATGGCATAATTAAAAATAGAAGGTCAAGGGTTATTGTAAAGGTTAAATAAGTTAATGTGTAAAAAGCTTTTAGCAGAACTCGGCACAGAGAAAACCCTCTTCTACCTCTTCTTCTTTCCCCAAAGTTCTATGTGACCAAGATTGAGAATACAAGCAAACAGAACTAAAAGTGTCATCCATCACCAATCAATTTGTCAAAAATTATCTTCAAAGTTATAAATCCTCATATTATCAAAGAATGAGTCGCAGAAACCTTCCATCCCTGCTGGTGGACTTCCCAATGGCAGCCTAATTTCTGCTTTGTCTATAATAGCAACAATTTAACGAAAACACATATGTTCTAAAATAAGGGGAGATTTTAAGATAAAATTGACCATCATTACAATGAAACATAAAATGACCACTAAAAATGCACGGACAAATATAAAAATGTATTAAATGAACAAAAGCAATTTTCAAAACTGAGGTGTAGTATGATATCAATTTTGAAAACAAAAAAGAGATTATATATATTTCATTTCTGGAAGGATAAACCTAAGGTTATGAACCCCAGAGGTTATCTTGTGGTAGCAAGCTATTAGTGACTTTTATTTTTATTCTTAGCTGTGCTTCTCAAACTTTGGCAATAAACATTTTATTCTTAAAATAAAAAAAAATTGAGTAGAAGATGATTGTAAAGTTGAAGAACAGTGCTAAACTTTAGCACAAGTGAGTTTCGTCAGTAGTGTGTTCTGTTGGCAGAGGAACCTCCAACTCAATGGATGTGCAGAAGGTTATGCTCACTGTCTGATACTCTGCCCAGGAGCAATGGCAGACATGTTGAGAATAAGAGATTCTTTTCAGCAGGAGCAGCTGTTCCATTTGAGCATGAGCCTCCAAGGCTTCATAACATGCTCTGGAAACTGTTGTATAAAAACAGTAAATCTGACAAGAGAAATAAAGGAATGCTTTAAGTCAGTGAAACAGTTGGCAGTGGTTGCTTTTCTGGAGAGGCTGAACAGAAATAATAGGCTCTCTACTCATTTTATTTTTCTTTAAATATGGTAGGATAGAAAATGAGCTGTGATGTTACATGAAAATTGAGGGGAGAGTGGACCAAGTTCATGCACTGTTTCCTTGATCTGCAAGGGTAGAGAATGCCTCTCTCATGGGAGAGAACTTTCCCCTTGTTTTACTAGAAAAGCATGCAAACTGTATAACCAGCAAATGCTCAAATATTCACATAATGGCTGTCAGACAAGTTCAGTGAGCTATCTAACTATTTAGCAAATTTAATTATTCTCTTCATTAAAAGGCAAGGATAAAATTTCTATATTATATTAAATTTAAGCATTGCTCACACTAAGAAAAAAATGAAGGATCCATGACAACTGAATTTTCTTTCAGTTTAAACAAACAGTAGTTGAAAAGTTGAATTTGTAATAAAAATAAATATTCAAACTCAGTACAAAAATTAAAACTATTTACATACAGAAATAATTTTTTTGGCCTTTATGTGTGTGTGTGGGGGGATATTCTTTTGGGGAAATAAAAGAAGATGGTTATCTGCTGTTTCATATAATCCTATGGGAATCTAAAGTGACATACTATTTTATATTGAAGCTCTGGCTATAAGAAAACATAAATCTAGATATCATTTAGATGAATATACTCTTCCAAATATAAAAACACTTGGCTCAAAAACTAGATTGTGAGATGGCTTCAGTTGGGAGAAATCATGTCAGACATGTAATATTTTATTAGGGTGTTTGGGGTAACCCCTATGGTTATGACCTATGAATTGAGGTGATCACAGGTCTTGCAGACATAAAATATTAATATATTGGATCATTATGAGAGAGGGTCAGACTTCAGCTCCCTTGAAATATATTCTTATTTATAATGACTTAAATTAGGTAATTGCATCTACAGTATACAGATCTCTCATTTGTTAAAAGATGCATCACACAAAGGTTCCTGTTGAGTTCCTGTTGCAAGAATCAATGTTTTTCCAGTGTAGAGACATGTGTATGCTCTATATTTTCTGTCTTGATCATGGCAAGTAACTGCTGGTCTTTTGTGAAGTATAGGTCAGAGCAGTGTCAGGATAAAGGAAGATTATCACATGAATTCTATCCTGGAAAAAGCAATCCAAATAGGAAAAGGACATAGCAATGAGAATGGCAGTGAAGAAATCCACATCTTGCCAAGAGCAGTGTTTTTCTCAACCAGAGAAAAGTTCCAGACCAATTGTGAAAAGAACTCTATGATTGGAAAGGAGAAAAGTAATAGAACAACTTGGCAGGCAACGATCGCAATTGATTTGATGATATTTAAGTGAACCCATAACTATTAAAACGTCACCTCATTCAGAAACTGATCGAGATTCAGGCTTAAAGGCCAGCAAACTGCAAAGCTGTGATAAAGCTTTCACTACCAATAATTGCCTTGCTTTCAGCTAAATGGCTGAGGGTGCATCAACATTTCAGTTATTGGGTTTAATTTGATAATATGCTTTCCAAATAAAAAGGCTTTTAAAGAATTCAGAACAATCTTCAAGTTTTCTTCTTACAATACCTAGCTTTAACCAATTTCAGATATGGAAAATTTAAATAATGTCCTCCATTAAATTCTCATTAATATTATCCTGACTTAGGGTATTCTATTGTTTTGGACACTTGGTACAGGAAATAAATTTGTTGGCCATTGATCTATTATAATGAGAGGCAGATATACTTAAAGTTGATAATACTTCAGTTCCTATGGATTTGTGTTCACATTCAGGGTAATGAAATATTAATTAGACTTTATCCCATAAAATGCTAGAGAGAAAATAGTAATTTTAAATGGTATTCATAGCATCAACTACAATGTAAGTTATCAAAGACATCAATAATATATCAAATAATTGCATATTAAAATGGTATTTTGTCCCTGCAGAAAAAAAATACCTGTATTAAAAATTTTGTAAATGTTTTAATTCTGCAAAAAAAAATTTGAGCCCTCAAGGAGAAAGAAGTTACAAAAAGACAAAGTATTTTTGATAACCATAGCCTATTTAAGGTCTTATTAAAGTATACCTGGTTAGTAATAAAATGTAAAAGTATTAATTTTGGTGAACTGCGTGAGTTTTTGATATATTGATACTTAAGACTTTTTCCTCCAGTTATAAAAAGTGTGTTTGATAGTGGTGGAAATTTTTCTGCCACAATATATTCCTATCACTGAGACATAAATGGATGTTTTCAAGGTTTGAATTGAAAATATGTTAATTCTTCAAGCTTTCAAATTTCAGGGAAGATTGTTATTGCCCAGAGAAAAACAAAGAAAGTATTAGATTTTTTACACTCTTAAAAACTCAAAACTGTTTCATCATTCAAATAAACTCAGAAACTTCATATTCTCTGATGCAATGTTTTCACAGATAGATGATTAGGTTTTTTGAAAAACCTTACCAGGTGCTGTGTTTTATATAGCACTGTATGTGTTTAGACATGTGATTAAGCTGATAAAGCGAGTTAAGCTCCGATGTAAATTCTCTCATTAATTTTTAAAATATAATTGCAGTTCATTATTCCTTTAAATTTGAACACTCCCAAGTGATTTAAAGTGTCCTGGCATATCAAGATTATTATGCTTTTGAAACATAACTTTTAATTAGATACATAGGCTGTGTAAGAACATCAGATATGAAGGGTTTCTTGACATTGATATATATCTGTGTTTTAGAGTAAACAGTGGGTAAAATAATACCTGGAAGTTTGTAAATCTGTGTTTTTGTTCTCATGAGAAGCAGATTGTGAGGTGGAGAATTGTGTGCAGGAAGTTTAACAGGGAGTGAGCTCAAAAACAATATTTGTGGAAGATGAAGGAAGCAGGATTAACAGCATGAGAAGATAAGCTTCAGCATAGGTACATCAGAGCTCTCAGATGATTCCACAGCTCTGCAGGAGGAATGGATCTACCGGGGTTATCCTGAATTGGGACGATGGGACTGGGCCCTCATAACCTGACATCAGCCAGGTAGAGGATGTAGGCCTAGAAGCAGAGGTGCAATTATTCATGAAGTGGCTCTTTTCAGCCCAGGGCAAACTTCAAAAGAAATCTAGTTTGGGAGCAATCTTTCTTGCAGTTTCAGGGGATAATTAGTGCTTCAGTCCTGAAGAGGGTGCTGAGGGCAGAGTGCCACGAGTATCCATTACAGTCCCACTTTTGTGTTATTCCGTGCTACTTACTTGGCAACAGAATGGGAACAGCTCCTTCGGGACAATGGGGTATGACTCTTTTACCCAGGGGAAACTTACAAGAAGAAGGTTAGAAAATTAAACTTCAGGCCCATTGCCCCCCTTTTCTACTATCAGCTAACACTTCTGCTGTTCTAGGTGGCTTACTGGGTGGGGTAGTCTAGACCCTTATCTTTGAGTCCTTAGTTATCATGCTGCTTTTAGGTCATGGTTCTTACACTTTACTGTCAAAATTTCAGAAGAGAGTACAGAGACTCTCCAGTGAATCTGTGGTGCCAAATACGGCTTTCTGATCCTATCACAGCAGCTCTAACCCCTTCTGATCATTAGAATTAGTTACTCTTGCCAGTAAGGAGCTCTTCTTTTTGCCTGCTGGTCTCTTGGCACAAGGTACTTGAAGTGACTGAGCAAAAGCTGCAGTTAAAACTTTAATGTTCTTTTACCATGTTCCTGGTGAAAATGTCACTCCACTGGGGACCAGATTTTTTTTTCTCCAATATGTACCTTAGCTACGCTTTCAATAGGCTGTTCCACTGCTCTATGGGACTGACAGTTTCTAGGTGATAGCAGTAGGTTTCCTGATTTTGCATCTATTGCTACACGTCCATTGCTATAGAACTGGTTCCCCTATTCTGAGGTGATATGTGTGAGTTCCAGGTCGATGAACCAAATATTTTAAGCTTTAGGTAGTGGTGCCGAATGAAGCCTTGAGGGAAGAAAAGGCAAATCCACACTCAAAATATGTATGGATTCCAGTCAATATGGATGATTCATTGCCTTTTACATAGTAGAACGTGGTCTGTGTAGTACATTTGTTACTAAATGGCTGACTGAGATAAAAGGAAATGAACAGTGCTGTAACTAACATGGGAGTTCAGATAGCTTTCCCACATACTGATTTCCTTTCTTTTGGATATATACTCAGTCCTGGGATTGTTAAATTACATGGTAGTTCTATTTTTAGTTTTTCGAGGAGCCTCCAAAGTGTTCTCTGTAATGGTTTTGCTAGTGTAGATTCCCGCTGAGAGTGTATGACAGTTTGCTTTTCTCCACATCTTCAGCTACATTAGTTATTGTCTGTCTTCAGGATAAAAGTCATTTTAGCTGAGTGAGATTGTATCTCATTGTAGTTTTGATTTGCATTTCTTTAGTGATCACTGATCAGTGATGAGCACCTTTTCAAATACCTGCTTGCCATTTGTGTGTCTTCTGTTGAGAAATGTCTATTTAGACCATCTACCTATTTTTTTCCATTTGATTGTTAGATTTTTTTTCTTACTGAGTTGTTTGAGCTTCTTATATATTCAGGTTATGATTCCTTTGTTAGATGCATAGTTTGCAAATATTTTCTCCCATTCTGTGGGCTATCTCTTTACTTTGTTGATTGTTCCTTTGCTATGCAGAAGCTTTTAAACTTGAAGTGATCCCTGTTGTCCATTTTTGCTGTGGTTGCCTGTGCTTATGGGTTATTACACAAAAAAGTCTTTGCCCAGTTCAATGTTTTAGAGAGTTTATCCAATGTTTTCTTGTAGTAGTTTCATAGTTTCAGGTCTTACATTTAATTCATTAATCCATTTTCATTTTACTTTTTGCATATATTGAGAGATAGGGATCTAGATTCATTCTTTTGCATATGCATATCAATTTTTTTCTCAGCACTGTTTATCGAAAAGACTACCCTTTCTCCAGTTTATATTTATTTTGTGGAAAATGAGTTCATGGTAGATTTGTAGATCTGTTTCTGGGTTCTCCACTCTGTTCCATTTGTCTATGTGCCTGTTTTTATGCTGGCATCATTTCATTTTGGTTACTGCAGCTCTGTAATATAATTTGAAGTCAAGTAATTTGATTCCTTCAGTTTTGTTCTTCTTGCTGAGGGTAGCTTTGGCTATTCTGGGACTTTTGTGGCTCCATATAAATTTTCAGACTTTGTTTTAATTTCTAGAAAGAATGTCATTGGTATTTGGTAGAGACTACATTGAATCTGTAGCATACTTTCTACAGTATGGAAATTTTAACAGTATTAATTCTTCCAATCCATGAACATGAAATTGCTTCCAATTTTTTGTGTCCTTTAAAATTTATTTTCATCAATGTTGTATAATTGTATTGTAGGAATCTTCCACTTATTTGATTAAATTAATATTTGGTGTTTAATTTTATTTATAACTACTGTAAATGGGATTACTTTTTTGATTTTTCAGAATGTTTGCTATTGACATACAGAAATGATATGGATTTTTGTATGTTTGATTTTTTTAACTGAAACTTCAATCAATTTGTTTATCAGCTCTAATAGATTTTGGTGAAGTCTTTAGGTTTTTTCCGATATAATATCATGTCATCTGCAAATAATAGTATTTTGACTTCTTACTTTATAACTTGGATGACCTTTATATCTTTCTCTTTTCTGATTGCTATAGCTAAGACTTCCAATACTATGTTAAATAACAGTGGTGAAAGTCCGTCATGTTTCAGATCTTAGAGGAAATGCTTTCAGTTTTTTCTCATTTAGTATGATACTAGTGGTGTTTGTCATATATGACTTTTATTATGTTGAGACATGTTCCTTCTATACCCAGTTTTTGTAGGAATTTTGCTTTGATCCAGTTACTTGTTATTGATTTGTTCAGGTTTTGGATTTCTTCATGATTCCATCTTGGTAGGTTGTATGTGTCTAGGAATTTATTCATTTCTTTTTGTTTTTCAATTCACTGGCATATAGCTCCTCATAGTAGCCTTCAATGTTACTTTGATTTTGTGCAGTATCAATTGTAATGTCTCCTTTTTCATCTCTGATTTCATTTATTTGATTCTTCCCTCTTTTTTTATAATTAGTCTGGCTGTCTTTATTAGCAGTGTGAGAAGAGACTAATAGAATAAATTGGTTCTGGGAATGGGACACTGCTGTAAAGATATTCAAAAATATGTAAGTGACTTTGTAACTGGGTAATGGACAGAAGTTGAAACAGTTCTGAGGGCTCTGAAGAAGATGGAAAAGTTTGGAACATCCTAGAGAATTGGAGGACATAGAAGACAGGAAGATATGGGAAAGGTTGGAACTTCCTAGAGACTTGTTGAATGACTTTGACCAAAATGCTGATAGTGAGATGGACAATAAGGTCCAGGATGAAGTGGTCACAGATGTAGATGAGGAACCTGCTGGCTACTGGAATAAAGGTCATTCTTGCTTTGCAAAGAGACTGGAAGCTTTTGCCCCTGTCCTAGAGATCTGTGGAACTTTGAACTTCAGAGAGATAATTTAGAGTATCTGGGGGAAGAATTTCCAAGCAGGGAAGCATTCAAGAGAAAGCAGAGCATAAAAGTTTGAAAAATTTGTAGGCTGATGATATGATAGAAAAGAAAACTCCATTTTCTAGGGAGATACTCAAGCTGGCTACAGCAGTTTGCATAACTAACAAGGAGCCAAATGTTAATCACCGAGACAATGAAGAAAATGTCTCCAGGGCATGTAAGAGATCTTCATGGCAGTCCCTCCTATCATAAGCCTGGAATCAAAGTAGGGAAAAATGGTTTCATGGACCAGGCCCAGGGCCCTCCTACTGTGTGCAGCTTAGGGACTTACTTGGTACCTGTGGTCCAGCTACTCCAGCCTTGGCTAAAGGGAGGCCAAGGTATAGCCGAAGCCATGGCTTCAGAGAATACAATCCCAAACCTTGGCAGCTTCCACATGGTGTTAAGCCTGCAGAGCACAGAAGACAAGAACTGAGGTTTGGGAACCTCTACCTGGATTTCAGAGGATTATGGAAATACCTGGATGTCCAGGCAGAAGTTTGCTGCAGGGGCAGGGCCCTTGTGGAGAATCTCTGCTACAGCAGTGCAGAAGAGAAATGTGGGGTTAGAAGCCTCACACAGAGTCCCTACTGGGACACTGCCTAGTGAAGCTGAGAGAAGAGGGCCACTGTTATCCAGACCCTAGAATGGTAGATCCACCAACAGTTTGCACCATGTACCTGGAAAAGCCACAGACACTCAATGCCAGCCCAAGAAAGCAGCCAGAAAAAGGGCTGTACCCTGCAAAGCCACAGGAGTAGATCTGCTCAAGGCCATGGAAGCCCATCTCTTGCATCACTGTGAGACATGAAGTCAAAGGAGATCATTTTGGAACTTTAAGTTTCATTAGGGGATGTTGAACTTGCATGGGACCTGTAGCCCCTTTGTTTTGGCCAATTTCTCCCCTTTGTAATGGGTGTATTTACCCAATACCTGTATCCCCATTGTATCTAGGAAGTAATGAACTTGTTTGTGATTTTACAGGCTCATAGGCAGAAGGAACTTGCCTTGTCTTAGATGAGACTTTGGACTTGAATTTTTGAGTTAATGCTGAAGTAACTTAAGAGCTTGGGGGACCATTGGAAGGGCATGATTGTGTTTTAAATTGTGAGGACATGACATTTGGGAGGGGTCTGGGATAGAATAATATGGTTTGGCTGGGTTCCCACCCAAATCTCATCTTGAATTGTAGTTCCTATAATCCCCATGTGTCACAGAAGGGACCAGGTGGAGATAATTGAAGCATAGGGGCAGTTTCCTTCATTCTGTTCTCATGATAGTGAGTTAGTTCTTATGAGAGCTGATGGTGTTATAAGGGCTTTCTCCCTTTACTGGGCACTGATTCTTCTCTCTTACATGCTGCAATGTAAGACTTTGCTCTTCATTCATCTTCAGCCATGATGATGAGGCTTCCCCAGCCATGTGGAACTGTAAGTCAATTAAACCCCTTTCCTTTATAAATTACCCAGTTTGGGATGTGTCTTTATTAGCAGTGTGAGAATAGACTAATACAACAGCTTTACCAAAGATCTGGAACCAACCCAAATGCCCATCAACGATAGACTGGACAAGGAAAATGTGGCACATACATACCATGGAGTACTATGCAGCCATGAAAAATGATGAGTTTGTGTCCTTTGCAGGGACATGGATAAATCTGGAAACCATCATTTTCAGCAAACTGACACAAGAACAGAAAATCAAATACTGCATGTTCCCACTCATAGGTGGTCGATGAACAATGAGAACACATGGACACAGGGAGAGGAACATCACACACTGGGGTCTGTTGTGGGGGGCCATGGGAGGGACAGCAGGGGAATGGGAAGGTCAGGGAGGGATAACATGGGGAGAAATGCCAGATGTAGGTGACAGGGGGATGGAGGCAGCAAACCACATTACCATGTGTGTACCTATGCAACAATCCTGCAGGATCTGCACATGTACCCCAGAACCTAAAGTACAATTAAAAAACAGCTTAACACTGATTATAAAGTAACTAATAAGCAAAGAGAAACATAATAGAAACTTTACCCAACTTTTTGGGTAAAGTTTGTTTGTTTCTATTTGTATCTTATTATACTGTCTATGTCTTGACAAGTTGCTGTAGTTATTATTTTTGATGGATTCATCTCTTATTAGTTTTACTCAAGATATGAGTATTTTATATATCGTAATTGAAGCATTATTATATTTTTTATTTTTTGTGTTCTTTTGATTGCCAGTAAGTTTTGTACCTTCAGATGATTTCCTATCACACATTAAGATCCTTTCTTTCATACTGAATAATTCCCTTTATCATTTCTTGTAGGACAGGTCTAGTGTTGATAAAATCCCTCAGCTTTTTCTTTCTTTCTTTTTTTTTTTTTTTTTTTTTTTTGAAGTTTTTTTTTCTCCTTCATATCTGAAGTATATTTTGCTGGATATAATATTCTATCATAAAGGAGTTTGTCCTTTAGCACTTTAGATGTGTCGTGCCACTCTCTTCTGGCCTGTAAGCTTTCTGCTGTGAAGCCTGTGGCCAGACCCACTGAAACTCCATTGAATGTTATTTCTTTCTTTTCTCTTGATGCTTTTAGGATCCTTTATTTATTCTTGAACTTTCAGAGTTTGATTATTACATGTCTTGAGATAGTCTCCTTAGGTTGAATCTGCTTGGTTTTCTGTAATCTTCTGGCATTTGAATATTGATGTCTTTCTCTAGGTTTGGGAAGTTTTCTATTATCCCTTTCAATAAACTTTCTACCGTGATCTCTCTCTCTTTCCTCTTTCAACCCAATAACTCTTAAATTTTTCTTTTGAGGCTATTTTCTAGATATTGTAGGTATGCTTAATTTTTTTTAATCCTTTTTTCCCCCTCTGTGTATTTTTTAAATAGCCCATCTTCAAGTTCATTAATTGTTACTTCTGGCTGACCATTTCTGCCCTTTAAGAGACTCTGATGCATTCTTTAGTGCATGAATTAGATTTTTCCAGATCCAGAATTCCTGCTTTATTATTTACATTATTTCAATTTCTTTAAATAATTAAATGTAATTGATAGGATTCTGAATTTCTTCTCTATGCTTTCTTGGATTTTGTTGAGCTTTCTCAAAGAGCTATTTTACGTTCTCTGAAAGGTTACCTATCTCTGTCTCTGGGATTGGTCACTGCTGCTTTATCTAGTTTATTTGGTCATGTTTCCCTGAAGGATTTTGATATTTGTGGATGTTCTTCAATTCCTGAGCTTTGAAGACTTAGAAATTTATCGTAATCTTCACAGTCTGGTCTTTCTTCTTGGGAAAACTTTCTGAGTATTTAAAGGGGCTTGAGTGTAAAGATCTACAGTTTTGGTCACTGCAGCTCTATCTGCATTAGGGGGCACCCCAAGACAATAACATTGTGGCTATTGCAGCCTTGAAGAGGTACCACCTTGGTGGTCATGGATAAGATCTGCAAGAATTATCTTGATTACCAGGCAAAGAATCTTGTACTATTATCTTATTTTGTTGGTCTCTATGAAAAGTATGCCTCGCTTATGAAAGTTGACTTGTTAGTTCCTTATTGTCCTCTGAAAGTTAAGAATGATATTTGGGGAGGTAGGGCATCTTGTCAAACATTCTGGTTGCTGCTTGATGGGCCATTTTAAACTGAAGACATGTGTCTCTACAGCTCTGGGATATTTTAAAAAATATTTTTGAATGTTTATTTTATCTATTCTCTTTGCTCTACTATTTCAACTTTCATATTTCTTAAACTTTTTCAATATACTCTTTACCTTTTCATTGGTGATTTTGTTCTATTTTGCTCTTTAGTCCATTTGCTAATTTTACTTTTGATAAATATATTTTAAAAATTTAACATTTCTAATTGTTCTCTTTTCTTGAGTACACTATCTTCTCAACTCTTTCTCAAGATATCAATTGACCCTTTAAAAAAAATTTCTGTTGTTAAGTATCTTTGATACTTTTCAGGGAGAAGTATTCTTTTGTCTGCTATTTTGTTCATGCTTGTCTTTCATTGTGTTATTTTTCCTGAGCCCCTTGGTGACTCTCAATTACCTATTTCTCTTTGTATTTGAGACCCTCTATTCCTACTTTGCTGGAAACTCTTCTGATTCCCAGTGGTTGTCTACACTGAATGTGGTGTTTGTGGGGTGAGGGCTGTAATGTGTAGGTTTTACCCATAGCTTGCCTCTGGTAGTTTAAAACTAAGTAGGACACTCTCATCCTTACTGCTTTGCTTTTGAACATGTGCTTTTGCTACCTGTTCCTCAACACAAATGTGGAGGGAGAGAGATGCCAAGCAGCACATTGGCTTCTATACCTCTCATTTCCAATAATTGTCCTACAGCCCTCTTAAGACTCCCTGACAATAGTACTGCAAAGTCTGAGATATCCTTGAAGCCAGCCTCACAGTCCCCATCTGCATGTGGTTTGAGCCATGGTTTCTTTCTTCAACTTTATCTTATTTTCTAGTTTTCACAGATTTATCCAAATTTCTGCTTCACTATTGACAATATTTCTTGTTTAGTCATGCTGTTACGGATTTTCAAAATATGAGCTTATTTAAATATCTAGTGAGTTATATATTCAGAGGAACTTGAATAGGCTCAGTCAGCAACCTTAATCGTTTCCTTCTCTTTTCATATTTCTGCAATGTTCAGAGATATAGAAGATTGTGGTTACAGATAGTATCCTTGTTTGTCTATCTTTCTTCTTTTAAGGATTCTGGATTATTTTGACTACCCTTTAATTAAGGTTTCTTTTAGGACACTAACAGAAATATAGTTCAATATAAAGAATTACTATTGTACTAAACAGAGCTGTTCTCCTTTCAAATCAGAGTAACTTCTAATTTTAGAACTTAAGAAATATTTCAAATCCTCAAACAATATTTTAGAATGCAGCACAAGCAGATTTAAGAAGCCAAATCGTTGTTTCATTAGCAATTGACAACAGTATTATAGTTAATAAATACCCACCATTACTAGCAATAGGAGAAAAAAATTATGATAGGCCTTAGTAATTTCTCACCTAAGTTGACCATCTCTTTGATAAATGATTTTTCTTTTTGGAGTTAAGCAGTAAAACCGTTTCCCTTGTATCTCATCCTGATAAAGTAGAGTGACATGCAATTTAGTAGAACCAGTTCTAAGTTACACTGGCACTGGGGAAGACTGGTGAGCTGGTTTTCAATATCTTTCTAGTAGCTAGACTTATAGAAGATTAAAATGAACATGGCTCTGAAAATATTGTGCTGATACTTTTAGTTTCTCTAATGCTGTATTCAGAAATTCAGCTCATTCTTTGACCCAAATATTTTGTTGAGAGACAAGATATTTTTTACTTTTTTTGTATTAATCTTCAAAAATCCAGTCCAGGTGGAAATATGTAAGAAATGAAGCAGGGAAATCCAGCAACTTAATTCTTGGGTTTCCTGCCAGAAATAACATGCTAGTGCAGAGAAAAGATGATTAAGCAGAAGGAGATGCCTCTATTAGTGAATGTCCTTAATCAAAGCTACAGTGACTATTAACTATAATAATTTATCTCACAACTTAGCAATTTTTGTTTCTGAGGTGATGAAGCATATTGTGTGATTTCCTTAGTTCTGTGGGGTATAGTAACACAATTAGCTGTAAAAGTAGCTTCTTTGTTGACTCAAAACAACTGTCAAATTTCAAAGAAAGGAAAGTGGGGAAGGGGAAAATAGGATTAATAGAACTTGGATGCTGAAGGATCATTCATTGTCAGGCCAAGGCAGCACAGCAGGGACCTGCACTGGAGGTTATCAGTAGGGATCTGGCCACAGAGAACAGAATCTAGAAGAAAGAGCTTCAGCGGCCCTTACAAATGAAAGGTGGCTCTTTGCAAAATAGAAAACAAAGGAATATACAGTCACTGTGGAGGAATCTGAACTCAAATAATTGATGAATATGGTGAGTGATGACCTCATATAAATGGATATCAAAAAGGCTAATTAGTTCCAAGATGATGGTAGCTAGTCCCTTTCCATTCCAAGGTTGAATTTACAAAACAAGCCCCTTCATAAAATTGTGACTTCTGTCTTCTATTCCTTAAACCCAAAAAGAGCAGAAAAAGACAATATCACAAAAACTGTGTTCTCAATACTTTCACTTTCCTGATACATCATTCTTTTTATTCTTCATGTCTTGCATCTTAGCCGGGCTGGAAGCAAAGGGTCTTGGAAAAAAGACATTCTGGGCTGAAAAATTCAGGTTAAGTTTGAGCTTATTTTCTCCTTCTTTCTCCTTTCTTCCAAAAGTCTTCAATAGTTTCCCACTATGTGCTGATAGTCTATCTTGCTACCAAAAATGTAAAAGGAGTAGAGATTTGACAGAGTGAAAGAGAGAGACAGATACCAAGGGCAGAAACAGTGAATGGGAAAGAATGGGAAAGACAAAGAAGTAGAAAGTTAAGAAAGAGTAGCAGGAAGCAAGAGAAGAGATGGTTGGTGAGTGTAGCATTTGGGCCTAACAAAATTAAATATTGGGCAAAAGCTTTAGGGAAAACATTTGGTAAGAAAGGAAAAATAAGTATTTGAAGAGTGGGCAATATATATAACAAGAAAATTGGATAAGAAGAGGAGACTACAGAAGGAATAATTGCCTATTTTGAAACTTTTTCCAATGTTGATCCCATTTTTGGGTTATTCCTGCCTTTTACTGCAGAACGTACATCTCCAAACCATTTTCTTGAGTTTGTACACTTTGGGGTTAATAAATATTTGATGAATGAATGGAGCATTAGAAAACATTGATATTCTCTAAACTCAGGTTTAAAATTTAAGCCTTCAAATTTAATGTCTATGTCTTAGTCATATTAGTAGATGAGTGAAGAGATAGAAATGGGGAGAGAGGAGAGATGTGAAAAGTATCAAGAATGTTCTGTGTCTACTTGCAGATATCACATCTCTTAGTGTATGAAATCTATGACAGTTTTAAAAGGTTTATGAGTAACCCAGAGTTAGTTCTATATGGTTCCAAGTATTTCAGAGCTTTGAAATCAATTTGTTCTCTTATCAGTGGAGATAATGCCTCCTCCTCATCTCAGAGGTACATAACAGTAGTTTGAAATAGAAGAAAACCAATCCCAGCCTAATGATAAGCATGTGAGACACATTGTATCTTTCCTCTGTGCTCCAAGATGGTTACTGATTAGATATAATCATTGGAAATGAAAGTGAAACTAAGCTTTTAACATATATTGAAAGATAAGTAGATGAGCAGATCTCTGCTTGGACAGCAACTGTCTGGGCAATAAAGATTACAGCCTAACTCAGCAGTTTCTTAAGTTTGTTCTCTCCTGTTTTTGGCATGATAGTAATGGCCAGTGCAGTGTTTTTCACTTTTTTCCCTGGAGTAATAATGTAGTCTCTAATCATCCCATGACCTGAAATTACTTTTAGTATTGGCTGGAAGGCATCGGGATGCTCTAATGGTTAAAAATAAAGATTTTTTTAAAAAAAAAGAATAAAGGAAAAAGAAAGGGAAAAATGTGTACAGGGAGTAGTTTATAATTAGGAGTGGAGTAAAAATATATTCTGAAAACAACATTTTGAATTTTCTTCAAGGGAACCATAGATATGGTCTAAAACACCGCTCTGTTTTGCATTCTTCATTTTGCCCAAATGCTTTGAGGTGATTACCTATTTGTTAGCCTCAGGAGTCTTCTGCTTTTTGTAATAACATCCAGTAACAGAGCAATGTCTAGACAACATATTTTACACAGAATGTTGAAAGTGAAGAGAATCAGTCTTACGTGTACTCAGGAGAGGAAACTGGATTTAGTTGCTAGGATAACAAACCACACAGGCCTCTGAGGGTCAGTATATTCATGAGTGGGTGCATATGGTACGAGTATGTTCATGTGCTCAACTTGCACAGGATTATCCACACATCAATTCAGAGTATAACCTGAAGCTAAACATTGACATTGGCTTATTTTGAATATGTGAGATCATTCTCTACATCTCTACTACATGTGTTCTGTTTCAAGTTAATTTAGTCTGTTGATAGAAGGTCATTGAAGTCAGAAATCTATGTGCAACATGATTGGAGAGATCTGCTGCTAAATTTCTTTAAGAATAAAAATTACTGGACTGATGAAATTGGTTTCAAGTAACAATATAATTCACATGTAGGCATGCAGACCACACAACATTTCACTTGCATCAAAGTTGAGTAAATGACACATTCTACTGATCACGAAATAGTCCATAATCTAAAATAAGGCTTACAAAGTCTTCTGATCAACCAAAATATTATGGTCTTTGGCAAAACAAAAATCTGATAGACAAAAAGCCTTCTTCCCTAGCATCTATTTATTCTTTGTTTAAGTTTACATTTACCAGTTTTTTTTTTTTTAAATCTGGTTTCTGAGGTTGCAGCAGATCAAAAGTAACCAATTAGAAAGAAAATGGTTTGTTAAACCTTAACAGAGTCAAGGAAGATGCCCATATAGCAATGGAAATACTACAACTTGACCTGTATGGCAATATGAAAAAAAAATATTAGAGAAGATCTGAAATTTTCTTTTTATGTTGTGTCTCTGCCAGGTTTTGGTATCAGGATGAAGCTGGCCTCATAAAATGAGTTAGGGAGGTGTCCCTCTTTTTCTATTGTTTGGAATAGTTTCAGAAGGAGTGGTCCCTCTGGTAGAATTCAGCTATGAGTCCTGGGATTTTTGTTGGTAGGCTATTAATTACTCTCTCATTTCAGAACTTGTTATTGGTCTATTCAGGGATTTGGCTTCTTCCTGGTTTAGTCTTGGGAGAGTGTATGTGTCCAGGAGTTTATCTGTTTCTTCTACATTTTCTAATTTATTTACATAGGGGTATTTATAGTATTCTCTGATGGTTGTTTGTATTTGTGTGGGATCAGTGGTGATATACCCTTTGTCATTTTTTTTTTATTGTGTCTATTTGATTCTTTTCTCTTTTCTTCTTTATTAGTCTGGCTAACAGTATATCTATTTTGTTAATCTTAAAAAAAAAAAACCCAGCTCCTGGATTCACTGATTTTTTTGGAGGGTTTTCGTGTCTCTATCTTCTTCACTTCTGTTCTGATCTTAGTTATTTCTTGTCTTGTGCTAGCTTTTGAAATTGTTTGCTCTTGCTTCTCTAATTCTTTTAATTGTGATGTTAGAGCATTGATTTTAGATCTTTCCCACTTTTTCCTGTGGGCATTTAGTGCTATGAATTTCCCTCTGAACACCACTTTAGCTGTGTCCCAGAGATTCTAACATGTTGTGCCTCTGTCCTCATTGGTTTCAAAGAACTTATTTATTTCTGCCTTAATTTCATTATTTGCCCCATAGTCATTCAGGAGCAGGTTGCTCAGTTTCCATGTAGTTGTGCAGTTTTGAGTGCAAAAGTCCTTAAAACAACATTGCCTTTCAGGGATGTATAGTGTAAAGGCATCTAATTCTATACTCTTCAATGGCCTCTAACTTGTCAATGTAGAAAAATTGATGAAAAAGATCTTAAAAAGCAAAACAAAAAAAAATGGTGTTTTAGAAAGCAGGAAAGGGTGTAATATGTTTAAATGACTAAAAAAAAGTATTGGTGCTTATTGTAAGAAATATGACAGATTACCTCTTAATGTTGAGTAAATAAGGATTTGCTGCATATATGCATGACTTCCTGTGTCTTTATGAAAGCATATATCCTTGGGGGAGAAGTTGTTTACATTAAATATTACATTTGTTCTCTTTACAACAATTTTTCTTCTTTCTGGGGGTAAGAACTTTGGAAATAATCTTTCTGGGTCATATGATTGGGAAGGTAAACTAGGCTTTAGAACAGAGACAATTATACCTTGCATGTGGGTTTTCAGTTTCTAAAACACAAGCCAGGAAGTTCTATAAGGCAGAAGCCAAACTGGTGAGAATTTTCTCTATTAAATTTCTCTTGACTCCCTTGCCCATATAATTTCTTTTCCAAATATGGAGCCTAGTTGCAGATTCCAAATTCTTCTCAAGGCAATAAATGATTGATCTTTGGCCAGTGACAAGGGAAAAATGAAGTTAAAGTAATAGGACAAAGATAATAGGAAGAGGTTTGAAAAAGTTTCATTTGGCTATAAAATTGTTTGAGAATATAATTATTTTTTGGCTATCCCAGAACACAAACATCCTTCCTGCCAGTTCGGGCTGGCTCTTTTGTACCTGGCTTGTCCTTTCTGAAAGGACAAGATTTCTCTTAAGACATTAGAATGATTCCATTTATTCCTTCCATGAACATATTTGTTAGTTTTGCTCTTTGTTTTCCATGTTTCAGCTCAAGAACACATTTCCAGAAAAAATTGATGAATTTCCTCTTTTCTTAAATGAAAATATAATTTTTCTGCAAATATTAGGTTTATTTATAAACAAAATAAAAAATTGATGTGTTTTTCAGGAAGAGTTTCATGGCACTATCATTCCCTGGATCTCTAGCCTACCTCCTCTGCACAGGGCATATGTGGGAAACAATATCGAAAGACTCTCCAACCAGAGAAGGTGATTACGTTGGGCAGTTTGAAATTCTTTAAACTGAATAACTAATGAAGTTGCCAAGCATCCTTATAATATGATAACTACTGAAAGGCAGATGTATCCTGAGCCAGATTTCTGTCTCTTCTAAGTTGTAAGTAATCACATATATTTCACTATTGGCAATAATTTATCTTTCGTTAAACTTCACATGTTGTGCTAATTTATTTGAAGGACCTTAATAGGCTTACTTTTTATTGATTCTGAAAAATCTTTGGTTTTAAGTAGCTACTTTGATTTTAAGTAGCTTCAGAAGATAGATGTGTAAAGTGTATCTCCACCTTTGCTTATGTATGGCGTGCAAAATAGTATCAGTTATTTTAGTGTTCTTGACAAAGAAGTATTTTTGACTCAGACTTGGTTTGGTGATGATGCTTGATATCCAAATTCCTGCTTATGAAAATTCACTTTAAGCTTTTGAAGTTCTTGAGTGATAACCACTTCTTGAAGTTAGTACAATCTTTTGGAATTCTAAAGCTGCTTAGGCTAAATCTTTCTTCTCAATCCACTGGTGTAATAATAAAGGTGATGATATGAGACCCTAACTGCCTACCCCTCAAAGCTTTTGCATCGAAGAGATGGGGAATCATCTTATAAGTTTATTGCTGATTTATTTTCTCCAGGTAATAATCATGAGAGAAGAAGTTATGGATGTGAATAAGTTGGTCTTTTGGCTAGAAGCCATGACATTATAGCATTTTTATTTTTTAATCTTTTTCCTATAAAATGACAACTTTCTGTGTTACTCAGGCTAAAACATACATTTTGTTCCCTGAGTGATAATGAGACCTAAAAAAGGGAGAATCTAAACTGAACCCCATAAATAATTGCACAGTTAAAACAGACCTCATAGAAGCTGGTAATATTTTGACATGGTGATAACTATTCATGCATATATCATGTCTCATGATAACAAACCTAAATTTCAGTAAAACCTTATAACTTAAATACATTAACCTTTCCACAAATAATGTGAATTACTGAGGTCTTATTGTATTTCATAACTAAGCTCCTAGACATTTCAGGGGTGCTCAAGAAGCTTGAGTTCCTGGTCCAAGTCAAACACTAGTAGAGCCCGATTCATCAACTGTTTAGTTATCATTGAAGGATTACTCTGGAAAGGAAACATTTTTGTAAACAGGTGTTAATAACAGCACAATTTATTTAAGAAGTTTTGGTAAAAACAACAAATAATATGATCCTAGGAATTGGCAGGCTTGTATTGAACAGTGTGGTTACTTTGGAAAGCTGACAATGGATACACAACACAACCATTTAACACAACACTTTAGCATGTTTTCAATACTTGTTTATTTTATATTCTAAGAAATTTTACTGACTATCCTAGAAAGGCTTACCTGAAGTTTTAGCTTTTACTCATTTTCTCCTTTGGGGCAAAGATTCATAAAACTAGCTGGAATAATTCTTCAAGTAAAAGAAAGGAAGAATGTTGCATTCGAATATTAACACCATTCTGTCATCTGTTCCATCATTCTCATTGCCATTGTTTGAGTTTGTTGTCTATGGCTGCTTAAAAAAAAGAAAAAGAAAAAAGAGAGAAAGAAGAAAATAGCAAAAAAATAGAGTTTACTGTATGTTTCTGCCTGTAGCCTTAAACAGACATCTGGTTTACATTTACTGTGCATTTCAGAATGTTACTGGCTCTTGAAAACATGGCAGGAAAAATTAAACCATGAATAAAAAATCAGAAAGGCTGTTTCAGAATGAGACTAAGGAGGCATAATGAGGGTGCAACAAGAGCAGAAACTAGAATGACCTACTTCTTTCAAGGAGATAAGAAAGTCTAACTCTCTCCTCCCCAAAGGAACCTATGTGTGTAAGCAACATGTTCTTTAGGGGGCAGGGCCCACACGCGTGCCATTCTCTGGCATCAGAATGAAGCCATCAGGACAAACACCTTCTGTTTTGTCAGCCACTCCTATTCTGGCATGTTGCTGTTTCACTGCCCTCTATAGTTAGCCCTAAGAAGAAGAGAGGATGATCTGGAGAAACCTGAGGCATATTTAAGTTTAAGAAAAAAACAAAACCAGAAAAGGATGTTTACTTCTTTAAAAAAATCTTCTTACCTTACTTCATCTTTTACCTTTCTAATCTTCCCCAAATCTACTTATTGCTGTGGTGTTGTGATATTAGGAAGTACTAGAAACTCATTTCCAATTTAGAAGGCATAGGTCTGGGGGGATAAGTCAGTGGAAAACAGTACTTTTAAAGAAAAAAGTGTGTTGAGACTGGGTGAGGGCTGGAAGAATCAAACCATGACAGGGAGAAAATCTGTAGCATCTGCTATTTCTGGACAAAATTCTCTTTTTGCAAAGGAGCTGATAATGCTCTGAATTGCTTTAATGAGTCATACTATTCATTTACCCAAATCTTGAGCAGCACACAACTCAATAAAATCTCAACAATGGGGTACATTATTTATTTTCTTTCAAGAAGTGCCTCTACTCAGGAATGCACTCAAGTTCCCAAAGGTTAGCTATGTTTGGCTTAGCACAATTTATATAATTTCAGCACCACAATTAATGAGCAGTGTTGTGCAATCTCCTCCAGGAATTTGAACTCAGATATAATAACTTGTTTGATATTTTTAAAATCATGCCTTATTTTGTTCTGTTTCCTGACCTGAAAAGCATATGACTGGTCAAGAAAATAAGTTTTGTCCATCAGAGCTTTAAATGATTTAGTTTGCCCACTTTGAGCCATAAATTGGTGGAGACAGAGAAATGAAACTGGTCCCTTTGTAGGCCAGGGCTCCTGAAATGATTCAATCTGATGAAAATGTCTTGAGTTCCAGTAGCCCTGGTTTTCTTTCTTACAAGACTGATGAATAATGCTTTAGAAACTGGTTAAGCAGCGCTTTCAGCTCCAGTTTGGACCATGTTATTTTAATGTTCTTTATATCTTTATGAGAACAATAAATACAAAACATTCTTTGACTATCTCATTTGGCACTACCAGGGTTGCCCATTCTGCATTCGGGAGCAGCAACTCTGTTTTCCCTCATACTCTGCCTTCTTGCTCTTCCTTGCTCCACTTTCTTCTTATTTTTTGTTATTATGATGACTGAAAACCTCAGTTCAAATTTCAATTCTACTACCTTTTATGTGTTCTCGGGCAAAGATGTGCCTCCATTTTCTCATCTGTACAAAGAGAAAGATAATAGGATCTCTTCTTAAAAGGTTACTATAGGGTTACAGAATATGACACACATAAAGGACTTAGAATAGTGTGTAGCCCGTTGTAAAGGCTGACTGTTATCAGTGGGAATGTGTAGGTGGAAGGTATTGGTGGAGCCAATCTGCTAAGCCAATCATCTGATGGAGTTAAATGAAAGAACCCTACCAATTATATTTGCACAATCCCCCAGTCTTATTCATGGGAAGAGATTTTTAGGGGCCCTTATTGAGCTACTCAAGGCTTCTTTTGTGTAAGTACAGAATACAAGATGCTTTGGCCAAGGAAAATCTACCAGTAGCCAAATAAATAATGTGCAATAACAATAAAAGGGGAAGTGGTGGGCTCATGAGCTGAAGACCAGTGAGTAATTTAGTACAACCTTTCTTGAGGCCAATTTGGCAAAATGTATCAAAAGACTTAACATTTGCATGCTTTTTGACATAGTAATTTCACTTTTGGATATTTTTCCTGAGGACTTAACTAAGGATGTGGGAAAGACTGTGCTCCAAGAATACTCACTGAAGCACTCTTTGAAAAAGTAAAATTTGGAAATTACCTAACACTCAGTTGGTTGTGCTTTCAAACAATGAACCACTATGCTGGGGGGAAAAAGTATATTTTTTAACATGGAAACATGATCATAATATCTTGGTAAATAAGTACAACTTCAAATTCATAAATGTTTAGTTTCATGCAATGTGGTGGAGAGGGGAATTTGAGGGATTGATTATTCTCCCAGATGTTATAGTGGTCTTCTTTGGGTGGGTAGGATTGGGTGTGGTTTTAATTTTTTTTCAATAACAGTATTTATTTTTCCAATAATAGACAGGTATTGCTTTTTGAGTTTTAACTAAGCTGTCAAATGAAAAATGAAATGCTCAAAGAGACCTAATCTGATGTTTGATTTTTTAAAGTCCTGAGAAACGCTCTCTCTGAGCACACATTGTACGTATGTATTAGCTTTCAGAGATCTAAGTTTCATCCTTGGTTCTACAACTGACTGGTGAACAAGATTTTATTATAAAATCACAAGCAGTTCAATTGTTTGTTTTCTTAGCTGTGAGATGGCTACAGCGACGATAAAGCCATGAGACTGTATGGATCACATAAAATAATGGATTTGAAAGTAATTTTAAGATTGTATAAGTATCATTTGAAACTAATTAATCTAGAAGAGCAATTAACCCTGCTGAAGAGAGGGATAAATTATTATTGAACAGAAAAAATAATATGATTCTTTTGCAGTTCATTTTCTGCAGAACTATCACTTCCCAGGATTTTTCACAGAATACCTGGTCAGTTTTTGAGGCAGGTACTGAAGAGTCCAATTGTTTAATAAACTGTTACTGTTGTCTAACAGTATAGTCAAAGTTTAATTTTTTTTAAATACAAAAATAATCAGAGCAAGGAAAAAGTCAAGTTAAGAATTCTCTACTTATAGATTTAGCAACTTGCTCATATACTATTGAATAAATATGTCATAGAAGAAAACTCTTATCAGTGAAACCTCATACATGCCTTGACATGGAGCTATAATTACATTATGAAAGAGAACTGGCTAACTTCAGGGCACTCCCTCTGCCAGAAATAAAGATGATAAAATGGATGCTTTATTAAAAAACTAAAATATAATTAATATTTTTGCATTAAGAATAGGTGAAAATGTAGCTTAATAATAACAGCTAAAATATATTCACTGCTTGCTTCCCAGTACTTCTATTTTCAAATAAATTTTTTTGATTCTCAAGTAAATTCTTCTGTTTAACAAGAATTATGCTAAGTAACATGCTTGTGTTATCTTAATCAGTGGTTATCAAAGTCTGTGTTTTAGACCAGTAGCATCTGCATCACCTGGGAAACTGATAAAGATACAAATCCTTGGGCCCACCCACAGCTCTCTTGCATCAGAAACTCTAGAAGTGGGACCCAGCAATCAGTGCTTCAACTATCCATTCAGGAAATCCTTATGTGTGCTCTGTTTGAAAAACCACTGATCTAAATTAATCCTCATTGTAATCAAATAAGGCTATTGTTACTATCCGTATTTTTATAGCTGATGAAATTAAAGCTTTCAGAGAAACCACCTCCACACTGTCCTAAGCTTAAACTATTTCTGTTAGCACCAAAAATTCAATACCCTCTACCTCTCCTTCAATTTGACACCCAGTTTTCTCTGGGTATGACAGGGAGAGTGAAGGGGAAACTTGAGCAACCCATACAGATCACCAAATTGCTGCCCATAAGGTCATCTACTAGTGTTGCCAAAGCAACACTAAGATATTTGATATCTATCAAATATATTGTTAAATATTTAAAAGTTTGATTTTATTTGGGGTGAAGGGCATATTAAATTTTTTTTTTTTTTGGTTTTTGAGACAAGTCTCTCTCTGTTGCCCTGGCTGGAGTGCAGTGGCATGATCTTGGCTTACTGCAACCCCCACCTCCTGGGTTCAAGCAATTCTTCTGCCTCAACCACCCAAGTATCTGGGACTACAGGCACATGCTGCCACACCTGGCTAATTTTTGTATTTTTAATAGAGACAGCGTTTCACCATGTTAGTCAGGATAGTCTCAAACTCATGACCTTGTGATCTGACTGCCTTGGCCTCCCAAAGTGCTGGGATTACAGGAGTGAGCCACTGTGACCGGTCCAATATTTTTATTTGAAAGAAGTCTTCACTGAGGAGACAACACTTATTTTATGATGGCTGATCTTTCATTAATTAGAAATGTAAAAAACTTTAAATTGAATGCAAAAAAATCCTTTATCTTTTAGAATTTAAAAAAAAATCAGTTTCTCTCTCATGGGATTTTTACAAGGAACTACTCAGAATGCCTTTGGTATTTCGTGTGGCCCACCTAATAGCCATTTTTTTCTTCCTCTTTCTTAACACAACTTTGCTTTTATTCATTTACTTTCTCTATGTGGGCAGGTGTTTGCAGTATCACAAGCATTAGTTCCAGAGGTTAATCATGATCAGTTCTCACTAACTATGGAGTAGGGTCATCTGGGGAACTTAGGCACATCTAGAACTCAAGCCCCATGCTATTTTAACTAAATCAGAATCTGTGGTGATTGGCATTTGAGTCAGGATTGGCTGTACCAGTCATGGGGGCTCTTCCCTTATCAGTGACTTGGGCTGTGCTGGTGCTATAATGCCAGCAATGTGACATTAAGGCACATGTGGTAGAGGGCTTGTTGAAAGGTTTTTCTCAGTGACATTTCTTAAGCAGTCCATAAGAAGAAATAGCTTACTTCCTTAGGATGATATTACATTTGCATGTGGTACCTGCAACTCTCATAGTTGCCTTGAAACCATGAAGATGAGTTGATGTGCTATGGATGACTTAGATACAGAAGGTTAAGAGTCTGAATTCTTGATTTTGGCCTAAAGTCACTTTATCTTCAGGTTTATTTTTATGTACAATAGTTAATACACTTTCATTTTAGGGTATTTTCAATTTTGCTTTCTGTTGCTTGCAGCCAGGAACACGCTCAACTCACCTGCCTTTCAGGTGCGTACTAATGGTACCAATTCTGATTTACTATGTGGTTTTATTCAAAGCTTGGGCTGAGGCAACTGATGTTGGAAATCAATTAATGGCCTGGCATTGTGGCTCATGCCTGTAATTCTAGCACTTTGAGAGGCTGAGGAGGGTGGATCACTTGAGGTCAGGAGTTCAAAACCAAACTGGCCAACATCATGAAAGTCTGTCTCTACTAAGAATAATAATGATAACAATAATAATACAAAAAAAAATAGCCAGGTGTGGTGGCAGGTGCCTGTAATCTCAGCTACTTGGGTGGCTGAGGCAGGAGAATTACTTGAATCCAGGAGGAAGAGGTTGCATTGAGCCAAGATTGTGTGCCACTGTACTCCAGCCTGGGAAAGAGAGCAAGACTTCCTCTCAGAAAAAAAAAAAAGAAAAAAGAAAACAATTAGGGCAGTTCTCAGTTCAGGAAATGGGTAATGTTGGGGTAAATGTATAGTTAGAATCACCTATGGAGATATTGCAAACACACAAATATCCTATCTCAGCTCTTTGGGAAGAGAAGTATATTGGAATCATGAGGTTTCAGAATTGTAGACAAAAAGGGAACTGAGGAAATGTATTTTGAAAAAGCTTCCTAAGTGATTTAGATATATCTGCATAGATTTGTCATTCATTGAGAAATAGCAGTTTAAGGAGTCAAAATGGTTTAAACTATGAGATTCAACAAATTTCAACTCTCTATTAAGTTGGAACACAAAAAATATCTAGTATATATTATAGCCTAGGAATAACTATATGATGTTAAACTGACTTTTCCTTCTATCAGTCTCTTTCACAGAACCATGAAAAGATTATCTTCAATGTGAATATTATCTTTAATATTCACAAATCTCTATGTACTTGGATATAAAAACATACTTTGCACAGTTTTCTCCCTTCTAGAATTTCTGGGAACTTTTAGAAGACTCAAACATATCTTTACAAAATCAATACTCTTGTTACTTCCTGCGGCACCCAGCAAGCCAGGTCTCCATAGCCAATGCCTGATGGCAGAGTTGCCATCGCGGGTGGACTGGAGCTCAGTTCCAACTAACTAAGCTACTTCTGGTTCTACTAGAGCGTCACTGTAGCCCACTGCTGTTCTTAATCTTTACAACACTGTTTCGGCTCCCCTAACTTTCATAAATGTAGAGAAAAAATTTCCCCTCTCTGTATTGTACGGTTAGGATTTGCCATATCTGAGTGTTTTGGTTACAAAATGCAGAATTCAGTGAAAGAATCCTTTCAGCTCATATATACAACACTTCCTCTTGTGTGTCCTTAGAGTTGTTGGCTGAGGACAGATTTCCGTGGTTGCAAACCACCACTTCCCTTGGACATGCATGCCTTGGCTGGGTACTGGGAGCCATATTTCTTTTTCTCTTAGAGTAAGTTCTCTTTCAAAGCTCTCATGGTTTTTGTCTATAGTCTGGCTTAGGTTAGGCCCTTCTGGGCCATTAGATTGGCTGGTATGTCTGAACATCTGTGGTGTTTGTGGTGGAAAGTTTTTTTTTTTTTTCCCTCCAGAAGGTTTTGTCATCCCCAATGCACATCAGTCAATGCAATCATCCAAATGATAGTAGATGTAAATGTAAAAAATGTAGGATGAATGTACCTAACTTGGGGCACCCAAAGCCATTACAGACTCTGTCCTGCCAAGATACCCCATACTCTGTTGCATTTGTAGAATTAGAATACTGTATGCCCATTTCAATGTTTCACATATAGACACTCATATAAATTTTTTCTTAAGACTAGGAATGTTTTTATCATTTTTCATTTAGCAAACATTATTTGAATGTCAGTTTACAAGGTACTAGGGTATATGCTGGTGATGCAAAGATGAATAAGACATGGGCCATCCCCACAAAAAATTCAGACTGTAATTAGGGAGGCGGTTAAGAGTGCTGTTTGAGAAATGGTGTAATAGAGCACTTGAACTTGCTTTTGCTATTATTTGAAAACCAACTTTCCATTGATTTTTTGAGGGGGGTGGTGGGATGGAGGGAAGGCTCTTATAGTTTACAACTCAACTTAATTTTTATTTCCCAGAGAAGTACTCTAGGAGAAACAAGCCACTGCTACCCCTTGCCCTCCATTTTTTCCCCTCCACATTTTGAACCTTGGATAATGTCGTCTTTTACTTTTCTAATAGGACTTGTGTCTACAATTATCTTTTCTGTATATTTGTAATATGAACAAATAAGCTGTCTGTCTTGTGCACTACTGAGTCCTCAGTGTTTGTAAATGTGTTTTGAAGAAAATCATGAATAAAATAACACAGATGCACCTAGACTCCCCCAGAGGAATTAAAGCAGCCTTGTTAAAGCTGGAGATGCATTTTTAACACTGAGATGGAAACAGACAGGTCTAGGAGTACATGCAGGTAGATAGCAGCCTGTAAAATGCTCTCTGGTGAATGCAGGAGGTTCAGTATTGCAGGCAGTGGGACATACGGTGGCTAGCGAAGGGCCGGAGGTTGGCCAAGCATCCAGGAGACATATTACCACGGAGTGAGGGCTTATGCCTGAGCTCAAAGTGGCTACATTTATACTTTAGGTAAGCCAAAAGTTATTTCTCCAACTGGGATTCACAGCATATGGATCAGGAATTGCTTTCTGGGCTGGCTGGGGAAGGAATGAATAGAGATTTGACTCCAAGGGGCAGTGTCCTATTGTTGTAGGCTGGCATCCAATGCCACATTTTTGAAGATTTGCTTCATTACTAGCTTGCCCTTGTCACCCTTCTCCTCTCTCACACTGCTTTGGATCCACCCAGAAGCTTGAAAATAAGGTTGTTACCATCTCCTACAACTTGACATTTTCACAAGGTTATAGTCCCTGCTTGTTCACCTTTTGGGGAGCAGGGCAGGAGGAGTGCAGGTGAGGAGTTCTTGAGAAACTGAAAGCTATAGCACCAGTTATATTTTTCTCTACTTTGGTTCTTTTCCACCATCCACCGAACTCAAACTCATCTCCCTTTCACCAACATTTAACAGTGCTTTGCAAATCAGTTCAATAAAGACATGTAAATAAACGTCGTGTTTAAAGTTTTGCCTTTGCCTGTGACAGACTTCTGCATCTGTGTTCTTCCAGGTGGTAGCTAGATTGATTGTCTTTTGTTTGTATAATAGTTGCAGTTTTATTGAATTTGTGCCAACTGCCTTGTCTCCAAAATGAAATCTTAAAAAAAAATGGTTGACATTTTATTTTCCTTTAGCTCTCTCTTAGATTTTCTCTCCTCAGCACAGGTCAGGTGAAAGCAGCACTGACTTCAAAGACAGTCCTGGGACTGAGTCATGGTTCTAGCACATACTTGTGATGGAAAATGGCAAATCATTGCCCTACACTGAGCCTTGGTTTTCTCTTCTCTAAAATGAGACAAGCTGTTGTATAGGGATGTGAAGATTTTAGGAAGGTATGAAAAAAGCACTGCACCCTGTCACATAATAAGCATTCATTATTGCCAGTTTTTAAACCTGACTTTCTTCCATGAAAACTAAGTTAAAAATATCACCTGTAAGTAGTGTGCGAAGTAAAGACTTTTTCTTATGGATAACTCTTGCTCTGTGCTTTGGGATTTTTACTAGATAGTCCCCCAAAGCTACTTTGATTACTTTTTTGTTTCAACACTTTGGTGAGATATGACCATGCAATGTCATTGCTGAGAAAGATGAGGTGGATAGAGAGCGTGAGGCCCTCTGAATCCTCAGAACCAAATGTGAGCTGTTGCCTCCCACTTGGTATTTCTATATTGTACATGATCATTAGGTAGGAAAACAAGTATTTTGCTTAAGACTGCAGAAGTGGCAGTGTTTGCTTAATGATTACTACAGCTTGCTTTGTAATTATGATTGCATGGGCAACCCTGTGCAATCCAGGGAACTTTTGGAAAGTAATGACAGTAATTTACAGCCATGTGGTTTTGTGTGGATGCTTAAGTACTTGGGCTGTGGCCTGCTTGCATGCTCCATTGCCTGCCTGATGGACCCATTCTCCACCTGCGCTATTTCCTCCCCACCCCCGGCCCCTTGATTGAAACACTGGAAATGAACACTTTGTGTGAAAGACCAAAGGAAAAAGAATGTGTGTTGGGAAAGGGAGGCTGAATCTGTGAGACATTCTTTTCCCTGTATTCTTACCTTTTCAATTAATAAAAATAATTCACAGTTTTTATTTAAAAAAATAGAATATAAAATTCATGCAAGTTAGACACTTTAGTGGATATCTAGTGTTTCAGATAAACTTGGAAAATTATTGCAAACTTCAGGTAAACTGTGAATGTTCCCTTTCAACTGTGTATTTTTAGATAATTGAAAACTAATTGAAGTAAATTTCCATGGCTTCTGGTTACTTATAAACATGTTTTATTCATGATGACAAGCTTCTTCAAAAATAAAAGCACCGTTTTTAAGTCAAATTCAGATTTTTGAGAAAACACAGGAATGATAAAGGGAAAAGAGGAATTGAGCCTCCAATTTCTTTCTGTTGCTTTTGAAAATGTGCCACATCCTGAAAGAAAATTCTGTTTCCATGTGCCACAGTCTCCAAAAGGAAAATGAAGATGTTGGTTAAATTTTCAATAAGCCAGCCCTAAAGAATTTTCTTTGAAGTTGTTTTATATGCTTCTCCACTGAAAAACTTTAAGATAAGTTATAACTCTGCTTTTTGCTTTGAAAATAAATTCAGCACATTAATTGTATTTATGGGAGAAAGTAGTAAATGTCCCAGAATGAATACACAGCCATAATTTACTCAGAGGGACCTGCTACTGCCCATAAACTTCTCCTCCTCGCCTCTTCTGGTTTATGACATCAGCCAGCCTTGCAAATGAATCACTGCTTTGTGCACCATCATATCCTTGTGGTATGTAAATTTCTACTGAATCCTTATCAAATAGGATGATGACGTATTACATATTTTCTTTGCTAATTTTCCAGAAGATTAAATGTAGTCTATATTTTGTAAGGAAGGCCTCAGTTGTCTGAGCTGCAAATCCATACAGATTAAGAACATCCAGGCACCACCGGAAGAATGAGATGGCTGCCAGGGATCTCTTTGCATTAGGAATTGAGGATCTTTACAGGAAAACTTCAACCTGGCAAGAGATAATTGAGTACATGCGCTTGGTCTAATTCATAGCTATGTCTTTGCCATCAGATAGGAGAGGTGACTAGCACATTAGTGTGTGTAATGTTAGTCCAATGGTCATGTATCCACTGTTGAGTTTTAGTGGGGAAATAGCATCATAAATAAAACAAGAAACAACTATATTTTTACACAAAATCTATGTGACATGTTAGGAGCAAAAGGCATCTTGTCTTTGGGGTTAGGATAATAGACATAGCAGCAAAGGATGAGGAAGACAAACCCTCCACCTTGGCAAGAAGAACGCATTGGCTTGGGTGAACTGAAGCTCCACATAACCCATGTGAGGTACAGTGAGGACTCCAGCACAACAGTGGTGGTAGAGGCTCTTAGCCACATCAGATCAGCATTGGGAGAAAATCGGGGACTTGAAGGGATGAGAGGAACTCAGCCTTTAGTGTTACCTACTGCCCTTCCTCCTTCCTGAATAGCAGGTGAAGCTACTTCTTGGAACACTAGGAGGAGCTAAGGCCTGAAGAATTAGTGACTACTGAAAGAAGGGATTGTAAGCCCTTTTGTGCTGGTCCTTAGAGATTTGGAAGTAAAGCAAGTGACTGAGTTATGAAAGGTATCCTCACAGGGCTGGGGATTGAAAGACAGAATAATGCTGGTTGTTACTAATCCTAACACTTTTCCTGCCTTCAAGCTTGTGTGACCTGAGAAAATGTAAATAACTTCTTTATATAATTCAAAGTAATTGATTGTCCTTATTCAATTAATATTGCTGGTATAAATATATTAGTGAGTAAAGAAGGAAAATCACCAACACATTATAAAGCCTTCTCTATCCTATTTTGGGAAAATATTTGGTGATAACTATGTGCTACCAAATAATGTACATTGTTTTCCAAAGAAATATCATATGATCCACACATATTCTATACGATCCCCAAAATTTGCATGGATTCTGTCTTCTGTGCCAAAAATGTCCACTTTTCCCCCACCACACCTAGAGGATATGGTAAGAAGTAAGATCATGTGAGTTTTCATCTACAAAGACAAAATTTAGAAAAATTAAATACCACAAATAATAATAATAATAAAAGAGAAACCACAAGAATCCTGTTCACATTTATTTGAAAAGGGCGGAGGCTACAATAAAAAAAAATTTAAATTGCTTTTCAGGCACTTCTTCTGATTTCTCATTGTTTACACTATTTGATTTCCCATGAGATTATTCTAACTTTTCTGTCATAAGAATATCAATTAAGATTGTTTTTGTTTTTGGTGTTGCCTACCTGTTTTTTGCATCTGGTGACTCTAAGAGATATTTGCATCTAATCCACATTCTATTTTTAAATACATAAGATGTTATCAGTTTGAGTATTTTTCAAAGAAATTTTTAATAAATAAAAAGATGTAAAAAGCAGAAGCCATGTAAACTGTTTTATAAAACTTTAAAAAAGTAGCAAAGGAAACACACACACACACACAAATGCCATCAGCTGCCACCACTAGCCAGTTCTTATCTTATTAACACAGTTCTTTAATAATTTAAAAATAAATGACGATAAGGGAAGCATAAAATGTGTGAGAAGAGGTTAAAGTGAATCTACAGAGATTCTTAATATACATATTAGGAAAATGAACAAAAAATGCTCAAGAAGTTAAAACAGCAAAATAAATTCAAGGGAGGTAGAAAGAAATGAAACATAAAAGTTTAAATTAAAGAAATAGAAATTCACAGTTAAACAAGCAAACTAAGATATAAATTAATAGTTTCCTGCCCTTCCAAATCTGTTATTTAGAGGACCTTTAGGGAGCTGCCATTTTGTTGAGAAAGACCTAAAAAAAGGATAAAGACAATAAATTTGTAAATTATGCCTCAGAAAAACATTTGAATATAGTTACAGTTACATAGAATTGGTTAGATTCACAATGTTTGAGGGGATTGTGAAACATCCTTAGGAACTCAAACTTATATTAAAAAGAGTTGTGCAGTGATACCTATACAGCATGTAATGAGATCATGTTCTACAATGTCCACTATATCCATGGAAAATAATGAACAATAAAGAAACTTGTGCACAGTGGAGCTAGGGATCACATGCAGTAATGGATAAGAGAAGAATCGGGTTCTAATCAATGAAATACGACCAGAATATAGAGTTTTCAAAATGCCTGCTTACCTGCTAATGAGTAATAACTACTGTGTGTCATCTCCCTTTCCAACTGTCTCAGTGGAAATTTTTACTTCAGAATAGAGTTGGTTAAACAACACAAAGAAGACTCAAGCAATTTCAAGAATGGAACGTAACTAAATTAACTGGGGTGATTAAAATTATTACATAATGCTAAGTATAGCTTTATGCAAGGACTCTTGAAAATCTACATAAAATGGCTACTTTCCTAATAAAATATAAATTACCAAAAATAATTGAAGAAGTAGTGGAATACCTGACTGAATCAATACTATTTAGAACGGTTTTACTAGTAGTCAAAATTGTACTCCTAATAACTGTATCAGTGCAACATGAATTTACTATCAAAGTCTATCAGATTTTCAAGGAACACAATTTCTATTTCTGAGAAAATGTTCTAGAGCAGGGGTCCCCAACCCCTGGGCCACAGATCTGTAACCCTCTCTGCCCTGTTGGGAACCTGCAAGAGGTGAGCTGCAGGCAAGTGGGCATTACCACTGGAGCTCTGCCTCCTGACAGATCAGCAGCGGCATTTGATTCTCATAGGAGCAGGAACCCTACTGTGAACTGTACATGTGGGGATCTAGAATGTGCGCCTCTTAGGAGAATCTAACTAATGCCTGATGATCTGAGGGGGACAGTTTCATGCTCAAACCACCTCCTCTACAGTCCATGGAACAATTGTCTTTCACGAAACGAGTCCCTGGTGCCAAAAAGGCTGGGGGCCATTGTTATAGAACACAATAATATACAGAAACCTTTCCAACTCAGTGAAGCTAGCATTACCCAAATACCAAAATCTAATTATCATCCTTCCCTCGTGTACACATACAAATGCTGTGAGGCAATAGCACTAATGAACAATACTGGAACACCCTAAATATTAGCAGAACAAATTCAAAGTTATATTAAAGAAAAATTGAACATGACTAATTAGGTTGTGTTTCAGGAATGCAAAGATATAGTTCATTATTTTAAATTCTGTTAATCTCCACTTCTGATAGATGAATAAAGGAAAATATATATCATTATTATATTATGTGACAAATAAGATTAAATACTCATTCCAGATTGAAAACCAAAAACAACAAACATCAATTCCCTGGGAATAGAAAGAAATCACCTTCATCTGATATAGAGAATATATCTGCAAAAAGCTCAAAACAGGACAACGATGCCTGCTATTCCTGCTAATATTAGAAATTATGTAACAATTTGTAATTAATGTAAAAAAGTTAATTACTGATATTGAAAAGGGAGAAAAATTGTCACTACTTATGGTAATTATCATTATTAGACTAAAACATTCAAGAGAATCAACTGAAATGCTCAGATTAAAAATGCAGTAAGTTTACAGGGTCAGTTTACAAAAATCATTCATTTTCTTATACACCGGTGATAACAACTGAAAGCTGTAAGAAAATAAAATGCAACTAACAACAGCAAAATAACAATAATAAAAATTCTAAAATACCAAGAAATAAATCTTTTAAAATATATTTAAGAATGTAATTTTAAAAGTGAAACTTTACTGAGTTATATAACAGAAAAACGGAATTCATAAGTAACATGTACATAAGTAGAAAATTTAAAATACTGTTACAGAATTTTGAAAGGATATGGAAAGCTAGAAAAAGTCTCTCTCATCCTAAGAACAAGAAAACGTCAGAAAATCTATAAAACCATAATTTTTCTCAAAAATGGAAGTTCAAGAATGAGACCCAAATGAGATTTCAGGACAGCTAGCAAGCCAGAAATCTAAGGAAAGAAAGGCATCTCCAGGGAACATCAAGATGTCACCACTGTCTCACTTGCAGAACAAGGAAAACAGGTCCATCATAAAAAGTAGGTAAGATGTTTTCAGCTAAGCTTTTAAAAAAATTCCCAAGAGTCAAGTATGAGTTTGCATGCACTTGGAGTCTCTTCTTAGAGCATTTCACGGGGTGTTCAAGAGGAACAGTACTCCTAGGGTAGGAGACTTGCGAAAGCTTAGTTTGGGGGGCAGGTTTGTAAAAAGGGAGTGGCTGCCGCTGTGAGAAAAGCATGAAGCAATTCATTGTCCTTTTCTTCTAGGGAACAAAAGTCTTAAGCCCCTAGAAAAGGGTGGCGAACAAAGATGACCCCAAACACAAGTGAAATCTCACTGTTGTTTGGGAATAATAATGATGATGATTATTAATCCTCTCGCTTTTAGGGAGAGGCAGAAAAATGCCTTGGGCCTTGAAATATTCTATCACTAGGGAAAGAAGATCACCTAGAAAGCCTCATCCTCAAGACTCAGAATGTAAATCAGAAAACAAACAGGCAAACAAAGACAATTTTGAAAAGATTAGACCATTCAGAGACACCAGGGATATGTGTACACAGAGGAAAGAACATCTTCCCACATGGTGAAAAGATGGCCATCTGTAAGACCAGAGGACAGGCCTTAGAGAAAAAAACACCCTGCCAACACCTTGATCTTGACTTCCAGCCTGCAAGGCTGTGAGAAAATACATTTCTGTTATTAAAGCCCATCTAGTCTATGGTATTTTGTTATGGCAGCTGTAGCAAGCTAATGTAATTCATAATTTAAAATATAAACCTAAACATAAAGCCTATACTAGAGAGCTTCTAAAAGAAAATATGGGAGAAAATATATATGACTCCGGGTTAGGCAAAAATTTCTTAGATGAGACACCAAAAGCATGATCATAAAAGAACATATTGATAAATTGGACTTCATAAAGTTAAGAACCTGTGAGGTCTTTAGTAGACACTGTTAAGAAAACGTAAAGGTAAGCCACAGGCTGGAGAAAATATACACATCTGTTAGAGAACTGTATACAGAATACGGAAATAATTTTCAAAACCAAATAAAAAAGCCAATGAAAATTGACAAATTATTTCAAAAAATAGTTTACTCAAGGAGATATGTGAATGGCAAATAAACACATAAAACATGCTTAACATCATTAGCCACAAAGGGAATGTAAATTAAAACCACAATGTCATATCATTATGCACTTATTAGAATGACTACAGAAACAAAACAAATCAAAAAACCAAATCAGCAATTCCAAGTGCTGGCAAAGATTCAGAGTTACTGGAACTTTCATAAGCTGCTGGTGAGAATGCAAGCTAGTACATCCCCTTTGAAAAACAGTTGAGCATTTTAAAAACAAGTTAAATGTACATTTACCATATAATTTAGCATTCCAACTCCTAGATATTTACCTAAGATAAAAAGTTACATTTACACAAAAATCTTATAGTGAATATTATTAGAAGTTTTATTTATCATCCATAGTGAAAACAACTCAAGTGTCTTTCAACAGGTAAACTGTAATGCATCCATATAACAGAATACTACTCAGCAATAAAAAAGGATCCATGTTCTGGTACCTTTAACCACAATTAGATGAATCTCAAATACCTTATGCAAAGTGAAAGATGCCAGCCTCTAAAGGCTACATAGTGTAATTCCACATATATGACTCTACAGAGGAGGCAAAACTATTGAAACAGAAGTAAAGATCAGTATTTGCCAGAGCCAGGGTTCTGGGGCAAGGGTTGACTATGAAAAGACATGAGAGATGTTTTCCATGGTGATGGAACCATTCTGGATCTTGATTATTGTAGTGGTACCATGACTGCATGCATTTGTCAAAACTTGTGCACTAAAAGCATGAATTTTACTTCTTGTAATTAATACTTCATTAACTTGGCTTCAAAAGATAGGATTTGAAGAAAGAGTAAGATAATAATTGAGTGAGTGTAGAGAGGAGCGATTCCTTCCTAAGCAAGACACAAAGATAGCAGCCATATGGAAAAAGTCTAGATTTGAATACATGAAATTTAACCTCCTGTATTATAAAATACACTAAATATGAAGTTAATATGTCTTATTATACTGGAAATATATTTACAATATATTCAACTGCCAACAGGTTGCTATCCAGCATATCCACAGTTGCTATAAAATAGTAAGAAAAATAAAAATTATGCAGTTGAAAAATGTCTAAAATATACATTTTAGTTCATCAAAGTAGATAATAAAAACAAGCTAATATAGTTAATTGGAAAAAGTAAATTAAAGATGAGATATCATTCCACATTAGAATAGCACAAGCTGTTGATGTCACCAAGCAAGTAGACACTCATACACTCTGTAGGAGTGCAATATGGTGGAGCCTGTTAGGAAAGCAATTTTACAGTATCTATCAAACGTTTAACATTAAGTGTTAAAGTTTAGCATAATCTATTAAAAGTTTAGCATTTAACAAGTTCTCTACCAAAATTTAACCCTAAAGATGTTTTCATTTTTAACATTTGTGTGTACATAGTAGCTGAATATATTTGTGGGGTACTTGAGATACTTTGATATAGGCATGCAGTGCATAATAATCACATCATGGAAAATTGAATACCTGTAACCTCATGCATTTATCCTTCATGTTACAAATACTCCAATTATAATCTTTTAGTCATTTTTAAATGCACAATTAAATTATTATTGAATACAGTCACTCTATGTGCCATCAAATACCAGGTCTTATTTATTCATTCAAAAACTATGTTTTTGTGTCAATTAACCATTCCTCACCACCCTCCCAACGCCCCATGACCCTTCCTAGACTAACCATCCCTTTATTATCTATCTCTGTGAGTTCAATTGCTTTGATTTTTGGATCCCATAAATACGTGAGGATGTGTCATGTTTGTCTTTCTGTGCCTGGCTTATTTCACTTAACCTAATGACCTCCAGTTCCATCCATCTTGTTGCATATGACAGGATCTCATTCTTTTTGCTGGTTAAATAGTACTCCATGTGTATATGTACCACATTTTCTTTATCCATTCATCTATCGATGGACACTAAGGTTGCTTCCAAATCTAAGCTATTGTGAACAGTACTGCAGCAAATATGGGAGTGCAGATATCTCTTCAATATATGATTTTCTTTATTTTACATATGTACCTAGCAATGGGATTGCTGGATCACATAGCAGCTCTAGTCTTAGTTTTTTGAGGAACCTTCAAACTGTTCCTATTAGTTGCACTAATTTACATTCCCACCAACAGTGTATGAAGGGTTCCTTTTCTTCACATCCTCACCAACATTTGTTATTGGCTGTCTTTTGGGTAAAAGCCATTTTAACCTTACATTTAAAAAAAAAAAAAAGATTGTTCCATAGGTTTAATAATAAAGATTTGTAAATGGCCTCAACAACTGTCAACAGGGGAAATATTAAGTAAATAACTATGTGTAACTGTCCTATACAAGTGTTTTAGCTTATAGATTTTCATATCATTCATGTTTAAAAAGTTAATGAGGTGTGTGTGCATATTATCACATAAATCTAGTGATTTTTGTCAGCTTAGAAGTTACCACCCCTGTGGGGATAGGGTGAATGAAGAGGAATGATGAGGTATTGTCCTATAAATTTTTCTATTGCTTGAAATGTTACATTGAGAAACTACTTGTAAATTACTTGTGTAGTTGAAAAAAGAGAACAGAAAATGGAGAAAATAAATTTTAAAATACATATTGTACTGTGCTGCATAATGCCTGTGTTTTGAAATGCTTTTTTAAAACAATTATAATTGTTCAAATATTTCATTCAAATATTTTGATCTGGTAGAATTTGAGTTGTGATCACTGAAAGCATTGCATCTTATTGCTAGCAATGTGTGCTTCAACGTGTCATTATTTACAACCTTTGCATAGGAAATAGTTTGTCTCTACAGAAATTATTTCTACTTCCTCCTCTTGGGACTCTTTACTAGGTAATGCAAACATTCGCATTGGGATATGTGATAAATATAATATTATGTAGCTAGTTCCTGATAATGCCATTTTTACCACAGGGAAAATTCAGAGCCAGATTTGAGTGTATGGGTTTTCATTTTCCATCAACGTGAAACCAAGGAGGAAATATGACATACTCGTATATAATAACTCTTTCCAATATAGACAGCCCCTCACATAGGATGTGAAGCACTTTGCATGTCAGTGTTTTGCTTCTTTAGTGTCAGTCACTGAGCAGTTCAGGCTTCCATCTGATGGGAGTATTTCACTATTAATCTCAATCACATCCTTACTCTGCTCAGAAATGTTCCACCATCAATCACTCATTACGTCTCTCTATTCTCTTGAAGGATGGTGTTATTAAACAACTTGCCTTAGGCCATAGACGATATCAGATGTAAAGCTTAGACAGGAATACCAGTTCCTAGCTTGGTACTTGTATCAAACTTGTTGATACAAGCACGAACTCTTTATAGTTTGCTCCCTCAAAGGAATCTGTCTCTTTTGCAGATCTAAATTTAGATTTGCTACTGAAAGTATGGATGTGTCTTCTAATTCTAGAGAAAGTTCTTGCCTACCTGTTTTATAAGGACCATTGAGGGTTAAGGGATTCTTCCTAGTTAAGGAGTCAAAGATATAGGTTTCGGGGGGATGGAGGCAGCAAACCACATTGCCATGTACGTACCTATGCAACAATCCTGCATATTCGGCACATGTATCCCAGAACCTAAAGTACAATAAAATATATATTTTTTAAAAAGAGAGTCAAAGAAACCAGATACTGAACTCTGAAGATGGATCTCAAGAGTGATAGCTCTCAGGGCTGTTTATAAATATTCAATTTCTCTCCTCTTCCCAGCATATGAAAGGGCTACATGATATTATCCAATTGCAATTATGTGTGACTAAACAACTCGTGTTAACCTTTAATATGTGAAGAAAGTGACAGGTATCACTTCCAGGGGGCAGTTTTAAGGAGCCATTATGTGCTTTACTGTATTTCCCACCCCTAGCTCCCATGAGAGTGATGGGCACTGTTCCAGAGAGTGGCTCCTTCATCAGCCTGTGTCCTAGAGTCAAAACAGTATGAGGCAAGCCACATGGGTGATGACATGTGACATGGGTGAGGAAAAATCTTCACAAACTGATGCTGTAGGCCTTTGAAATTTTTGAATTGTTTATAACTGTAGCATAAATTAGCTCATTGTAGCTAATAACATTTTTCTAATATCATTTTCCCCTAGCCGGAAATCTCAAAATTTCATAATGAACATTCTAAAAACTGTATAACTGCCGTGAACAATTTTTTGTTTTATAAACTGATTTAATATAACATTGACATTCTTAAAATTTGTGTGGTTAGAATCTTCTATTTTAAGTGGAGTTTAGCGTTTCAGTTTTCTGATTAAGTGTTGTAACTAGGGCATTTTCATATTGATGATAAATAAAATGGTTATTATTTTATTTAGGTGTATATTTCTTATAAAGTTTAAACTTGTGACCTGTTAATTTTTACTCACTCCTGGAAAACCTAACTAGGAATCTCTGTAGGCATTATCTTTGTTATCCCTTCAATGAAAATTCTAATTGTTTCACAATATCATGCTTGCTATTTCTAAAAGTAATAACCACAATTCATTGAATGTCTGTCTTATAAGCTTAATTTTTGGTTCTTTATACATGTTAAATAGTTCAATCCTCATAATATTTATGCATGGTAGATGACAAACAGGCTCAGAGAGATTAAGTAACTTTAGTGTCCAGGGATCTTAGGAGAAGATAGCTAAAATTCTGAGAAAGAGTCGAGGTAAAGAGAGACCAAGAGAGTGGTATTCAGGAGTCCAAAGGAAGGAAGTCATTTTAGGAAGTGCTCCAGTGTGCAAAATGTTGCTGATAATTGCAAAAAGTTGAGGACTAAAAATTGACCAATGGCAACATGGGAGCCATTTTGGCTTTGACAAGAAAAGCCTTGGGGTGGTTGTGGGACAAATCTGCCTGGAGAGAATAGGAGGGAGACGAATTAAAGATGGCAAGTGCAGACAGTGCTTTCAAGGAGTTTTGCTATAACCAAAACGAGAAATAGGGCAGCAGCTAGAGACAGAAATTATTCAGGGAATTTTCATTTCAAAATTAACACAGGGGAAATAATAACATGTGTATTTTCAAGAATGATCCAGCAGTGTTTTGTAACTCTCATTGCAGAGACCTTTTACCTCCCTGCTAAGCTGCATTCCTAGGTATTTTATTCTTTGTGTGGCTTTTGTGAATAGGATTGCATTCTCGATTTGTCTCTCAGCTTTGATGTTGGTGTATAGAAATGCTACTGATTTTTGCCTATTAATTTTGTATCCTGAAACTTTGCTGAAGTTGTTTATCAGATCTAGGAACTTTGGGGCAGAGACTATGGGGTTTTCTAGGTATAGAATCATATCATCTGCAAAGAGATAGTTTGAATTCCTCTCTTCCTATTTTGATGCCTTTTATTTCTTTCTCTTGCCTGATTGCTCCGGCTAGGACTTCCAGTACTATGTTGAGTAGGAGTGGTGAGAGTGGACATTCTTGTCTTATTCCAGTTCTCAAAAGGAATTCTTCCAGCCTTTGCCCATTTAGTATGATGTTGGTCGTGAGTTTGTCATAGATTGGCGCTCATTATTTTGAAAGATGTTCCTTCAGTACTAGTTTGTTGAGGGTTTTTAACATGAAGCAATGTTGTGAGAGCTGCAGGGGAAGTCATGTCTTCTGAAGGAATCCAGCGTTCAATTATAGCCAGAAGATGAGCAACACACTGAGAGAAGAGGTTTAAGATAGACATAGGAATTTTTCTGATGATCTGCTGTGAATTCTGGAGATCAGAGAGTAAGAATTTCAGGTCCTGGGTCAGGATGGGAGGTGAAAACACAATCACAGAGCCACTGGGAATTAGAGTCAGGGCTAACTGGAAATAAGAATATAAGAAGATTAGGTTTAGTGGGCATACCAAGAGGTAGAGATGGCTAGGAGATGGGCATTGCAATTCTAGACACACTGGCCTTCCTTTTGCCTCCCACAGGAGAAGAGTAGGAGGCCTTGACATGCGTGTTCTTAGTGCATGGGACTCACTCAGGACTTCCACTTGCTCTTGACCATTGCTGAAAGAGAAACTTGTGTGCGAAAAAAAAAGTTCAGATTTATTTTACACTTTGGAGAAATTAAAACATAAGAATAAATTCTTCTTTATCCCATTAGATTTATAAAAGTTAGAAGTTAGATAATATTAGATATTTAAGAAAATGGGAAGAAATAGTACATTTTATATCCCCATGGTAAGTCGGTAAACTGCTGCAACCGCTTTGCTGAAGTGGATCATTAGCTTAAGAACCTTTCGGGTTGAGATGATGTAGTTATCTAGATACAGGATTATGTCATTGGTAAACAAAGACAATTTTACTTCTTCTCTTCCTGCTTGAATACTCTTTATCTCTTCCTCTTGCCTGATTAGCCTGGGCAGAATTTCCAATACTATGTTCAATAGAAGTAGTGGGAGAGTGCATCCTTATCTTCTGCCAGTTTTCAGGGAGAATGCTTCCAGCTTTAGCCTATTCAGTATGATATTGATTTTGTCATTTTTTATGGTTTTGTTTGCATCTTGCATTTTTGTTATCTCTGCTAACTGTAGTTTAAAAATGTAATACATAATATTTGGCAAATGGTGTGTCATTATTTCCCTTTTATTTATGATAGTTCTTTTTTTTTTTTTTTTTTTTTTTTTTTTTTTTTTTTTTTTTTTTTT